>NC_051086.1:57806277-58106277 GCF_004664715.2 Peromyscus leucopus
AGAAATATATGTTTCATATGTATAAGCTTCCAGCCTGAGCCAGGTGGTGATGGCACACGCCTTTAATCCCAGCACTTGGGAGGCAGAGCCAGGTGGATCTCTGTGAGTTTGAGGCCAGTCTGGTCTACAGATCGAGATCCAGGACAGGCACCAAAACTACACAGAGAAACCCTGTCTCAAAAATTTTTAAAAAAGAAAAAAAAATTTAAGGAACTTTGTCTCAAAAAAGCCATGGTGGCTCATCCCTTTAATCCCAACATTCTGGAGCAGGGACAGGTGGATCTCTGTAAATTCAAGGCCTGCCAGATCTACAGAGACAGTTCCAGGCCAGCTTGGGCTATACAGTAAGACCCTGCCTTAAAACAAAATACACACGTCGGGCAGTGGTGGAGCACATCTTTAATCCCAGTACTTGTGAGGCAGAGGCAGGCATATCTCTCTGAGTTCGAGGCCAGCCTGGTCTACAGAGCGAATTTGAAGACAATTCTACACAAAGAAACCCTGTCTCAAAAAAACCAAAATAATAATAATAATAATAATAATAATAATAATAATAAGCCAAGAGTGTTGTAATCCCATCTCTGGAGGGTGGAGACAGAGGGATCCCTGAGGTCTGCTAGCCTGCCAGTTTAGCCTACCCAGTGAGTTACCCTGTGTCAAAAAAAAAAAAAAAAGGGTAAGGGGCTGGAGAGAGTATACAGTGGTTAAGAGCACTGGCTTCTCTTCCAAAGGACTGGGGTTCAATTCCCAATATCTATATGATTCTTCACAACTGTCTACAACTCCATTCCAGAGGGTCACCCTCTTCTGGTTTCTGTGAGCATCAGGCATGCACATGGTACACAGACATACATGTAGGCAAGACACCCAAACACAAAACAAAAACAAATAAATCTAAAAAATAATTTTAAAAAGGTGAGCAGTGCCTGGAAACAACATCTGAGGTGGTCCTTGTACTCACTCTCAAATGTGCATGCGCCTGCGTGCACACCCACACACACTGAACAAACAAAAAAAAGCCCAAAAGTGATGATAATATAATAGTTTTGGCAGGCAGATCTCTGTAGTTCGAGGTCAGCCTGATCTACAGAGTGAGTATCAGGACAACCAGGGCTATACGAAGAAAGAAACTATATATGTATATATATATATAAAAGGTGGGCAGTGGTGGCCCATGCCTTTAATCCCAGCACTTGAGAGGTAGAGGCAAGTGGATCTCAGTGAATTCAAGGCCAGCCTGGTCTACAAAGTGGATTCCAAGACAGCCAGAACTGTTACACAGAGAAACCCTGTCTTGGGAAAAACAAAAAATAATAATAATAATAATATTGGGCAGGTGAGATGGCTCAGCAGGTAAAGGCACTGGCCACCAGCCTGAAGACCTGAATTCAGTCACTAAGACCTACATAATGGAGAGAATTGACTGCTGAAAGTCATTCTGTGATCTCCATACTGTGCATCAGTATGCACATACATACACATAAATAAATAAAAAAAAAAAAAAAAAAAAAAAAAAAAATAAATAAATAGACAAACAAATGTGATAATTAAAATAACAACAATAATAACTTTAAGCATGTACTACAAAACAGAACTCTGTCAGTAGCAACCTCACACATGTTTGCCATGTGTCTTGATTTCTCTCTTCTCTCTCTCTCTCTCTCTCTCTCTCTCTCTCTCTCTCTGTGTGTGTGTGTGTGTGTGTGTGTGTGTGTGTGTGTGTGTGTGTGTGATGTGTGTGCAGATCAGAAGAGGGCGTCAGATCCCCTGACCTGGAGTTACAGGCTGTTTTGAGCCATCTCCGCCCTTCTCTTGACAGTGTGAAATTGAGTGCCTGGGCAGGCTGAGGAGCTGGGACAGTCCCAAGACGAAACAAAAAAGAGGAAGAGTAAAACCCTTGAGCAAGCAAGTCCCACGTTCGAATCCTCACTCCAACATGTGTTCGCTATGCGGCTTTAACTAATCATTTTCCCTTCCTGACTTTTCACATCTGTAAAACAGGTGTGCTACGGTCTTCTTCTGAGAACTGTGAATAATCGTATCGGTGCAATACCTGGGTTCCGATTACTGCAGAGCCGTGGGAATTGCTCTGGAGGTTGCTCTCATTGATTGATACCAATACTTAAAACTAGTCTCACCAAACAGAGGCCAAGCCCTTGGCAGCCCTGAGCATTCAGACTTGAGGGTACAGGGAACATGGTGACTGGGCTGCAGTACCTTGGAAAACCCTCCCAGCTTGCAGTCTGGTAACCTGACACCCGACTGACAGATTTCCTGGTGGAGTGCTGCGGTGGGGGAAGGGAGAAGGGCCCAATCTGCACATGAATCGCCCCCTCCCTTTCCCAAACCTCCCAGGCCTACTCCACTGAGTCCAGGTCCCAAAAGGGCTCACCCCAGTAAACCTTGTGGAGGTGAGCTGGGGCATCTCTTTGAATGGAAGGGTGGGGCGGTGGCTGGTGCCCTCTTGGGACTCAGATTCTAGACTCTCTACCTGGGCTGCAGGATTGGAGGTAGGCAGGTATCCCCACGGTTAGGAAAGCTGAGGTGGGGTGAAGGGCGAGGGAACCCCACCCGTGTGCTTGTGGAAGGAGGACTGCTGCCCCTCCAAAGCTCCCAGTCACCGGCAGGGTTTGGCTTTCTTTAGGATCTTGAAGTCTTCCTGTGGCCACCGCGGGCTGAGCAGGCTTACCTGCACTCTTAAGACCCTGAAAGCCCGGGCAAGGTCCCCGCTGTCATCCCTGAGCATCCAGACCCTGGGAAGCCGGGAGACATCGGTTCCCAGGGCCCGATTCTCTGGAGAATAGCTAGGATGCAGCGCGGGGACCCTGAGTGGCTTTGATCTGGCAGCCCGGCGCCTCTGTTAACCCAATCCTGGGTCACTCCGCTCGGGAAGAAACTTTGGGCTCCCCGGTGGCTCCCCGCTGCCCACTCACCAGCGCACCAGCTGCCAGCGCTTCTCCCCCGGTGCCCTGCGGCCCGCCATGCCTTGTCCGGCAGCTCCCTCCGCCGCGGAGGCGGCTCCAGCTGCATCAGGGTCAGTGCCCAGCGCTCTGGCGGCCGCGGGGACAGCACGGGACCCAGAGGCGCTCACCCTCCCGGCGGCCGTGAGCCCCACCCTCAGTCGCCCGGCTGGGTCACCGCTCTTCTCTGCAGCAGCGCGCCGGACCGCCCAGCCTCCTTCTTCGCCTCTTTTCCTCACCCTGCTGATTATCTAGGTTTCTTTGGAGCAACGGGCCAGGAGTCAGGTTCTCAGAGACCTTTGGCCCCGCTGTGTTTTGTCCCCTTAAACAGTTTGCTCTACTTACCATAAACATGAAACATAAAAAGAAATCAAACTCTCTTAAAAGCTTAAAATAAAAGCCGATGTGCCCTGAGAACGATTAAAATACTGTAATACGGCAGTAATTAAAACAGTACCATGGCGTCAGCCTAGACACTGCCCACCCTAGGCCCAGCCTCACCCAAGCAGTCAACCTCCCATCCACCCCAGATTCTTTTCGTTGCTGGAGAAGGGCAGAGACCAGCCTGGCTGACCCGATCAGAGGCTCCAGGGAACCCCAACCTGGTGTAAAGGAGCTCAGAATTGTCTGTAGAGCCAGGGATGGTGGTATTTTGTAATTCCAGGGCTCAGGGGGTAGAGGCAGAAAGGTCAGGAGTTCAAGGTCATCCTCACTTACAAAGCCAGAAAAGGGCCAGCTTGATATACATAAGACCTGTCACAAAAGGCCAGAAGGAACAGGCAGTCCCTATCAAAGAGGAAGAGGAGGAGAGAATGTGTGTGTATGGGATTGCACACATTCAGGGAGTCTTCCCAACTCACTGGCTTCCCATATTAGGACAATTCAAATTCAGTTTTCCCTTGTTTTGGTTTTCTAAGAAAGTATCTTGTTATGTAGCCCAGGCTGGCCTCAAACTCTCTGCAATCCTCTTGCCTGAGCCTCCAAGTGCTGGGACTACAAGAGCGCACCTTCAGCCTGGGGAACCCTTTCACTTCACAGGAGAGAAACAGGGCAGGTTGGAGTACAAAGTCTGACTCCCTTGTGAGATCCTAGCCTTCCTTGTGAAGACACGGGTCCATGTGCAGGAGCGATGGAGAAAACTTTCCATATGGAGGCATAGAGGACAGAGCTCAGCAGAGCTTGCCAACACATGCAAAGCCAGCTCTCCAGGGTGGTGCACACCTGTAAACCCGAGGCGGAGGGAGGAGGCTCAGAAATCCAGGGTCACCCTTAGCTACACAGCAGGGTCTAAGCTGAAGCCAGCCTGGGATACATAAGACAAGAGAAAGAGACAGAGAGACAGAGAGAGAGACAGGGAGACAGAGAGAGACAGAAGCAGGCAAAAGGGAGAGAGGAAGGGAAGGAGAGAAGGAGAGGAGGAGAAACAAAATTTCCAGGAAAAGCTGAGCATGAGGGCCCACACATGCCTTCAATCTCAACACTCCGGAGGCAGAGACAGGAGGGATCACTGTGAGTTCAAGGCCAGCCTGGTCTACATAGTGAGACCCTGTTTCATACAAACAAACAAAATTTCCAGGAATTGACCTGCTACTGATCTTTGCCATTCTGTCCATATATGCCTTCTCCACTGTTGAAAAAAAAACAAAATTACAGCCGGGCGGTGGTGGTGGACGCCTTTAATCCCAGCACTCGGGAGGCAGAGGCAGGCGGATCTCTGTGAGTTCAAGGCCAGCCTGGGCTACCAAGTGAGTTCCAGGAAAGGCGCAAAGCTACACAGAGAAACCCTGTCTCCAAAAACCAAAAACAAAAACAAAAAAAAAAAAAAATTACAGAAGTGGGCTTGATAGCATGCGCCTGCAATCGTGGGTGTTCAGAAGACTAAAGCAGAAGACCAGTTTAAGCCCAGAAGTTCAAAGCCAGCCTGGATGACACAGTAACACTTTAAAAAAAAAAAAAAAAAAAAAAAAAAACCAAGATTCCATAAATCCTAAGGACCCCCACCTAGGCTTTCCACAGCATCTCAACAAAGCAGGAAGACAGGAAGCCCCACCCCCACCTGTAAATGCTGCAGGGAGAGAAGGAAAGAAAAACAGTGCTTTGGAGCTGGAGTGCTGACATGGGGTTGACAATTCCTTCTAAGCAACCTTTCTTTAATCTTATCCAGTGAAATTAACATGCAGACCAAGGAAACCGAAGGGGAAGTCTAAAATCACCTCCAAAGCAGAGTTGTGAGTGCATGGTTGTTGAGTGCGAATGTGGTTACGCTGTAATCTCAGCACAGGTGAGCTGATTGCCTTGAGTTCAGGGCCAGTCTGGGCTACTTAGTGAGTTCTACATCAGCCTGGGCTGTGGTGAGAGACCCCGTGTCAAACAAAAAGAGTTGGGGGTATAGCTCAATTTGGTAGAGTTCTTGTCTGGCATATACAAAGCCCTGGGTCCAGTCTCTAATACTGCATAAAATGGGGCACCGTGGTTCATGCATGTAATCCCAGCATTGGGAAATGGGGACAGGGGGATCAGAAATTCGAGGTTATCCTCAGCTACATAGTGAGTTAGAGGCCAGCCTGGGATGCAAGAAACCCTGTCTCCAAAAGAAAGGAGGGGGGAAATGGCAAGCAGCAAAACTTTGGGAAGAGAAATTAAAGATGAAGGAAGAAGGAATTTTTTAGTTTTTAAATATAAGCATGTCTTTTTTTTGTTTGGTTGGTTGGTTTTGTTTTGATTTTTGAGACAGGGTTTCTCTGTGTAGCCTTGGTTGTCCTGGAACTCACTCTGTAAACCAGGCTGGCCTCAATCAAATTCAGAGATCTGCCTGCCGCTGCCTCCCAGGTACTGGAATTAAAGATGTCCGCCACCATCCAGTGAGCATATCCTACTTTTCAAGGGTTTTGTTGTTGTTGCTGTTGTTGTTTTAATTGGGACTTGGGAACCAGGCAGTGATGGAGGACACCTTGAATCCTAGTCTCCAGAGACAGAGGCAGGCAGATCTCTGAATCTGAGGCCAGTCTGTTTTACAGAGTGAATTCTAGGGCAACCAGGGATAGACAGAGAAACCCTGTCTGGGGGCGGGGGGATTAGGAGTTTGGGAGCATGAGGACCTGAATTCAAATCTTCAGAATCCACTTAAAAAGGTGGGTATGGTTGGGTTGGCAACGGGACTGCAGAGACAGGGGGATCACTGGGAGTTACTGGTTGCTAACTGAGCTGTTCGGTTCGGTGAGTAACCCTGCCTCAAGGGAATGAGGCCGACAGTGTTAGAACAGGACACGCATCTTCCTCCTCTGATCTCCACACAATGTTCATCTATACACACGAATATATATACACATAGAAGCAGGCACACAAAATAACTATCTACAATATGTATATAATCATATACATTACCTGGATGGTGAAATTACAGACTCTACTTTCTTTGTTAAAAATGAAAGAAAACCCATTAGGTGTCTTGGACATAGCAAGTCTCCAGCAATCAGGGACTGGGGAGATGGCTCAGTGGCTCAAATGTTTGCTGCACAAGACTGAGAGCCTGAGTTTGGATTCCTGCCTTCCATGTAAAAACTGGTGTGGTGGTATACGTCTATAACCCCGGTGCTGGGAACTAAGACAGATCCTGGGGGCCCCATGGCCAGCCAGTCTAAGTGTAACAGTGAGCACCAGGTTCAATAAGAAGACCTTGCCTCAGCCGGGCAGCAGTGGTGCACACCTTTAATCCCAGTACTGCGGAGGCAGAGCCAGGAGGATCTCTGTGAGCCAGCCTGGTCTACAGAGTGAGATCCAGGACAGGCACCAAAGCTACACAGAGAAACCCTGTCTCAAAAAAAACAGAAACAACAACAACAAAAACAAAAGATGGACCAGAGACTTGGGAAAGTCAGAGCTGAGGTGCATTCAGGTTTTCACACACTTGGCCCATCACCGCTAGGGTGTTTTCAGTCACAGCACTTGGCCCATCACCGCTAGGGTGCTTTCAGTCACAGCTGGGTTCATCTCTCTGGGAGATAATGAGGTGGTTGCAAGCTTACTTACCATGACACTAGATGGACCAGGGCTGTAAACCTGACTCTGCTCCTTCCCAACTGTGTTATTTTCTCTTCCCTACAAATAGAAATTACCTTTGCAACAGGAATCCTCAGATGAAATTGTGTAAATAAAGTGCCTCACTCAAAATAATGGCTGCTCTAAGGTGATATATATATATATATATATATATATATATATACATATATGTATCTATATATACATATATGTATTGTGTGTGTGCTTTTTCTTTTACTTTGCTACACACTTAACTTCAAAAATAGAAAAAAATATTAAACAGTATTTAACAAAAATCTCTGGCACACACAAAGCACTCCATAAATGTTTATCATTACTATGACTGGTGCTGTGGACACCATCATCTCAGTGTCCCTTTTCATGATGTTTCCAGGGCTCCTCCAACCTTAGACACACTGCTGTGCACACAACTTTGCTGTATTGCTCTGTGTAACAACTGATGGTTTCTACAGCTCCTCCAAGGACATGGCTCTAAGAAACCCAGTCCCAGAGCCCAGGCCCTAGCTCTTCCATGGTGGCTTCCTGCTCCACTGGCTCAGTGCCTTTTTGAGGCACTGCTTATTGGGTGCTCTTACACATTACTTATCACTTTTCAGGTAAATATTTTGCAGGCAAATGTATTGCAGGTTTCCAGAGGGCAACTGTAGAGGACTTTCATATCCAGCAGAGAGCTTGATTGGGCACAGGACACTGTAAGCAGTATTTCTTGTCCCAAGATTGCAGCCTCTGTGGAGTAGGGTCACCACTCAGACCGGCTTCTATGGCTGTTTGTTTTAGCTGCTGAATGTTTTAGCTGCCAGAGTCCCAGGACTCACCTTTATCCAGGACAAGGAGAAGAACATCTGGGAATTGATCATGGCAATCCTATCTACCAACACACACACACACACACACACACACACACACACACACACACACTTCATTTGAACCTCACAACACTTTAAAATTTTTGTTTATTTCATTTTATGTGTATGGGTGTTTTGTTCGAGTGTGTGTGTGTGTGTGTGTGTGTGTGTGTGTGTGTGTGTGTGTGTGCCACTTGCATGCCTAGTGCCAATGATATTCAGAAGGAGTTATAGGTAGTTGTGAACTGCCATATAGATGCTAGGAACTGAACCTGGGTCCCCTGGAAGATCAGCCAATGTTCTTAATCACTGAACCATTTCTCCAGCACCTTAAATTTTTATTTTTATTTTATGTGTATGAGTGTTTTGCCTGCAGTATG
The DNA here is from genome assembly GCF_004664715.2 of Peromyscus leucopus. Classification (NCBI taxonomy): domain Eukaryota; kingdom Metazoa; phylum Chordata; class Mammalia; order Rodentia; family Cricetidae; genus Peromyscus; species Peromyscus leucopus. Next base: position 57,814,522 of record NC_051086.1, read on the forward strand.
TCTGTGCACCATGTGCATGCCTACCTAGTGCCTGGGGAGGCCAAAGGAGGGCATCAGATCCCCTGGAACTAGAGTTACAGATCATTGTAAACTGCCATGTGGGTGCTGGGAATCAAACCAGGGTCTTCTGGAAGAGCAGCCAGCACTCCTAACCACTGAGCCATCTCTCCAGCTATCTCTCGAGATACTTTTATAAGGATCTTGCTGATAGATGTTGTTCTCCCCAACTTATTGAAGAAATACAGTTCAGGAGGAGATGGTGGCTCATGATCGTAATTCCAGATTACATAATTCCAGTAATCCAGAGCTGAGGTACAATTACAAGTTCAGGATCAATTTGAGCTTCTAGGTCAGACCCTGTCTCAAACAAAACAAAACAAAACAAAAAACAAGAAGAGGAGAAGGAGGTGCTCAGAGAGGCTAGGAGTTTTCTAGAATTATTCAGCTAGCTGGTAGCAGAGCTAGCATCAGGGTTTCAGACTCTTTCATACCGTGTCTTCTGGAGACACAAAGCATCCTTTGTCATTCTGATGCCTCATACAACTGAGGCATTAGCTGGTTTATCAGAACTCATTTCCCTATGGGAGACCATCACAGCTCAGTAATGCTGCTGTCCAGTAAAGACAGTAAGGAGCCTGGCAGTGGTGATGCACACCTTTAATCCTAGCATTTGGGAGGCAGAGGCTGGTGAATCTCTGAGTTCAAGGCCAGCCTGGTCTACAGATTGAGTTCCAAGACAGCCAGGGCTACACAGTGAAACCCTGTGTCAAAACACCCTCCCCCACTTAAAAAAAAAAAAAAAAAAAAAAAAAAAAAAAAAAAAAAGGCAATAAGTAATTGAGAACAGGAGAACAGGACCAGGCTGACCTTCCATCCTGGGATTTTCTTAGGCAGGTTGAAAAAGACCAACCTGTAGCAGAGCTTCAAGCTGGGGCTCATACAGGGCTTTGAACAAGATACAAACACCTATCAAATACCAACTGCCAGTCAAAACAGCGAAGACTTTCAACTCTTTGAGGCTTAGAATCGGCCAAGAGAAGCTAAAGTTTTTATTCATTGACATCCAAGTCCAGTTATGTCTCAGAGATTCACAAGAGAGCTGGGTGTGGTGGTGTATGCACGTGATCCCAACACTCCAGAGGCTAAGCCAGAATTGGGAGTTTAAGGCCAGTCCAAGCTACGGAGTGAGTTCGAGGTCAGTTTGCACCAAGTGGTAGAGCAAGACCTTATTTAAAAGAAAAGGAGGGCCAGGTGATGGTGGCACATGCTTTTAATTCCAGCACTGGGGAGGCAGAGGCAGGCAGATCTCCAGGTTCCTGGCCAGTCTGGTCTACACAGTGAATTCCAGGACAGCCAGGGCTACACAGAGAAACCCTGAAAAAAGGATGAAGGAGGAAGAGAAGTAAGAGGAGGAGGAGGAGGAAGAGAAAGCGGAAGGAAGAGGAATAAGAGGAAAAGAAGAAATCTGGGCATGGTGGTGCATAGCTCAGGAAGCAGAGGCATGAGCATCTATGTGAGTTCAAGGCCAACGTGGTCTACAAAGCAAGAAAGTTCCAGCCCAGCTAGAGCTACATAGTGAGACTTTGCCCTCCCTCCCCCACCCACCCCCCAAAAAAAACAAAACTTAAGGCCTTCTGGAAATTTGGCTCAAGCAAATATTTGGCTTGCAATGGAGTGAGGAAATCCAAATCAGTCTTTTGGTCCAAGTCCCTGAAACCACCAGCTTCAGCGTGACAAGGTAGTGATGGAAATGAGTTGCCACTGGGAGCTTGGAGCCACCTGCCTCTCACTCAGAGCACCTGATTTCTTGCCATCCACCATCGTGCATACAGATGTCTAATGATCCCTCACCCCTGTAGTAAGCCTTGTACGGGTATTAACCCATTTAATTCTCGAAACCACCCAAAGGTGCACTCCATACACCATCATCGGCCTAGGGAAGAAAAAGATGCTAATGGAGCCAGAACTATAAGGTGAGCAGAGTAACTCTAGAAACCTATTTACCGAAAAACAAAACAAAACAAAAAACGGCTCAACATCAACTCCTGACACATTTCAGGGACTTTAGAGTTTATAAAGGATCTTCTCTTGGTTCTGGGTACTATCATAAACGAGGTGAGGTGACTCACCCAAGGTCACAAAACTAGTGAGAGGTCTAGCACAGCCTTGCTGCCGCCTAGCCCAGGAGCAGATTTCCAGATTCGCCCGCTAGCAGCTCGAGGGTATCCTATCCCTTTCCTGGGAGGCTGCCTCTCCTAGAGGGGCGGAGCGGATCCCGGCCTGCGGGCCTGGGCGCTGTCCGCGGTGCTGATCAGTCGCCGAGTCCCGGTTCGCCTAGTCGCCTGCGGTGTCCGGTTCCCCCTCAGCTCCCAGCCAGGGCTGCTCAGAGGATTCGGCTGCCCGCAGGGTGCGGAGGTCCGGCTCCCGGGGCTCCCCCGTGGTCCCGGGGTTCCCCCTCCCCCGCCCCAGCCGCCAGCCTCCCTCCCCCCGCCCCGCCCACGGCCCCTCCCCGCGCGCCCCAGGTCCCTCCCTTCCCCTTATCTCTCCCGCCCCCGCCCCCTCCAGCTCGTTCGCCAGTTCCGGTCACGTTGCTGGGTGTTTACGCCCGGAGCCCGCCCCGGGCCCCCCGCTTCTGCACCCCGGAGCCCCCCGGAGCCCCGGCCCCCGCGCCCCACAGCCTCGCAGCAGCTGATGGCGCCGCAGCCGGGCCGCGCTCTGCAGATCCCTGAGCGCAGCTAGCGCGGGGGAAGATCTTTCCCGAGACCCAGCGAGGCCCGGGCCCGGCCCGCCGGCTCCCTCGGGTCCGCAGGTGAGGAGGCCGGGCGGTGGTCGTCGAGGGTGGGCGCTGGCCGGGTAGCCGGGGTGATGAAGGGAGCGCCAGAGCTCAGGTTCCACCGGGAGGGCTGCGCGGGGCCGGGCACCGCAGCGCGCGGGAGGCGGGCAGGACGCGGGCTGCTGGCAGAAGTTGTCCTCCGCCGCTAGACCCTGGCCCTTCCCGGTGCTAGCGGGGAGTCCAAAGCAGTCCGCACCACCGCCTCCCGCCTCCCGCCACTCGCGCCGTTCTGCCTGCTCTTCGTGTCCTGGCTGGTCCTGCTCTTCCTATGCTCGGTGGTATCCATCCATATCCCTCAAACCCCCTCCCCCGCGAGCGCCCCAGCCGACTCTGGAGTCAAATTCGAGGCACAAACTGCAGAACATCAAGTGAAAGGGGGGTTCATTTTTTCCCGACACCCCATTCCTACGTACCTGAATCCTCAGCAATGATGAGGTTGGGGTTGTGGGATCTTAAGTGGAGCGAGGAGCCAGAGTTGAGGGTTGTTTGGGAGGAGGGACTCGGGAGTGAGGAGGATCACAGGTCCCTGGAGAATGTGGCACCGCCACCAGCCTCCACCTTGCAGACAGAGTCCCAGACATTTGTCAAAGGCCAAATCTTGGTTCCAGACTCGTCCTCAGGAGAGCCAAGGACTTAGTGGGGGTGGCAGAGTAATTATTTTTTAATACGTGTACTTACTTGCCCTGGTGATTCCCAGTAAGATTCAATTCATTCTCTCTGCTCCACTATTGGCTGTGTGGTTTGTTTCTTGCAAGGGATTCCCAGAGTCCAAACAGCCGGGAAGAAGACAAGACACAAGGAGAGATCAGATTTCAGGAGACAGAAACTGGGTGGGGTGTAGAAATCGAGGGGATAGCCATGGCTACAGGGAGAATTTATCTTGAGAGCAAGAGTTTAGCCTGCAGAGGTAAAGTGTGGTTGCCTTGTGAGAGGCTCTGAGTTCCAGAGTGAGCATCTACACGCTATAGTTGTGTATACCAGGCAAAGGGCTCTGCCTCTCCGAGGTCCTGTTTCTTCATCCCTGGAGTGGATGTACGAATAGGACCGCCAGTGTAGGGTACGATAAGTTCGTGTGTCAAATGCTGGCAATGGTGCCGAGCCGTGTGTGAGTTAGTGTCGCTGCCTGTGCCTTCAGGCCTGGGCTTGAGAAGGCTTCTGGGATCTGCTCTCCTCTTGCCCTGGGGCTCTGAGTCAGAGGGTGAAGAGGAATAATGACTAAGAAAAATAAAGAACTCGAACATATGGATTCCTTTATTTACTCGTTCATTACTCTGCCTCTCCCAGCTCATAGATCTGCTTCGGCTATAAGAACAACAACAATAAGTTTAGCCTTCCCCTAGAATCAAGGTGCCATGCATTCTTAAAGAACATTAAGAATGGTACAGAGATATTTGTTGACCAGACAGATGTTTTCAGGCCCAAAGAGAAAAGAAGCATTAAGAACGAAATTGAAACCGGGACAAGACCATCAGTCAAAGCATGAGGCAAGGCGCACTGAGAACTCCCTGTGATCTGAAGCAGGAGGCTCCAAGCTGCTAGGCTGGCTTGAAGGAAGGGCGAGGCCGAAAAGAACTGGAGGGGGCCATAGAGCAGGCTGAAAGGTGGGGGCCAGGAGGGATTTAAACATCTTAGGGAAACTGCGAACTTACCCACATATGGTGGTATATGCCTGCAATCCTAGCATTAAGGATGCTGAGGCAGGAAAATTGCCCTCAGTCGGAGGCCAGCCAGGATTACATAGTGCATTCCAGTCTATCCTGGACTACAGCGTGAGAGCATTTCATCAACAGCAATAATAGTAATAGTAAAGTAAGTAAGTAATAAAAATAATTTCACATAAAATTTATTTATGTATACAGTGTTCTGCCTGCATGTACACCTTCACTGCACACCAGAAGGGGGCAGCAGATCCCATTACAAGTGGTTGTGAGCCGTGGTATGGGTGCTGGGAATTGAACTCAGGACCTCTGAAAAAGCAGCCAGTGCTCTTAATCTCTCCGGCCCCAGTTTCAAACTTTTGGTTAACAGACACCTTTTCTTATGCGAAAGTTTACCCTAGAAAAGATCACTAATGGGGGCTGGAGAGATGGCTCAGGATATAAACTCAGATGACAGTCTGAGTTTAATCCCAGATCCCAGCGTGGAAGGAGAGAACCAACCCCCAAAAGTGGACCTTTGACCTCTACATGTTCACTGTGGCATGAGGGCCCCTGCACTCACACACATACACACCATACATGTGTGCACACATGGACAATGAAATACCTTTTCTCAAAGTAAAAGATCATTAAAAGCAAAGCCACCAACCCACCAGGTATGGTGACACATACATGCTTTTAATCCCAGCACTTGGGAGGCAGAGATAAGCGGATCTCTGTGAGTTGGAGGCCAGCCTGGTCTATATAAGAAGACGCTGAGCAAACAGAGAAGAGAGAAGAGAAAAGCCATCAACCCTACCCTCTGGAGTATGAACTCCCCTCAGGTGGCTGAGTTCTAGAGCCCTACAGAGCAAAAAGTGAAATCCGTTGGCTGAGATGACTCAAGTCTAGAGTACCATGATTCTTTGCTTCCTAGGGTACGTTCGACCCAAATAACTGTAAGAACTGAGGAGAAGAGAGGACTAAGTTCCCTATGCCTGTGTCAGTTGTGGGCAGATGGGAAGGGAAATGGAGACCCAGAGACTGGCAGGGCCTAAGTTACTCACCAGAGTCAGGAGGCCAGGCCTCAGAGAGACAGAATTGGTCGGGACAGTAAGATGGCTTCGCAGGTAAGGGCGCTTGCTGCCAAGCCTGATGAGCTGAGTTCCACTCCTGGGACCCACATAGTAGACTGCATGAACTGATTCCCTCAGGTTGTCGTTTGATTTCCACATGCATGCTCTGGTGTGCAGGAGCTTGCCACATGCACAAATAAATAAATAAATATAATTCTATTTTTTTTAAATCAGAATTGTGCCAGGACCAGCAGGTTCCTGTGCCAGCTGCTTGGCTGATGGTTGAGGTCTTGAGGATCAGAGCCTTTTCTACCAACCTTTCCAAAAGGAAGAGATATTTGTACCTTTCAGACCCATGAGATGTGTGTCAACAGTATTTGGAATTAACTATAAACTTTGTGCCACAGGTCCTTTTTTAATTCTGGGTGAGTTTTTTTTTAAAGACTACATTTTTGTTGTATTTAATTTTTTTGTTTTTTGTTTTTTGTTTTTTTGTTTCTCAAGACAGGGTTTCTCTGTTTAGCCTTTCCTGGATCTCACTCTCTAGACCAGGCTGGCCTCGAACTCACAAAGATCCGCCTGCCTCTGCCTCCCAAGTGCTGGGATTAAAGGCATGCGCCACCACTGCCAGGCTTGTTGTATTTAATTTGTGTTCAGGGTACGTGTGTGTGCATGCGATGACATGCATGTGGACATCAATGAACAACTTGTGGGAGTGGGTTCTCTCCTGCCACGCTGATCCCAGGTCTTGTACTCATTTCGACAAACCTGGTCACAGGCCCCTCTACCCACTGAGCCATCTTTCCAGCCATTTGGTGATTTGTTGTTGTTAATGGACTTTTTTGTCCCCCTATCAAGCTACAAAACTAACATAGGAAAGAACTAGGAGTACCAGGGGTAGAGAATCAAGGCAGACCTTGCAATGGCCAGGACCATGGACAGAGGAAAAGGATGCGCGACTCAGCCTCTGGGACCAGGGAGAGCTGGCAGTAACAGCCCTGCAGCTGCCGCGCCTGGCTAAACCACATCTAGGACACAGCTTCCGATGCCCAGTGGTTCTAGGACTGCATGTGTGTTGTGACAACCTGCCATTTGTCTGCCTCAGGCCTTCTGACGCGCCGGGATTCCTCAGCCTCATAGAGTTCCGGCTGCTCCTAGTTCCCACTGCCCCACTTCCCCTTCCCCCTTCCCAAACAATCCACACAGTAATGTCTTAAGAATGAAAACTTGCCAAAATCATGTGTGACCCAAATTTCTGCCCTAAGAAGAAAGAGCAGCCTGCCTAGTTGGAAGCGAATGGTCGAGCCCATCCGGGAAAGAGCAGAAACAGCTGGTTGGCTCAGCTTCTCCTATGGCCAGGGTCCAGGCTCCAGGGCTGTGTGGGAAGGACTTTCACCCTTCATAGACATTTCTCTTTCTCCTAGGGCAGGCCCACACACCTTCATCCTTCAGATATGCACACAGCACCCACACAGATGTAAGAGATTGAGAAACACAGCTGGAACTTAAGATGTTGTTCCATGATAGAGCGTGTGTGAGGCCTCAGAATCACAGACATTGACACATGTGTGTTTGGGCACTCCTTAAGGTACACACAAACCCTTTCCTCCCGGTACAGACATACAGTTTCACAGGCCTACAACTCATCTGGTTCCCCTACATCAGGCCCCAGGGTATTAGGTGTCCACCTGACATCTATTTCTCCTTCTTTGAGGACCCTTGGGGATGTCAAATCTGATAGCGTCTGTCTTGATCTAGTGAATCTGCCCTGCCATCAGTCTACGAACTCCCCCAGATCCATCCACTCATCCGTTCTGCAGGCATTTGCCGAGTGACTCCTGTCTGCTACATACTGTACTAGGCACTGGGGAACTGGGCAGAAACAAAAGACTGTCTTCTGTTGCTGACAGTCTGGTGAGGGAAACAGACAGTAAACAAACTCTCCGCACACCCGTGTGCCAGGAGCCTCGTGAAAGAAGAGTGCAGAGGAAGGGGGTGGAGAGTGACTGGCAGGAGAGCCCTTTTATTTTGGGGGTGATCAGAGAAAGGCCCCGAGGAAGCAACATTTGAATGGATGATGGGAGGGAGGGAATGAGCCTTGAGGTGAGTCTGGTAAAAGTTACTCCTGGCAGAGAAGACAGTTCATACAGAGAACCCCAGGCGAGTATGCTTAGAGCAGCAATGAGGCCATCCGTGTGGGAACAGGAGACGAGAGCAGCAAAGAAAACCAGCGGCAGATTGTACAGCTTGGTTAGGACTTGGGTTTTGCCCAGTGTGGTGGTGCACACCTACCATCCCAGCACTGCATGAGCAGAAGCAGGAAGATCACAGTTTGAGGCCGGCCTGGGCTACAAAGCAAGACCCTGGCTTAAAAACAAGAAAAGGAGAGCAGGCCAGTGAGAGAGCTCTGCAGGTGCAGGCACTGAGAACCTGAGATCAAGCCCTGGGCCCCTCGTGGTGGAAGGACAGAATCAGCATCCAGCAAGTTGTCCTCTGACCTCCTCATGCATGATGCGGCACGTATAACAAGTAAATTAATGCAATTAAAAAAAATCTCGGTGGTGGTGGCCCACACCGTTAATACCAGCACTCCGGAGGCAGAGGCAGGCAGATCTCTGAGTTTGAGGCTTGCCTGGTCTACAATTCGAGTTCCAGGGCTACACAGAGAAATCTTGTCTTGGAAAAAAAACAAAACAAGGATGCCAGAGAGATGTCCCAGCCGTAAAAGTGCATGCCAAGTTTAGTTCCTAGTACCCATATCTGACAGCTCACAACTGCCTGTTACTCCAGCTGCAGGGCATCCGGCAGCCTCTTCTGGACTCCACAGGCATCTGCACTCACACATGCACAGAGACACATGCATATACACATAATTAAAAATAAATCTTTTTCAAAAAGAAAGAATTTGGGATTTGATGTAACGGGAGGCATTGGAGAGTTTTGAGATAAGGACAGGGAGATAGGTTTGCTAAAGGGGAGTTGGCTCCTGAGGGAAGAATAGTGGGCAGGGTGGAAGCAAGAAGCCAGGTCTCAGAGCACTGTAATGGGACCAGAGGGAAGTTGGTGGCTCAGACTAGGGAGATAATGCCAAATGATGATTTGGGATAATTGTGCTGTTTAGCACAGGCTGGCAATCAACTCAAGATGCTCCTACCTCAGACTCCTTTTTTTTTTTTTTTTTTTTTTTTTTTTTTTGGTTTTTCGAGACAGGGTTTCTCTATGTAGCTTTGCGCCTTTCCTGGAACTCACTTGTAGCCCAGGCTGGCCTCGAACTCACAGAGATCCGCCTGCCTCTGCCTCCAATGCTGGATTAAAGGCGTGCGCCACCACCGCCCGGCCTACCTCAGACTCCTAAATGCTGTGAATATAGGCATGTGCTGCCGCTCTCAACCAGAGTGATTTTCTTTAAAAAAAACTTCAAGAACCTACCCCCAGATGAACAGCCACAGACAATTGATGGCTGCTGAGAATCGATCTCTAGTGATGGCGCCCCCCCCCCCCCGATAAATTCTCCAATCCCAAGTGATCTGATCAGTCCTAAACACGGAAGAGCAATACTAAATGGTCTCAGTAAGTTTTTGTTTGTTTGTTTGTAGTGAGAGGTGGAAAAGGTGTAAATACAGCACTCATGTATGAAATTCTAAAAAAACAAAAAACACCTAATTTTTTTTTTAACTGCATTTCAGACTTTTAATCCCAGCACCACTCAGGAGGCAGAGGCAAGTGGATCTCTGTGAGTTTGGAGTCAACCTAGTCTATATAGTGAGTGAGTTCCAGGATAGATAGGGCTATGTAGAGAGATCCTATCCAAAGAAACAAAAAAAAAAAAAAATGAATGAGTTAATTTGTTTTTGTTGTTTTTTTTTTTAAATATTTTATTTGAAATACATTTTTTTCCGGAGCTGAGGACCGAATCCAGGGCCTTGAGCTTGCTAGGCAAGCGCTCTACCACTGAGCTAAATCCCCAACCCCTTGTTGTTGTTTTTTAAGACAGGGTTTCTCTTTATAGTTCTGGCTGTCCTGAAACTTGCTCTGTAGACCAGGCTGGCCTCGAACTCAGAGGCCTGCCTCTGCCTCCCAAATGCTGGGATTAAAGGCATATGCCACCATGCCCGGCTCATAATTAATTTTTGAAAAATCTGCATGTCAGAGCTGAGAAGATAGCTCAGTCTAAGGACCTGAATGTAATCCCTAGAACCAGTGTATCCAACACATGCTTGTCATCCCAGTGCTGGATGTAGACACACAGGTCCCTCAGGCTCAGTGACCAGACAGCCTTACCTAATCAGTGAGCCCCAAGCTACTGAGAGACCCTGTCTTCAAAAGGTGTATGGTGCCTGAGGAACAATGCTGGAGGTTGACCTCTGCCCCCCCCCACGTGAGCAGATGTACACCTGTACCCATACACAAATGCACTCATGAACACACAGACACACACTGTAAATCATGAGGGCCTGAGGATGTAGCTTAGTTGGTAGAGTACTCGCCCAGCATGCATGACTCCTAGATTTTGTGTTCTAGCACTGCTAATTAGACAGATAGATAGATAGATAGATAGATAGATAGATAGATAGATAGATAGATAGATATAGAGATAGATAGATAGATAGATAGATAGATAGATAGATAGATAGGTGATAGATAGATAGATAGATAGATAGATAGATAGATAGATAGATAGATAGACAGATAGGTAGATAGGTAAATAGGTAGATTGATAGGAATGTAGGTAGGTAGATACATAGATAGATGGATCAATCAGGGTATGGGGCCTCATGCCTATAATCCCAGCACTCAGGAAGCTGAGACAGGAGGATTGCCATGAGTTTGTGGCTGGTCTGAGCTACATAGAGCACACGAAGCCTGTCAGGGATATAGCAAGACCCTCAAAACCAGTAATAACAATCATCATCATAAATGAAAAATGTCAGACTGGCAAGGTGGCTCACCAGGTTAAGGGATTTGTGGCCAAGCCTGCCAGCGTGAATTCCATCCCAGAACCAAGAGAGGGAGAGGAAAACTAACTCCCACAACTGTCCCCTGACCTCCACTCACATACCATGGCATGTGCACATGCACAAACACACAAATGAATGCAAAAAAAAATAGTTCTCTAAAGAATAAATGAAGTTAGTAACTCACTGTGTCTAAAGATCAGGAGTCTGGTGGGTTTTAACTGGGGTTTCCATTCTGAGTTCATTAGAATGGCTCCTCTTCATATTCATAATTTTAATGAATTCAAAGTCAGTTGAATGGGAACTGGAATTACATCTGCAAACGCTTTCATCTTATTTTTTGTTGTTTTTGTCCTGTTGAGGTTTCTCCTGCCATCTTTAAGCACATATTAATAATACAAAATGGAGATTTCATGATGACATTTTCTTCCATGTATATTTGATCATATTTACCTCCCTGTTAGCCATATTTCCCCATACTTTCCTCTCCCTCCTTCTTTGGTCTTTGAGATGGGCTCTTCCTATGTGCCCAGGCTCATCTAGAACTCAGAAACACACGTGATCCACTTCAGTCACCCCAGTAGCTGGGACCACAGGTGAGTGCCACCTCACCTGGCACCCCTCACCTTTGATGTGAGTTAATCACTGAGTGCAACTCCATCACCTGCATAGTCCCACGTCACTCAAGAGGAGGGATGGGCTAATACAAGATGGCATGTAACACAAGAGGCTAGGAAACTTGGGGCATACATGTAAGCTCTTTCCTGTCACAAAAAAAGTTCAGCCTAAAAAAAATCACTTAAACAGTCTTTCCTTGATCCCAAACCTAAAGAAGGTCTTGTGGGGCTAGGGATGCAGCTCAGGGGTCGATAGTGCCTGCCTACATGTACAAGGTCATGCCTGATCCCAGCACCTGGATCCACAGCATTCACAGATTGTAGTAACATACTTAATCTCATTTGTTTGACTGGTTGATTGATAGATTTTCTTCTTCCTTCTCTGATCTTATGATTGCAGGGGCTTTGTTGTTATTACTGTGTCCTGTGCTTCAGCAAGAGTAGACATAAATAGATGAATGGAAGGATGAATAGGTGGATGGATGAATGGATGAAATAGTAGATCAAGGTAAGACAGCCTGTTCACAGAAATGAACAGAGAAAGGGAAAAAAAGTATATACTGAGTTACTGTACTAAGTTATCTGTACTAAGAACTTTTATCTTTTTGGTTTGTTTGTTTGATTGGTTGGTTTTGTTTTCAAGACAGGGTTTCTCTATGTAACAGCTCTGGCTATCATGAAACTCACTTTGTAGACCAGACTGCCTCGAACTCACAGAAATCCTCCTGCCCTGACTCCAGAGTACTGAGATTAGAGGCATGTACCACTACCACCTGGCTCTACTGAAAATTTTTAAAATTTTTATTTTATGGAGTAGGGTGGTGGTGGTGCACGCCTTTAATCCCAGCACTTGGGAGGCAGAGGCAGGTGGATCTGTGAGTTTGAGGCCAGCCTGATCTACAGAAATGAGTTCCAGGACAGCCAGAACTGTTACACAGAGAAACCTTTTCTCAAAGAAAAACAACAACAACAACAAAAAAAAAAAAAAAAAAAAAAAAAAAAAAAAAAAAAAAAAAAAAAAAAAAAAAAAAAAACAACAACAACAACAAAAATTTATGTGAGTGCTTTGCCTGTATATATGGCTGGAAGCGAGAAGAGGGCATCAGATCCCCTGATACTGGAGTTGCAGATGGTTGTGAGCTGTATCCTGGGTGCTGGGAAACAAATCCAGGTGTCCTGGAAGAGCAACCAATGCTTTTAACCACTGAACCATCTCTCCAGTCCTTTTTATTTTTTTATTTTATTTTTTTTTTTGTAGTGTCTTTTTTTAATTTTATTTTTATTTTATGTTCATTGGTGTTCTGTCTGTATATCTGTGTTGAGGGTGTCAGGTCCCCTAGAACTGGAATTACAAACAGCTGTGAGCTGCCATGTGGGTGCTGGGAATTGAACCCAGGTCTTCTGGAAAAGCAGTCAGTGCTCTTAACTGCTGAGCCATCTCTCCAGCCCTCTCCAGTCCTTTTTAATCTCCCTATTACATCAGGAAAATAATGTCTCCCAGAGGTTAACTTTTGTGCTCAGGTCGACACAGAAGGTAACTGAAAGAGCTAGGATTCAAACTCGGGGCTGTCCCCAGTGTAGACACGGGGTACCTTCTTTGAGTTGAAGAAACTAGGCGCACACCTGTACTCCCAGCTGCCTGGGAGGCTGAGGTGGGAGGATCGCTCGCATGGTGAGCTCACAAGTGTGAGGTCTCTCAGTGTAAGACAACAAGACCCCACCTGAAAAACCAAAGCAACTCTAGGGGACCCTGGGTCAAAAACAAGCAGGCAGAGGGCTGGCTGGAGAAGTAGGTGTGGCCCCGCCTCTGAGCACGGGAGATGTCTGATCACTTCAGTGTCAGTAAGTTCGGAGGAGTCTACACTGCTGCCTGGGGAGTGGGTGGCCCAAGTGGCATAAGGTGGCATTTCTTGAACATACAGATGGCCAGTAAGCATCCAGTGCTCTCCCTAGGCCGAAGGGCCATCCCATGCTGACATAAAAAAGCTGCGGGGTGGGGTTAGTGGGGCCGGGGTGATAGGGAAGAGGGCCCAGACGGGAGCCTATGGAAGTGAAGCTCTCGGGTGGACCTGCTTGGAGTGGCCTTACAGATGAAGAGCTGTCCATCTCACCTCATGACCTTCCTCTCTCATTATCCTAGACAATCCCCAGAGTAGGTGGAGTCAGGTCTTTTAGAAGTTTAAGGAGAGCCCAAAATGGTGTCTCATGCTTTAATTCCAGCACTCAGGAGGCAGAGGCAGGAGCGTCTCTGAGTTTGAGGCCAGCCTGGTCTACATAGTGAGTCCCAGGACAGCCAGAGCTACATAGTGAGACCCTGTCTTGGAAATAAAAAGTTTAGAAAGAGGGAGTTGTGATGTAATTTCATAGTATAGTGCTTGCCTAGCATGTGCATGGTGCTGGGTGAAATCCCCAGCTCAGCACATAAAAAAAAAAAACCAAAAAACAAACCCCACAAAATTTTGGGGAGGGCCATATATAACGGCCCATGCCTGTAGTCTCCGCTACTCAGAAAGCTGAGGCAGGAGGATCATTTGAACCTAAGAGTTCATAGCTAGCCTGGGCAGCATAAAGTAAGTTCTCTTACCCAAAATAAACAAGTAGCTTAGGAGGTGGCTGGCAGAGAAGACATAGGTTCCAGGTCCTGGGCCCCAGAGCGCTTGCCTCCGATTTTGTTTGCTTTTCCAACAATCTGGCCGCCATGGAGGAGTCACTGGAAGAGAGAGCAAGGCGGAGAGAGGGGCTACGAGCCTGGCCATGAGTAGGACCCAGGTGCCTGCTTCTCTGTCCCCATGTTTCCATGGGATCCCCCGGTGTGGGTCTTCTGATCCTGGCTCCCATTCTGCGCAGTCTCTAGAGTGACACACCCCCCCTCCTGCTTTCAGCCCGTAGAGACACGAGACTGAGCAACTCAGCTTCTCCCTCCCTCCTATGAGCCAGGCACACCATGCACACCCGTCACTGAAGCGCTCCAAAGTCAGAGACGGGAATGTGGAGAGTTCGAGGCTAGCCTGCACTACCTATCAGGACCCTCTCTCCCCTGTGATTTGAAGGAGCCTGAGATGTATGTGGGAGTCATAACTGGAACAGATTTCAGGGTTCATCACCCAGCTCCCCTTTTTTTTAAATTATTAATTATATTTTTTTTCCATTTTATTTTGCATCCTGACCACAGTTCCCCCTTCTTCCTTTCCTTCCTGTTCCACCCCCCCCCCGCTCCCTTCTTACCCCCACCCCGCCATCATCCACTCCTCTTCTGTTTCTGTTCAGAAAGGGGCAGGCCTCTCATGGGTGTCAACAAAGCGTGGCATATCAAGTTGAGGTAGGACTAAGCTCCTCCCTTTGTATTGAGGCTGGGCGAGGCAACCCAGCATGGGGAATAGGTTCCCAAAAGCCAGCTCAAGTGTTAGGAACAGGCCCTGATCCCACTGCTAGGAGTCCCACAAATAGACCAAACTACACAACTGTCACACATGTGTAGACACTAGGTCAGTCCCATTCAGGCTCCGTAGCTGTCAGTCCAGAGTCTGTGAGCTCCCGTGAGCCCAGGTCAGGTGTTTCTGTGGGTTCCCTTGACTCCTCCACCACCACCACCCTGCCCCCTGCTCGACAGTCCTGCTCCCTGTCTGCAACAGGATCCAGGAGCTCAGCCCAGTGCTTGACTGTGGATCTCTGCATTTGTTTACTTTAGTTACTGGATGAAAGCTCTCTGATGACAATTAGGTAGTCACCAGTCTGATTACGGGAGATGGTCAGTCCAGGCACCCTCTCCACTATTGTTAGAGTCTTAGCTGGGGTCATCCTTGTAGATTCCTGGGAGTTTCCCTGGCACCAGGTTTCTCCCTAACCCTGACATGGCCCCCTATCAAGACATCTCTTGCCGCATGTGCTCACGCCTTAATCCCAGCACTTGGAGGCAGAGCAGGGATCTCTGTGAGTTCGAGCAGCCTGGCTACCAATGATTCCAGAAAAGCACAACTACACAGAAACCCTGTCTCCGAAAAAAAAAAAAAAAAAAAAAGACATCTTTCATTACTCTCCCGCTCTGTCTCTCCCCAACCACCCAACCTGACCCCACAAGTTCCCATGGTCACCCACCCCCAGCCCACCCAGGAGATCTCTTCTGTTCCCCCTTCCCAGGAAAATCCATGTGTCCGTTCTTTGGGCCCTCCTTGTTACCTAGGCTCTCTGCGGCTGTGGATTGTAGCCTGATTATCCTTACTTTACAGCTAATATCCACTTAGGAGTGAGTACATACCATGTTTGTCTTTCTGGGTCTGGGCACCTCACTCAGGATGATTTTTTTTCTAGTTCCATCCATTTGCCTGCAAAGTTCCTAGTGTCTTTGTTTTTTACAGCTGAGTATACTCCATTATGTAAATGTACATTTTCTTTATCCATTCTCCAGTTGAGGTGCATCTAGGTTGTTCCCAAGTTCTGGCTATTATGAATAATGCTGCTGTGAACATAGTTGTGAGCTCCCTTATTTTACATATAGAAAGCTGAGACCTCAGAGGGGAGCGAACAGGTCACAAGTAACACATCTAATGAAGGCTAGACCCCAAATCATCTGCCTGTCTTTGCCAACTTCTTCCCCACTTGTTTGCCTGTCTGGGGAGCAGAAGAGGCAGGAAAGCGAAGCCAGGGCACCCCTGGGCCTCGGTTTCTTGGGCTGTTAAATGGGAATAATAATCTCCCTGAGGACATGCTCACTCAGCCTTGGAGAAAGGTAGTAGAGGGCACTAAGGGTGGAGGAATCCTCTCCCTGGAGACAAGAGGACCCAGCATGACGGATATCACAAGGGATCTGAGGTGGGACAAGACAAATGCCTCTGAAGATGTTGGTATCACCTTGTCTTCCACCCAGGTGGGGCCCAGGCCTGGGTTGCCATGGATACCGTGTCCCTGGAGCATCAGATCCAGAGCGTGCAACGCCACATCAGCTTCCTGAAAAAGGAGCAGATGGCCCTGCTTCGAGACCTGCACCTGGAGATCCTGAGGCTGCAGAAACGCTGCTCAGGTGAGGCTAGCACTCACCTGGGGGGGGGCTGCAGTGAGTAGGGGCCAGTCACCACCATCAGTTTCTCTGGTGGGGTGCCCTCCTTGAGTTCCTGTGAGCCTAACACCAGTTCTGCCAGGTCTCTTTCTGGATGAGAAGGACATGGTGGAGTGAGTTCTGGGGATGAGCTGGATGCGACAGTACATGACTGTAATCCTGGCATGGGGGAAGTAAGAGTTAGGTCTCAGCTGTATGGTAAGTTCTAGGCCAGTGTGGGCTACAAGAGACCCCGTCCCTCACCCTCCCCTGCTTCCCCACACCTAAATGTTTAAGGCTGAGGACCCTACTGAGGTGGTGGGTCGGGCTTCCAAGAACCAGTTGTGGGGGATTCCTGTCCTTTTCAGTCACTGTTCATTGGGCACCTGTCATCCTTCGGGAAAACGCAAGTACCAGTGAATAATGGTGAGACAGAGCAGAGGGCTTGGAGTGTTGCTCGGTGTTGGAGCACTCGCCCAGCATAGACCCAAGGCCTGGAGTTACGGACTCAGCATCCAGCATCACACACAGAAAAATAAACACACATCAGAAAGTAAAAGGGCAAAGAGGAGTTCAGGATGATAATCCAGTCTGAGCAAGATGATGGAGCCCTAGTGCCTCCATCCTAAGAAGGAGCATATCATCTCCCCGGAGGCTGAGTAGTATGCAGACATACTGACAGATGATAGGGAAAGAAGTGAAGAAACCACCAGACAAAGGGGTCAGCATGGCAAAGGCCAGGAAGTAGGATAAAGCTGTGCTTAGAAGAGACCGTGAGAAGCCAGACTGAGGTGGTGCACACCTTTAGTCTCAGCACTCGGGAGACAGAGGCAGGTGGATCTCTGAGTTTGAGGCCAGCCTGATCTACAGAGCAAGTTCCTGTCTGTCTCTAAATAAATAAATTACGAAGAAAGAAGAGGAGACTGAGAAGTCCAGTTAGAGGCAGATCCTGGAGACCCTGACAAATACAGGGAGAGCTGTGAGTTTGGCTTGTCTTCTTGGACAATAGAAAATGAGAACCAGTGAATGGTTTGGAGCAACTGGATGCTGACCTTACAGCAGAGACAGTGAACTGTGGCAGAGGGAGGCTGGATATGTGTGGTGGGGCTGATGGGAAGGTTCTAGGGAGAGGTGAAGAGTTAGTAGGAAACAGCTTGAAGGAAAAAGCCTGACAGTTGATTATCTTTGTGAGCAGAGAAGAGGCGGGCAAAGAATGAATGGAAATTCCAGGCCTGGCTTCTGCTCTTGGATCCACAGCCTCAATTTCCCAGGCCTCTCAGAGGCGAAGAATGTGTGACTCAAGTGTAGGCGGAGTTTTCCCATCCCAGAAGCCGCTTCCAAATGACCACACTGAGGCTTATATTACTTATAAATGCTTGGCCAATAGCTCAGGCTTATTACTAGCTAGTTCTTACAACTTAAATTAACCCATTTCTATTAGTTTACATTCTGTGGCTTGTGGCTTCACCTGTCCTCCAGCATGTCCTATCCCTCCGAAGCTCCTGGTGACTCCTCTCTTCCTCTTCCCAGAATTCTCCTAGTCTGGCTCTCAAGAGATCAATCTCTTCCTGCCAGGCTATTAGGCAATCAGCTTCTTATTAGCCAATGAAAGTAGTACATATTGCAGTGTACAAAAAGATTGTTCCCCAGCACCCAAGTACTCATGTATCTCCCAAGTGTAGGCTTTATGTGTGTTTGTTGATACAAGGTTTCATATAGTTCAGGCTGTCCTTGAACTCTTTAAGTAGCCTAGGATGATCTTGAACTTCTAATCTTTCTGCCTCAAAAATGCTGGGATTCTAAGTATAAGCCACCACACTCAGCTCTTCCGATGCAGGCTGTTGTGCCGATAGCTCAAAGGATATCTCAGTTAGGAGATCCCAATTTCCTGTTTATCTATTTATTATTCCCTCCTCCTCCTCTTCCTCCTCCTCCTCCTCACTGTGTAGCCCTGGCTGTCTTAGAGCTCAATATGTAGATCAGGCTGGCTTCAAATCCACAGAGATCCTCCTGCCTGCGCCTCACTAGTGCTGGATTAAAGGTGTGCCTACCACCACCAGGCTCCAATTTCTTTATTGTGAAAATGATAAACCAAGACCCAGAAAGAGAGAAAATCAAAATATATGTTAGTGTCACAGCCAGGATTAAAACTAGCAGCTGTGCAGTTTTCTGAATGTTTTCTACCTCTCTGTTGCCCAGAGGGGGAAACTGAGGCCAGAAGGCTCGAGTGAACAACTCAGCTCCTCCCTCACATTAACAGAATGTGAGCAGTCTTGATTCGGCCTCTTGGCATACACAGATCCAAGCTAGGTTCCTGGCCATCTATCTCCCCAGTGACAGGATGGCCCCAGAGGCCACTTTTTCATCACAAGGACAGTATCAGAGGCAAACAGGAGACTCAAAAATCTTACTGCAGATCCTCTCATTTCTTCTTGTTTTTCCCTAATTCTGGGGACCTAGGTCCTTCCGCTCTGGACACAGGATAGTTCCCATGACAACATGACAGGCAGGATTAGATGGCCCTCTAGCCCCCTCTGGCTCTCAGGTGAGCCTGGGCTTGGAGCCTCCTGGTTATTGATTAAGGAGATAAAAATAACTCTGGACTTGTCTGGAACTGCTACTCTAGGAGGAGATGACTGGATCAAGCCCTCCTTCCAGTGAGGGTGCAGAGAAAGCAGAGGGAATAGAGGAAGGAGTCTGAGGGGGAACCAGAAGGGCAGGTTGCCTGGCAAGCCAGGTGGAGATGAAGAACATGGGGCTTGGAAGTAGAAGTAAGTTCTGGGCTGATGGAATAGGATGGATAATGACAAGTGCCCCTGAGCCTTAAGTGCTGGCCAAGCCCTAAGCTAAATCCTGTTTTTTCCCATTGCATCCTGGCACCAGCCCCTTGTAAGAGAAGTGCTGTTTAGTTCCCATTTTCCAAATGAAAAAAACTAGGGGTCAGAGAAGTATCCTTACTGGTCCAGGGTCCTACCATGTACTGATTTCATAGAATGCTTACATAACCTACAAGAATTCTCATCAGAAGATGGATAGAGAAAGATGGGAAAGCCTGGCATGGTGGCACACACTTTGTTTTTTGGTTTTTTGAGACAGGGTTTCTCTGTGTAGTTTTGCGCCTTTCCTGGAACTCACCCTGTAGCCCAGGCTGGCTTCAAACTCACAGAGATCCGCCTGCCTCTGCCTCCCGAGTGCTGGGACTAAAGGTGTGTGCCACTACCGAAGCCACCGCCACCACCCAGCCTTTAATCTCAGCACTCAGAAGGCAAAGGCAGAGGGATCTCAGTGCATTCAAGGCTAGACCGGACTACTTAGTGAGTTCCAGAACAGCCAAGACTAATATAGTGAAATCCTATCTCAAAAGAGAGAGAGAGAGAGAGACTGGGGGGGGGTGGGGGAGTGGGAGGGTGGGAGGGTGGGAAGGTGGGGAGGGTGGGGCAGATGGGATTCTGTCTCATCTCCCAGTCCTGTGGTTAATGGTTGAAAGAAATCAGCCCTTGAGAAGTTAGTGGCAGAGCCAAGGTCCCTTAGGCCATTTCATAGGCCTTGGAGGAGGGGAGAAGTTTGGTCCCTAAGAGACCTAGGGATGGAGGCATCGGAGGCCTCCTAGTGGCCCCAGGGAAGAGGTTCAGGCTCCGGTCATAGCTAAGGTCCTCAGAGCTCTCTCTGTGTCCTGGCAACAAGTGGCTTCCCCGGAGAGAAGGCACTTCTAGCAAAGCCCCTGGGCCCTCAGAGCATTTTGAGGGGAGAAGACGAGCATACAAAGGTCACAGGCCGGCCTGTGCAGGTACTGCTGGGCAGTAGTCCGAGATGTGCCACTGTCTGTGGGCTCTAAACTTGACCCCTGAAGGTATAAGCAGGTGCTCCCAAGTAGACCCTATGGCTCCTGCCCTTTTCCCAGCAAACTACCTCCAGTCCTGTCGGATTAGAACCCAGAGCCAGGAACACTGTTTCTGTGTCACTGAGTTGTACACCCTGATCCCTCCCTGTTCTGAGCTCTGGGAGTTGAGGGACAGGAAGTGGGGCTGAAAATAGTGATCAACAGTTGCCCTGAGAGATGAGCATTGGGGGCACCAAACAAACAAACAAAAAAAAAAAATGAGTATGAGAAAAATAAACAGAGCCAGGTGCACGCCTTTAATCCCAGCACTCGGGAGGCTGAGGCAGGTGGATCTCTGAGTTCGAGGCCAGCCTGGTCTACAGAGTGAGTTCCAGGACAGCCAGGACTGTTACATAGAGAAACCCTGTCTCAAAAAGCCAAAAAATAAAAAAAGAAAAGTAAGCAGAGATGAGGTGTGGCTGGGCCACCAGCACTCAGGAAGAACTTGTTCCTATACCAGTGACCTTGATGATGGCATTTCCTAGCTTGGGTGCCCCTGAGGAGTCCCTCCCCTTTCAACGCCAACCAAAGCCTGGTGCATCTTCCACCACTAGGTGGCGCCGTCCTCCTTAAGCCCTTCTCCTTGCCTAGTGGTTAAATGGGGTTTAGGAAACAGCAGGGATCTCCAGACAGTAATACAGGTACGATACTGGCTATGAAATTAGTGTCACGTGTTCAGCTTGGCAAATAACGTCTGCCCATTTCTGTTACTCCCTAAGCGTCTCTGGGCACTGCAGCATTCATCAATCAACTAAGCTTGTGTGGGTCAAGACCCTGTATAGCAAGAGTCGCCCCTTAGGAGAAGACAAACACCCCCTCATCCCCTAAACAAGCTAGGCTCTTCCGCCCACACGGAAAGTCTCTGTCCCCAAGCCTAGGTACAAAGCTTTTGCTCGAAAGCGCTCTGGGCTTGGAATCCCCAGGCCCAGGCTATACCTTCAGCATGACTCTTGCCCTGGCTGGGAAGTAAAGTAGCTGTAGGGGGTGGTGTAGACGGTGTCTGTGGACTCTCCTTCCACTAACTGGGTTGTGATTTCCTGAAACACACGCCTGCTTGTGCACACCCAAACCACTCTATTCTCTCTTCCCCAGAACTGACCCATGACCTGGAGATGAGAGAGGTCCAGTCTCACCAGCAAGGTAAGAGAAACAGCTCCAAGTTCTGGTGGGAGGTGCATGGAGCCCAGAAGATGGAGTTTCACCACTTGTTTTTTAAATGTTTTGTATATTATGATGGGGATGGGGCGCACACACGTGGAAGTGTGAGAACTGTTGGGAGTCAGTCAGCTCTCTACTTCTACCACTTGGGTTCCAGGGATCAAACTCAGGTCATCAGGTCTGACAGCAAGCACCTTCACCTGCTGAGCCATCTCGTTGGACCAGATTTTGCTTTTTTGAGATACGCTCTCATGTAGCAGAAGCTGGCCTCTGATTCACTACGTAGTCAAGGTTGGCCTTGAACTCCTCAGCCTCTGCCTCTACCTCCAAGAGCATAAAAGGAAGATGCCCAACACAGACCCCTGCCCCCCCCCACAGTGGTATATACAAACACATGCACACACTGCACACATGCACACACACATGAAATGAATGCCACAATGAAAATTTAAAAGTAAAGTTTTTTTAAGTCTCATTTGGGCAGAGCATGGTGGCACACATCTTTAACCCCAGCACTTGGGAAGCAGAGGCAGGCAGATCTGTAAGTTCTAGGATAGCCTGGTCTACATAACAAGTTCTAATACTTCTGGGGGCTATAGGAGATCCTAAAAAACGGGTGCTGTACCAGAAGCCCCCCAGGACTGAGTGACAAGACCATGTCAAGACCTAATGTAGGGCGGGGCGGTGGTGGTGGTGCACACCTTTAATCCCAGCACTTGGGAGGCACAGGCAGGCAGATCTCTGCTACACAGAGAAACCCTGTCTCGAAAAACCAAAAACAAGGAAGACCTGGTGTAGGAAAGAGAGGAAGGCTGGGTGGCCTGGAGCTGGCTGGTCTGGTTACCTCCCTATGTCTGGCAGGGTCAGAGGAGGATTCTGGTGGTACCATCAAGAGGCAGAAGTACCTTGGTCTTCAGCCAGTTTCTTTGCCATGATATATCAGATTCAAGACCAGTCTAGACTACACAGTGACCCCTGGAGACTGTTCTGTGTTGAGATACTGCCTCATTCTGTAGTCCCAAATGACCTAGAACTCACTATGTAGACAGGTTAGCTTCGAGTTTGTGGTTATCCTCCAGCCTTAACATCCCAAGTGCTGATATTACAATCATAAACCACCAGGCCGGTGCCAGAAGAATTCTTTGATTTTTTTTTTGGGGGGGGGTGTTTCGAGACAGGGTTTCTCTGTAGCTTTGGAGCCTGTCCTGGACTAGCTCTGTAGACCAGGCTGGCCTCGAACTCACAGAGATCCACCTGCCTCTGCCTCCCGAGTGCTGGGATTACAGGCGTGCACCACCACTGCCTGGCTGCCAGAAGAATTCTTAAGAATTGACAAAAGGGGGGCTGGAGAGATGGCTCAGTGGTTAAGAGCACAGACTGTTCTTCCAAAGGTCCTGAGTTCAATTCCCAGCAACCACATGGTGGCTCACAACCATCTGTAATGAGATCTGGTGCCCTCTTCTGGCCTGCAGGGACACATGCAGACAGAACACTGTATACATAATAAATAAATATTTAAAAAAAAAAAAAAAAGAATTGACAAAAGGGACTAGAGAGAAGGCTCAGCGGTTAAGAGCACTGGCTGCACTTCCAGAGGATCTGGGTTCAATTCCCAACTGTCTGTAACTTCAGTTCTAGGGGACTCAACACCCTCATACAGCCATACATGCAGGCAAAAGACCAATGCACATAAGATAAAAATTAATTAATTAATTTTTAAAAAGTTAACAGAAGAAAAACAAAACAAACAAACAAAAAATAAGCAGTGGTGGCATGACTTTTAATCCTAGCATGTGGGAGGCAGAGGCAGATGGATCTTTGTAAGTTTGAGGCCAGCCTGGGCTACAGAGTGAGTTCCAGGACAGCCAGGGCTACACAGAGAAACCCTGTCTTGGGACAGAAAAAAAAAAAAGAATTGACAGAAACCTGGACATGGTGGTGCACACCTTTAGTCCTAGCACTTGCCAGGCAAAGGCAGGAGGATTTCTGTGAGCTCCAGGCCAGCCAGTGCTACATGGTAAGACCATTGTTAGGGTGGGATCTGGGTAAAGAAAGGAAAGAAAAAACAAAATAATTGACCCCCTGCCGTACTGATGTGTTACAGTTCTTATGCATCAAAAACTCACAAGAGCAAAGAAGTCTGGAAACTTTTAAGCTCAACTGTTACAGCCCAGTAGATCCCTTCGGGAAGATCAGCTAGGACACAAGGGAACTCTTGGGCTTGAGCCAACTGTGTCCACATGTTCCTATGGCACTTTTGAACACGTCTGTGCTTGGAGAGAGGGGACACTCACTCATCCCTGACACTAGACAAGGAGTTTCATGCCTTCAGACACCTTCACCACTACTAGCTTTCCTCCGAAAGGCCTTTTGGGGTCACCAGAGCTCGGGCCACTGCTCTGTAAGGAACCCATTCCCTTTTACAGCGTATGTTGAAGCTCTTTGCATTGTTCTGATGTGTATCTATGGTTAACTCCTGCTGTAAAGGCAATGGCAAAAACTAGACCAGTCAGCAAAAGGAACTCACAAATGGGATGTGTGCTCCATGAAGAACACCCAACACCACCTCCTGCACACGCCCACAGCTTCTCAGCCCCTGCTCTTAACATGGCTTCCTGTCACGGGGCTTTGGCAAGCGCACAAGCTGTTCCCGGTCCAGGAGTACCCTTCTCCGTGGGAGGAGCTCTCCCTAGCTCTGGAGCCTCTCCTGCTTCACCCTCTCGAGCCTGGAGCCTCTCCTCCCCCGAAGGCATCACATCCCCTTAGAATCAGAGCATTAATTTGTCTTTCTGACACATGTCACACTGACATTTGTGGTTATTTACTGTACTGTGCTGTATGTTTCACGAGAACACGGCCCGGAGACTCAAGGCCCAACAGATTGCTTACAAACGAACGATCAATTAGGAAGAGTTTTGAGTTTAAGCCGAAGAATTAGACGCCGAGGGTAGTTCAGGGTAGTTCAGGGCTCCGGTCCCTGTGGCTGGAATTTGAAGCGGAAGAGCCGGGGTATTGGGGGCGGGGGAGGGTGGCCGCTGAGCCAGCTGAGTTATGTTTCACGCCCTTGGGGCCATCATCGCTCCCTTATTCTCCCTTCTTTACAGAAGAGGCGTCCCGGGAGCTGGAGAAGAAGTGCCGCGCGCTAGAGTCGCAACTGGAGGCGCGAGCGGCGGCCAACGCGGAGCTGCGGCAGGAGGTGGCGCAGCGGGAGGCGCTGGTGTCTGCGCTGCGCTGCAGCCTGCGCTCGGAGGAGCGCCGCTTTCTGGAGGAGCTGCGGCGCCGCAGCCACCGCGCCACCGTGCTGGGCACCGAGCTGCAGAAGCACACCGAGGCGGCCGCCTACCTCTCCTGCCAGCTGCACGCCGCGCGCCAGAGACTGCAGGCCCCGCGCTCCGGCGCCGCTGCCGCCGAGCCCCGGCCCCGCCGACGCGCACAACGGGCCCGCCGACCTCCTGAGGCGGCCGCCAAGGGGTCGGGCCGGGACTGGGCGACCTGGGACGACGCCGATCCCATGCCGGACCCCGCGCTCTTCCTATACCCGAGGAGGCCGCCCCGGCCCAGTGCCCGCGGCCCGCGCCCTTTGCTACGCCAGGAGCTGCGAGACCAAGACGCCCCGCACCCCGTGTCACACCAGGAGCTCCCTGACCAATGCGGCCCGCACCCGGGGCCCTTGGAGAGCCCTGACGCCACGCCCAGCGCCCGAGGGGATCCTGAGTAGGCGCGGGGCAAGCAGTGGAGACCGGGAAGGCAGGCCCTGCAGGGCGGGATCAGGGATGGGGCGGAGTCCAGTCCGCAGATCCGCCCCAGCTCCGCCACCCACTAGAGCTGCCCCCGCCTGTGTGTTTCCCCCGAGATGAGCTGCCCCCTTCGGAGAGGGAGCGCCAAAGGATCGCACCTTTTTTTGTGGTGGACTGGCAGTAATAACCCTAATCTGGGTTCCACCCAGCCCCTGGGATGGGGAGAGGCGGGGTCTTGTCTGTCCCGGGAGAGCTGACAATCCCTTGAAGGGCGGGAGAAGGCTGGGTCTGCCTACAGGAAGGAACACGGTGGCACTTGGCACTGCTAAGCCTGCAAGCTCCCCTTTCCTGCTTTCTCTCCTCCACTCCCAGCCCTGCCCAGCCTTTTGCTTGGGAGAGGCAAGTTTTAGGAGCTAACTCTTGTACTCGGAAGTAGCTACTCCCCGCCCCGCCCACCCCACTGATAAGTCCTTGAAGGTGAGCACGGAACACTTTATAATCTATTTTAGAAGTCCTCTCAGAGCCGCTGGGTTCCTGGTGGCAATTGACTTGCAGAAAACAGTAAGCATAGACCCTTGGAGCGGGTCATGGAAGAGGAACTGCTTGGTTTTTCCCATGCAGGGGTGCAGGAGATAGACAAGCTGGGGCTCAAATTTTGGCGAGGACGGAAGGGTCATTCGCCCTTCCCGTTCCTGCGGCCGGCCGCCTCAGAGGCCTCCCAGTCCTGTTATAGGTGCTAATCTTGCCCAGCTTCCCAAGCAGCTGGCTGCATCCAGAGGCAGGAAGGAGGGCCTGGCTTTTTGGAAGTGGCCGCTAGTCATAGAAATTCGATTTTGCTGGGGAAGAAAGTGGAGACTAGTCGTCGGTGGTGCCTGCCCCTGGAAAGGCCCCTAAACCTGCAAAACCTGCTGGTGGTGGGGTGGTCCTATGCTCTCTCTCCCTCTCAGTTGGGAGTGGCAAGTGGAGAGCAGAATGTTGGCACTGTCTCCTTGCTGGTTCAGCTCATCCTAGGCCCCGCCCCAGAGCCCCACTCATCTCTCTTGGTCTGACCTGCATGGGGTCCTAAGTGCCTGTGAGATCTTCCCTGGGGCTGCTGGGCAGGAATGCCACTGTTCACTCAGACCCTGGGCCCCTAGCAGGCCCTGGCTAAGGCACCACCTTGTGTCTGCCTCCCAAGGTCTTGAGGTGGTGAGCACAGTCAGTCTCAGTAGCTGACAGACTTCTCCGGTCATGGCCGCCAGGAAGACAAAGAACTCTTGGCTCATGCCCTCCACTCCGTAAGAGGAAGCAGGAGTTTGTCCTGAAGCAGAAGGCAGTGAGCACATGCCAACCTGATCCTGAGCACAGACCCCTCCCCGCTTCCCCCTCCCTGAAGGACAGCTGAGGCCACTGAGCTGAGCTGCCTAGCTCCTGGGGGTTGGATGGCGGAAGTAGAATCCTGGGGTCCCTACTAGGGCCCCACCTGCTGCCTTCACTCCAGTGGCAATACCTGTACCGCTTGCCCCCTCCTGGTTTTGTGTGACTCTGCCCTCTCCTGCCACCCTCCCCACCTGGAACCTGCCTGTGTGAGGGACTCACTCTGTTCCCTTGGAGGTGCCCAGAGGGCAGTGGGAGGGGAAAGGCCGCTTTCTCTGGGTGCCTACACAGACCTGCATCTCCTCCAACCATACTTTTGGGGTGAACAGGGTGACTTTGCTGATTTTTCTAGAAGAGCCCTTTCTCATCCATCCATCCACTAAAAGCCATAGCTGCCCCGACTAGCTTCCCTTGAAACTATAGCAATAGCATTCTTCCTTTTCCCTTCTGGGCACCCAGGAGGTTCAGCTGGTTCCATCACGCCCCATCCCCAGGGATCCGACAGTAACCTGCCTGTCTTTCCTCAAGTGACCCTGTCAACTAACGCCTTCCAAATCCTGCTCCTCTTCCAACAGCCAGAGATAATGATACTTGTTCATGGGGTGCTTGAAGATCTCCCAGATGAAAGGGTCTGAGGGCCTCTGACTCCCTGTCATGACCTTGGGGTGGGGGAAGGTAATAATGCAACTCTTCCAGCAGCAGCGAGGGAGTGATAAGGAGGCCTAGGCAGATACAGGATTGCAGTGTTAACAGAATAGCCCTTCCCCCTTCCTCTTCTGGAAATAATGGAAGGTTCCCTTCAGCGGTTTATAGGCAAGGACTCCCTCAGCTTTCTGGTCTGGGACAGGCCTTCCCCTTAGCTTCCACCCCTTCCTTCCTGGACCTGACTCTAGGAATCCACCTGGTCAAAGGAAAATTACCAGCCACGACCCAGGAATGACCCAGTAGCCAAGAAGGGGAAGACCAGTCCATCTCTCTGCTTTGCTGTACACGTCCCCATTGGGAGACCGAGATGGTTCATGTGGACACCCATAGGGGAGAGGGCTCCTGCACAATGTAAGTACAGACAGACCCAGAAGGAAGAGCTCCATGGGAGTCCAGCGATCTAGAAGCCGTCCAGGAATGAGTGAGCAATGCAGTGTGAGCCTCTATACCCCTTGTCCCTGTGTCTTTGCCAAGGCAACCTGTTCTTTTGGGGGAACCAGCCAAGATGAGGCAGCTCATTCCTATACGAGCAGCAGGATAGAGTTGTCCTGGATGAAGATGGAAAGGTGGTCTGGAGCATCTCCAGAGCATAGGCCAGGGGTCTCCTAAGCACCCTTTCACAGTGATGTGCCAGCCTCGAATGGGAGACATGCAGGGCAGACAGATCCTGCTCCAAATTCTCTGTTGGCTGCGCTTTTTAATCCAATGCTTTTCAGAGTGTATTCACTCACCTACAGAATAGAGCCCTGTGCTTTAGGGGTGACTATCATATGCCTTATTCTTAATAAAATGTTTGGAAAAACATGTAAGTCTGTTCTCTTGCTGAAAATGCTGTTGCTTACCTACCTCTGTTCCAGCAAAGGTAGAGTAGGGAGCTGCAGATGTGAGGGAGGCAATAGCTTGGAAATAAGTGGGTAGAGTGAACCAGATGCCTGATAGCATCACAGAAACACACAAATATGCTCTTTAGCTGGGTGGTAGTGGTGCACACCTTTAATCCCAGCACTCGGGAGGCAGGGGCAGGCATATCTCTGTGAGTTGGAGGTCAGCCATGTCTACAGAGTGATTCCCAGGACAGGCTCCAAAGCTACACAGAGAAACCCTGTCTCAAAAAACAACAACAAAACAAAAAAAAAAAAAAACAAAGCCAGGCGGTGGTGGCCCACACCTTTAATCCCAACACTCAGGAGGCAGAGGCAGGCGGATCTCTGTGAGTTTGAGGCCAGCCTGGTCTACAGAGCAAGATCCCGGAAAGGTGCAAAGCTACACAGAGAAACTCTGTCTCAAAAAACCAAAACCAAAACAAAACAAAACAAAAAATGCTCTTCAGGGCGTAAGGTGCTTGCTGAAGTGACCTGTCCCTTTGCCAAGGCCTGCCAGCCTCTCCATGCACCCCCAACCTGAATTAACATGGAATGAATGAGATCTTGGATGAGAGATTTCTGAGCAGCCTAGAGAGGGATAGGTTGGAAGGATCCCATGCCTAGAATTGTTCATTGTTCTGGTCTAGAAAGAAGCCCAAGGTCTTGGCCTGTTTGGCCACCCGTGTTGTTCTCCATCTGATAGAAGTGCAGGAAGTCCAGCATTGTAGAGACAAGCCCTTTCTCATCCTCTGCTAATGGGAGTCATCCTATGAGCACAGATTCAAGAGTTCAGCACATCCCGTACCACACTTGCAATGTACGTCTATGTTGTGGCCAGCTAGAAGAAGCTCTGCATCCTGAACATGAAAATTGTTTTATGTACAACCCTCCCTTCCTCATAATCAAAGCCACTTCAGTCCATCTTGGGGGGAGAGGAGACTGATCCCATCATATGGCCCAAGTAAGGTGAGTCACATTCACCGGTTGAAGAAGGATCTAGGAGTCGATCCAAGCCAATTAGTGAACCATAGGACTTTCGTTGAAACCACACATTCATCATTCCATCTTAGGTGCTAGGCTGCAGCCGTGAAGAGCAGAGGACTGCCGGCAAAGGCAAACTCCTGGGCAGCTATGGTAGTCTGTGAACTTGGAGGCGTGGTGGATCATTTGCCGCCACAAGAGGGAAGGTGTTGAGAAAAATGAGGAGGTGGTTAGGGACATGGCTCAGCCTGTAGATTGCTTGCTGAGCATGCACAAAGCCTGGTGGTAGAGCCGAGGCACTATGTAAACTGGGCATGGTGGTGCATGCCTGCAGTCTTAGTACCCAGAAGGTACTAAGATGATCACAAGTTCAAGCTCATCTTCCACTACATAGTGAGTTTGACACCCCTCTGCTACACACAAGGTCCTGTTTTAAAAAGAGGGGCAGTGGGAACTGGAGAGATGGCTCAGTGGTTAAGGTCAAGTATTGCTCTTCCAGAGGACCTGAGTTTGAGTTCCAGCACCCATGAGTTCCAGTTCATAGACACCTGTTAATTCCAGCTCCAGGAGATCTAACACCTTTTCCTTTTGTTTTTGTTTTCTGAGACAAGGTTTCTCTGTGTAACAGTCCCGGTTGTCCTGGAACTTGCTTTGTAGACCAGGCTGGCCTGGAACTCACATACATCCACCTGCCTCTGCCTCCTAAGTGCTGCTGGGATTAAAGGTGTGCTCTACCACACACAGCTCACATTTGCTTTTAAGTCAACAAGATTGATTTGTGGGTTTTTCTTCCTCCTCTCTTCTTCTTCTTCTTCTTCTTCTTCTTCTTCTTCTTCTTCTTCTTCTTCTTCCTTCTTCTTCATCTTTTGTGGTCTTGGGATTGAATCTGGCATATGTACTCTACTATTGAGCTATGGTCCCACATCATTTCAACTTTATTAGTATGAATTTTTAATCAGTATTTATGGCTTGTTTATTTTATTTTGTTTTTGCCTTGAGTCTGGGTCTCATTGTGAAGCTCTGGCTGACCTGGAACACTCAAGTCCTCTGTTTCTGCTCACAAATGCTGCATTACAGATGTGCACCACCACCACCACCGTGCTTTAATTAGTTAGGTTTTTGATTTTTCATTATTTTTTAAATACAGGTGTTTTTCCTGCATGAATATATTTGTAACACCTTTTGTGCCTAGTGCCCACAGCAGTCAGAAGAGGGTACTGGCTCCCCTGGAACTGGAGTTACGGTTGTTTGTAAGATATCCTGTGAAGTCTGGGACCAAATCCTGGTTCTCTGAAAGAGCATCTAGTGCTTGTAATTGCTAAGCCATCTCTCCACCACCCTCCTTAGTAGTAGTAGTAATAGTAGTAGTAGTAGTTGTTGTTGTTTGAAACAGGGTCTCATCATAATCCCAGGCTGGCTGGCCCCAAACTTGTTATGTGACCCAAAATGACCCGAACTCCTGATCCTCCTGCCCGTCTCCCAAGTGCCTGGCTATGGCTATTCTTTGAGAGATGGGAATTAATATGCTGCCTGGGCTGGTTCCAAACACTAAGGCTCAAGTGATTCACCGACTTCTGTCTCCTAACTACCTGGTACTAAGGGTTGCATGCCACAACACTCAGCTTCTCCTTGTTATTTTGAACTCAGTTCTCTGCTTCAGTCTCTAGGACTCAGGTAGACCAGCACATTATCTGTAGCAAATCCAGAGTATATAGCCCAGGCCTCTGTTTGTTCCTGGTGCCTAGTCTCTTAGAAGGGTGTGGTCTAGGGAAGAGAAGGCTCAACCCTGGATAAACATCTGCCCAAGACTCTTGGTGTCAACTAGAGTTTGGAAAAAAAGGTGAACGAAGAAGAGGAAGGGAGAGAAGGGACGGGTTTTAGGGTTGACATCTGCCACCATGAGATGCCAGGGGATACTTGGTTATGCCCTGTTCAGAGCCACAGTTTGAGGTGGAGATGTGAAAAGTCAGCATGGGATAACTCTTAGAGATCATCAAATAAAAAGGAACCCTCTCATTTTACAGATGGGGAAATTGAGGCCTGGGGCTTCTCCCTGCTGTCATCCTTCTTTCCTGGCAGTTCTTCATCTTTTCTTCTCGATCCCAAAGTTCAGACCCGGAAATTAGGGGGCTCATCCTGCAGTCCAGGGACTTTGGGGTCCAACCTCACCTCTCCAGCCACTTAGAGAACTCCACTGGGAAAGAAAGGGAGAAGTGGGCGGAACCAGCTGAGTAGGTGTATCCATCATAGCAATAATTAGGAAGGTGGGAGGCTTTGAGAAGACTAATTATGTGGGCCAGGCTTTAGCCTAAATAAACCTCCCTCTGTACTTCTACGGCATGTTTGTGTGGGGCTTCCAAAACAGGGAAACTGGGGAGCCAGGTATCCCCAAGGCAATCCAAAGAAGGAGTTATGCTTGAGGGTTGAGAGGAGGGGGGGTGGAGCCACCAAGGGCAAGAGGTGGATCCCAGGCTGCAGACCTGTAAGGGCCGGCAGACAATGGGCATGAGAAGGCTAGGCAGAGGGCTTCTCCTCCTTCTCTGAGACAGGGTCTCAAGTAGCCAAAGCTGGCCTTGAACTCTCTGATCCTCCTGCCTCCACCTCCCAAGTGCTGAGATCTGAGGTGTGCACCACCACACCTGGGCACCTGAGGTAGGAAGGGAGTTTCTGTGAGCAGCCTGTGTGGACTCAGGCTGGTGGGCCTCAATCCAGCATTATGAAAATGATCCGAAGCCCTGGACAAAGGTCAACAACGCTCAGCGCTCAGCACACAGAGGAAATATCTGCAAGGAAGGCCGGGTGTTATAAACACTGGTGGAGATCAAAGGTAGCACTGGAGACAACCGCAAAACTTCCCCTCCTGAGCCTTGTGGAGCCCTCAGAAGGCCTGCTCGACATTCCCCATGCCTGGATCATCCACGTGGCCACCAAACACGTCACCTGCATCAGACTCAGGGAGAATGCTGGGGACACCTGGATGCTCTCACAAAATCCTGTCTCATCCCCTGTTTTGGGACTGGAGAGAAAGCTCAAGAGCCTTTGTTGCATTTGTAGGGAACCCTGGTTTGATTCCCAGCACCAACAAGGTAGCTCACAACCATCTGGCTCCTCTGGCTCCTGCATGCATGTGGTACACAGACAGGACATACATGCAGGTAAAATTCCCATACGCATAAAATAAATAAATTAAAAAAACAAGCAAACCCTGTTTCCTTACTCAAGAATTAGACATGCCAGTCTGGCCAAGCCAGTTTCAGTTTATACTATTATGGTTACTAGTTTGAGACGGGGGTCTCATAACGCCCAGGCTGGCCTCAAGCTTTCTACTGGTGAGACGTGACTCCTGATACTGAACATGGGCTTCTAACCCCAGCTGCACAGGATGGGTACAGCTCTTCAAAATCCTAGAATTTCCTGACAACAAGCCAAGAACTCATCAGAGGTTAGTTAAAAAAGACTGTGCTAAAACTACACACTGGGCTATTACTCAGCATAAAACGCATCAAGAAATCTCTTTGCATACTGATATGGAGCAATCTTCAGAATATTGCTAGGATGAAAAAAAAATCAAATCAGGGTGCGGCTGGCTAGCTGATACAGTGGGTGAAGTGTTTGCCGCCAAGCCTGGTGCCGAGTTGATCCCCCAGATCCACAAGGTGAAAGCAGAGAACGCACCCCTACAGTTTGTTCTCTGACATCTACTAGTGTCCCCAACAGTAAATAAATGAATGTAACGTTTCTCCTTTGAAATCAGGGTAGAGACTGGATGTCCTATGTTTCTCTAACAAAAAGGAATGCTGGGGTGCTGGAGAGATGGCTCGGTGGCTGAGTTCTTGTTTTGAGACAGAGTCTCTGTATGTAGACTGGGCTAGCCTGGAACTCTCAGAGATCCACCTGCCTCTGTCTCCCTAGTCCTGGGAGCAAAGGCATGTGCCTCTATGTCTGACTGCACTGGCTGCCTCGCAGAGGACTGTGTTTCTTGTCCCAGTACCCATATGGTGGTTCACAATCGTCTATAAGTCCAGCCCAGGCAAAACACCCTCACACATAAAATAAATAAGTAAGTAAATAAAACTAAAACAATCC
Source organism: Peromyscus leucopus (assembly GCF_004664715.2). NCBI lineage: Eukaryota > Metazoa > Chordata > Mammalia > Rodentia > Cricetidae > Peromyscus > Peromyscus leucopus. The sequence goes on from NC_051086.1 coordinate 57,847,438, forward strand.
TTTTAAAATTAAAAAAGGGAATAGACTATAGGAAAAAAAGGGAATATATATATATATATATATATGAATACATATACAATATACACACACTTTACATGCTATCTCTCTAGAAAAGTATAAAAATTAGTAACTTGGGCTATTTGGATGGGAGCCAACAAGATGGGTGTGGTGGTGTGTTTCTGTAATTCTAGCACTCAGAAGGCTGCAGGGGGTTGCTGCAAGTTCAAGACCAACCTTGTTTATGTAGTAAATTCCAAGCCAGCCTAAGCTACAGAATAAGACCCCTTCCCAAAACAACCTAAAGAGCCTCTGAAGGCCTTCATTCTGCAGCCTTGCATATGACATTGCTTGGAGCTTTCTGGATCAGCAATGTACACCCCTAAACTCTTGCAATCTGTGTTTGAAAGAAGGAGTAAATCACGAGTGTTAAGTACTATGCACTTTTCAAAGTGTATTGACAGCCACTGTCCGTTCCCAACAACTAGGTGAGGCTAGATGGCTAGGTGTTTTTATCTGATAAAGAAAGCACCTTTGGGTTGGGAGTGTAGCTCAGAGGTAAAGTGTTTACCTAGAATGCATTAGCCCTATTTTGACCCCCAAAGCCAGAAAAACAAACAAACAAAAGACAGGACGGGAGTAAGCTAGAAAGATGGCTTACTGTTAAGAGTGCTTGCTGCTCTTCCAGAGGACCCAAGGGTGGCTCACAACCAACTCCAGCTTCAGGGGATGCGACACTCTCATCTACCTCCATGGGCGCGAGTATACACACACACACACACACACACACACACACACACACAGATACACACTTGACACATATACACACACAGATACACATGTGGCACATACGCACACACACACAGGGCATATACACATACATATAATTAAAAATAAAAATAAATCTTTAAAAACAAAAGAAACAGGGCTAGGGAGGTGACTCAGTAAAGTAAAAAGCCAGCGTGATCCCCTAGAATCCCAGCACTGGGGATGGAAACCTGGAGAATCCCTGGGACTTGTTAACCAACTGGCCAATTTAGCCAACTGCTGAGCCCCAAGATCAGCAAGAGACCTTATCTCAAAAAATAAGGTAGGGTGAGGGCCACACACACTCAGTAAAAACATAACAGTAGTTTTTAAAAAAGATAAGTTGGAGAAACGAGGCAGACACCTGATCTCCACTCGGACAAGAACACACAGACACACAGCACAACACCTGAGATTCAGCAGGATGATAATGAAATGATTTGCTCAAGTTCACCAAAAGGGACTGACTTCCAGTCCAGCTCAGGGTTAGCTTCACACACCACCTTGCTTGGCTTCCTTTGTTTTTGCCTGTGTGTTTTCTTGAGACAGGGTCCTAACATGTAGCCTAGGCTAAGCTCAAACTTTTTCTACTTCTCTCCTTGCCTTCTGAGTGCTGAGAGCACAGATGTGAGCCGCTGTGCCCGGCTTTCTGCCTGCCTCCCTGCCTTCTATGTGCATGTAGCAATAAAGTCTTGATCGTTTTTCCAATTTTCTTGTGCAATAACCTGAAATCACTTCTTCCTAATCCTGGTTAACTCCCCTTTACCCTCACATAGCAGCCAAAAGGATCTTTCAGACAAATGCCTCTTACCATTTCCCCCTCCCTTCCTCTTATTTGGAGGTTTCCTTCTTCAGCTGGCTACAGTTTTCATCTCTTACACTCTAGGGCAAAGTGGACTTCCTATTTATATTATTTTGACAGTGTATTACTAAGTAGCCCAAGATAGTCTTAAACTCCAGATCCTCCTGCCTCAACCAATCAAGAGCTGGGATTACAGGCTTGTGCCATCACATTGGATCCCTAAATCTACTTTCCTTTGCAATTTATAAAAGGGTGCATGTAGACCCCTTCCATCTCATCTTCAGATTCCCAGGTTCCATTAGCTCCTAGCAAGTGTAAAGACTGTGCCTACCAACCTCACAAAAGGCTTCCTCCACCTGTGCACGGAAGGCTTACCCCGCCTCCCTCTCTACCTGGAGAACTTTAGCTGTCTGGCGAGACCTGGCTCAAATTTCACCTCTGGAACTAGGGGTGGGTGTCTCTCAGTGGTAGAGACACCTTCGCCATGCCAGGGGTCCTGAATTCAGTCCTCAGCAGGGCACACACGTCACCCCTTCAGCAACCTCCGACCTCACTCCTTATTCACCACCCAACCAAAGGAAGAGAAAAATAGAAACTATAGTAAAGACGGATCTGTAGATTCAGATTAATCCGGGCCTAAAGCTGTTCTCTTATATATGACCTTGGCCCTCAGCGTCCTTCACTGTAAACCAAGATATTGGTCTGGAAGTGAGAACCCATGGAAGTGCGTGTGTGTGGAGGGGGATACGGGAAGGGGGAGGCTGGAAGTGAGAGCCCATCTACAGTGTGTGTGTGTGTGTGTGTGTGTGTGTGTGTGTGTGTGTGTGTGTATTATGAGGGGAAGAGCCCGTGGTGCCCAGTACAAGTTTTGATAGTCTGTTCCTGACACTTTATGCTCATTTGCAACCCTCGCCCTGCCGCTGGCGAAGACCCTGTATACCTTTCTCAATAATCCAAATACACTCTAGTCCCTTCCCTTCCGTAGGAAAGAGCCCACTCGGTGAGGAGAGCGCTGAGGATCGCAATAACAACGAGGACACACACGGCGCGGACTTTTGGCAGACTCGCAGGAGCAAGCCGAGGGTCACTGGGGGAGGGGGAACAGCGAGCGAAGGCAGTCCTGGACGAGTCTCCACCCAAGGTCACGGCGCCCGCCCGCCCAACAGGCAGCCAACCTAGGCGACGTCTCCCGGAAGCCCCGCCTCACCAGGGGGCCGAGGCGTCTCTCCTCTGAGCCCGGACGCTTTGCCTTTAAGGCTTTTGGAAGAATCGCTGTTTCGGTGGACTGACAACGGCGTGCCTCGTGTTTTGTCCCTCGTCGGCCGCCGTGGGCCGGCCGGGCGCGAGGGCGGGGCAGGGGAGCGGCGGTGGGGTCAAAGGCCACAGCGCGCACCACGTGGGCCGGTGACTCCGTCCTTCCCGCAGCGGCCGCGGCGCGCAGGGCACTTAGGTTAGTGGCGCGGCGTGCGGCGTATACAGGCGAGCCGGACGCCCGCTCCCGCCATGGTCATCAAGACGGACGAGTTGCCGGCGGCCGCCCCGGCCGACAGCGCCCGGGAGCACGGCTCGCAGGCCGGCGGCAAGGGGCGACCGGGCGCGGCTGGTGAGTGGACCGGGGCCAGGGGCAACTGGGCTTGGGACTCTGGCTGAGTCGGGCCGGAGGACTCGCAACTCGGCGTGGACCGGCGCCTTCCCTCCGCGTCCCTGTGGGCGGTACACCGGGCCGCCCCCGCGCTGAAGGTCACCTTCACTGGCACCCCCCGGCTGCGGTCGGGACTTCGCACGTGGGGTCCGTGGGAAGGGCACCCACAGCGGACACACGCGTGCAAGATCGTGGGGACACGTGCGCGCACACGCGGTTTGGTTCCAGGGTGCGCCGCCGCCGCCGCCGCCGCAGGACGACGGACTCGGCGGCCCCACCCCCTCCGCGCCCCTGCCTGGGGAGCCCCCGGGGCTGGGGACGCTGACCCTTGCGGCCCAGCCTCCTTCTGGTCACTCTTGTCCTAGACGTTCCTGTGCGGCAGAATTGCAGCCCGATGAGTGAGACTTAGTTTGGAGCCGCCCAAACTTGGACTGTGGGAAGAACGCAAGTTGGGGTGTGTTGTGTGTGGGCTGTCTCTGGTACACTCGGAGAGACAAGGGCTGAACCCTAGGTCGTCCGCTATGGGCGCTCTTCTTTTAGTAACTGACCTGCACTTGATTTGGGGGCTGGGGTCCTGCCCGTCTGTGGGGGCGAAGCCTGGTTCTTTGGCAGGGGAGGTGTTTGTGCCTGAACTTGATCATTAACCTGCCTTATTGCGAAAAGTGGGTCAGACCAGAGCTGCTGTTTTTAAGGCAAAGGTCATTAGCGTGGAGTGGAGCGCCTAGCTCTCCCCCGTGGGGGCTGTGTGGTAGTGGCTTTGGGAGTGGCCGGGGCTTGTCAGGGGGTGGGGCCTACTTCTCTCGTACTTCGCCTGTGCCCTTTCTGTTACTTTCACCAAGTCTAAGATACCACCAGCCTTGAAGCTGGAAGCCCCTCCCTAGGCCTCCTCACTTCCCGTCAGGGCCACGCTGGACCCCTCCGCCAGGATGTCAGTGCAGGTGCAGACCCACTTTATGCCTTGTTCTCCTCAGCTCTCCACCGAGGAACTTGTCAGCTCATCTCCATCATTCCTCCTGGCTTCGGGGAGCAGACCAGGGCTGACGTGGGGGTGCGGATGGGCCTAACACTTGCTATATACCGTTTGCCATCGCAGTGGATTTACCTTGCCTCGACAAGGCCAGGGTTTGGGCAGGACAAGAAATCATGGAAATATCAGCATACCAGGCCGATGTGGTTCCGAATCCAGGGGAAAGCTGGATAAGAGGAAGTTGGGGCTGGCTGGTTTCCTCACCATCAAAGAGATCTGAAGAGATATGAAGCAGCTTGTCCAAGGTCATAGTGATTTCATTGTCTAGGGAAGCATTTGGGCTTCCAGCTTATGGCCAGCATGGCAAACCTACCCCAGCCTGGCAGAGGGAGCGGAGACAGGCGCTCTGGTTTGTCATGTGTGTGATTCAGTGAACTTAGGAGCTGGTGGTGGAGGATTTCTGAGTACCCAGAATGAAGTTCCCTTCTTAGTTGTGTGCTGAGGGGCTTTTTCTCGGGGCAAGGGGAGCCGGGTTGGGGTCAGGGCATAGCTCTTCAACTTGGGGTACAGGACTTTCTAGTGTGTGGGACCTTGGCTTCTCTGTCCCCAGAAAAGCTGGTATAGATAACGAGACTCTCTTTATCTTGGAAGGTACATTAATTTGCCCCCTCCCATTCTGTTCCCCCTGGTCAGGCTTTTGTATGGATATCAGAGTGCAGGCCCCTGACCCTCAGCCCCTGTTTCTGGAAGCTCTCCAGTACCTTTGAGGAGGGGAATCAAGACAGGCAAGGGTCAGTTACCTTCTTAGGAAGAAAGTAACTTTTAGGGGTTAAGAGAACAGGCAGGTTTTTCAAGTTCACAGTGGTGTGTCAAGTTCCTTCTGCACAGGGGAGGGCTCCCTGAATTGGGCGTGGAAACTGAAGGGGACTGGCAGACTAGGGGAGAACTGAGGGGTTTATAAGCTCTCCAGCAGGATCTTAAAGCTCTTCTTTTAGGTGGTGTCTGGGAAAACAGTGAACCACACTTGGACCTTGAAGACCTGCTTCTGGCCTGTGGAAACAGGAAGGAAGCAAACAGGGTCTTCCATAGGCTGCCTGGTGGCCTCTGTCCCCTTGCCTTAAAGCCCTTGGTTCCTAGGATGGATGATGTATCTTCTGGGGGTCTACTTCCTGCTCTAGCCTCACCTGCTGATTCCTTAGCTAGGGTGTGGCCTGGCACTGGCATGGTCTCTGAAGACTGTCAGACTGGGAAGGCACACTCAGGCTACTTGTGGGTACTTAGAGTCCTTTGTCAGTCTTGTCTGTGACCATCTCCGGCCCAGGGAGGGCACGCACTGTCTCTCCGCCCTGATCTGTGCTCCTGGAGACTTGAAGCAGGAGTCAGTTAGCACATGCACCGAGTGCTGTTCAGGCAACTGGCCCCATTCTGCAGAGGACTGCCTTCTTTTTCTTCACTTTCCCTAAACCCTAGGTTCTCAGAGGCACCCCTGGGATCTGAGTGCAGGGGAGTAGAGGCTTTATGGCCGGATGCACCACCCAGATGCAGTCCTTCAGCCTGGTCCCTTGGGGAGCACGACAATAGATTATACTCTAAAAGTGGTACCCAGAGGTCTGGGCTTGGGCATCTGAGACACCCACCGCTTCTTAGACTTAGCTGCACTGCCTTTTGCTTCTGTGACCTTGGACAGCCCACTTACTAGTCTTGTGGAGCTTCAGCAGTTTCCTTGAATGAGTTTGGATGGTGATCTGCACATGCTCCTTCAGAGGAGAGGACCTGGAGTGAACACTGGCCCAGTGGGAACTGGACTGGAGACAGGGTTAGAGCATCCTTTGACATTATTACCAGGGTCAGGCTATGTTTGGGGAGGGGTTAGAAGGAATGGAGCTGTCTGGACCTGGCCCTTCTTGCCTTAGGTCGTAGTGTGAGACTCAGAACCTGCTAGGGTTGAAGAGAAGCCAAGGGTCTGCTTAGCCATTCCAGGGACTGTAGGGACCTGGAGTGGGAGCTTGGCTCCCCTCCCCACACCCATGCTGGTTAGTATGGATGCCAGAGCAGTCCTCACTGGGCCCTGGCAACAAGTCAGAGAGGCCCTGGGAAGGCTCCCTGGCGGGCTAGGCATGCTGCTTCTCTACAGTGCGATGGCCTTCAGCCTCTTGCTGGCAGCTCTCTTTTCCCCAGGGGAGACATTGGTTTTCTCCTGGCAGCGCACAGGCTGCTGGGAAGAGAAGAGGTAGTCTGCCAGCTTCATGGTGCAGCACGGAGTCCTAAGGCATGGGTGCAGTTGTCCTCTGGGAGGTTGGGAGCCCATCCCCCTCTCATTAGAACCAGTGACTCTCAGGAAGGGGCCAGCTGCCAGGTCACCTGCAGGGGGCAGCAGGAGCCAGAAGCCTCAGCCAGTCCCTTGACCTAGGAGGAAGAAGGCAGGGTGCTCTGTGTCGGCAGCTGGTGGAAAAGGGGTGGCTGTCTCATGGCCTGGGCCCGGGTCTGTGTTAGCTGCTGTCAGCAGCTGGCTGAAGCGGTCTTGCCCACTGCCACTGTGGGTGGAGCAGAGGAGAGGACCCCCTTGCTGAGCCTGGCTCCCACCAGCCAGTCCCCTACGCCTTCTATCCTAAGGGGCCCAGGTACCCCAAATGCCGTGTTCCTCTGCTCTCCCAATGGCTTCACTAGCAGTGATCCCTGTCCTGAGGTGTGTAGAGAGGTGGGCCTGAGTGCTGATAGCAGTTCTTCCGAGGGTCCTGGAGCCAGTGGGGCCTCCTGGCCCACAGCCGTCCTTCTGGCCGACCTTGAGCAGAATGGGAGGCAGGGGGAATGTGCCCTTCCCAGGGCTGCCCCAGCAGGCCTGGCCCCACTGAAACCTGAAGCCAGCTGGAGCTCCAGCTCTGAGCCGACCAGCTGTATCACCACAAGGGTTGAGGCAGAGGCCGGAACAAGAGCAGAGTCGGGCCTGGGCCTGGTCAGGGGAGCTGGCTGCCTTACTGCCATGGCAGTCCTGAGACTCCAGAGCCAAGAAGAACGCAGCTGCTGACTCTACCAGGTGGGCTGTGGGGCTGTGTGGACCCAATGACCGACCACAGAGATCACTTGACACTAATTCTGTGGTGGAGAGGCCTTCAGGGCTCCTTGGAGGAAAGAAAAGGGCCAGGACTGGTTGTCCTGGAGGAACATTCTCTTCATCTGACTCTCGCAGGGTACAGGCCCCTGGCTTAGGAAATAGGGCTGGGGTCACCTTTTCTGTCCTTTCCCTTGTCCTCTCTATTGCAAACATTGGAGGAGCACAGACTGTCAATTGAGGTCTAGGCCTAATGCCTACTTTTGTATCTTCAGAGCTGAAAACGGCCTCTGTATTGCATGGGGGCCTTTGCAGCATCTGTCTCCATTCTAGGGGATTGCCGACCTGGACGGACATCTCCAGGGACCCAGCCAGGGGAAGCTTCTCCTGTCCACACCCCCTTGTTGCTCTTAGCAACCTAGCCACCACTGTCTTTGTCTGTTCTGTCCTTAGAGCCAGACAAGGGTTCACTTTGGGTGGGTTATTCATTTCTAAGGGCTGAAGCCTTCCTGCCAGGGGTTGCTGGGTCACTGAAAGGGGCATCCTATATGTCTTGTGGTTCTTACATGGCACTCCTGTTTTGGAGGGGAATGGTGTGGTGCAGATAGCATTATTGGAGGCCCATAGTGGCCAGTGGCATGAGCTGGGGAATCTTTGTAGGTGTCACTCACCCTTTTTGGGATAAAGGAGTAGGTAGTATATCTGAAATCCTAAAGGTCCTATTTACCGAGTATTAAGGGGACAAGGAAAGGGGTGAGCTGCTCTCCATGGCCCCTGGCATGCCTCTCTATTTTGAGTCAACCTGCCTCCTTGAGGCCCTTGATTTTTTGTTTTTGTTTTTGTTTTTTGTCTTTTGTTTTTTTTTTTTTTTTTTTTTTTGAGACAGGGTTTCTCTGTGTAGCTTTGGAGCCTGTCCTGGGACTCGCCCTGGAGACCAGGCTGGCCTCGAACTCACAGGGATCCACCTGCCTCTGCTGGGATTAAAGGCGTGCTCACCACTGCCCGGTGAGGCCCTTGATTTATAGACAGATACTACACAGCTTTGGGGCAGTGCACCCTGTTACCACTCCTGGTGACAGGGTAGGAAAGAGACCCTGGGGTCTGGATGGGCTGGGCTGACATCTAGAATGTAACTGTTCTGTCTGTAACAGTCCTGCTCAGAGCCGGGACAGTGGGGCTGCAAGCCAAGGGGGCCACTCTGGCTGACAGGCAGATATTGGGGCCAAGGTCTCTGTTTGCCAAGTGGACATCCAGGGAGGCCTGTGTTTAGCTGGGGGGTTTCTGAGCAGGTCCTTGGCTTTCTAAGGGTGGCGGGGCCTTTCTTTGTTTCTCTTAGTGCCTGGGGGTGGGGGATGGGACGTTCTGTCACTTGTTTCTCTCTTCCCACAGCATGTTAAGTTGGGTGCTGTTCACAAATATTGGGCTGTATGGGACTGGAATGTAGGCTAGCATTAATTAATTAATTAGTTAATTAATTAATTAATTAATGGGATATCTTTGCATGGAGCCAGGGGAAGACAGAAGGTGGGGCAGAGGGCCGCTGCTCTTCACAGCCACCCACAGTGCAGCAGCCCGGCTGAAGGCAGCGCGTGGACTCCGGCGGCAGCGGTGGGGCTGGGACTTCTCCCAGCAGGAGTCACTTGGGCAGGCTCTGGAGAAGAAAGTTTATTCACTTGGGACATAAGAATGAGTGGAGGGGGCTAGAGAGATGGCTCAGTGGTTAAGAGCAGTAACTTCTTCCAGAGGAACCAGGTTCAATTCCCAGCACCCACATGGCAGTTCACACCTGTCTGTAACTTCTGTTTCAGGGGATCCAACACCCTCACAAAGTCATACATGCAGGCAAAACACCATTGTACATAAAATACAAATAAATTATTAAAAAAGAATGGGTGAATTTGCCCCATGAACCAGTGTATCATGAGTGCGAGAGTGTTTTTGTGTGTGGAGGGAGACGCAATCAAGAGCGCAGAGGTGAGGAGGGAAGGGAACTGGCGGAGCTGAGGCTGGTTTTAGGCAGGTGCCCTTGAGTCATCTGTGCTTTATCAGAAGGGTTCCAAACTGAGCTCTTGACGTTGGAAAGCTGCACAAGGCCATGGCTGCAGAGTCACTCCCTAGGACTAGCTACTGGGGAGAACAGGGCCTGGGCTCTGGGGGTGATGGAACTCAGTCTAACAAAATGAGCCTTTGGTGCTATCTAAGGGGAAGTCACATGTTAATGTCAGTTGTCTCTGTTGAGAAACTTGAGCCAGGTCAGCACTAGCCACGTGAGCTTACAGATGGAGCGTATGTGAATCAATACTAGAAATGAGGTTAGGAGGGGCTGAGGTCAGCCCACAGCTCAGGATCGCTAGAGAATGGATTGGAAGAGGAGATAAGAGTGTTTCCTTAGATAGAAGAGCAGTGGCCTTGCTGCTAGAGAAGGTTGACGTGTGGCATTGTGCCCTGGGGAGGAGTACTGACTGGTGGCCTGAGGAACCGTGGATGGAGAAGGAGGGCACAGAGAGTGGTCTGCACATGTGCAGTGGGTGGCGGTGGTCTCTAGTAGGTCTGTGGGGTGTTCTCCCTACTGGGTGTGAGGCAGAAAGCCCAGCTGACGCAGCTCTCACCTCCCCCAGAGCCCCCCTCAGTCATGCTGTTGAATGGAGACTGTTCAGAGAGCTTGAAGAAAGAAGAAGGGACAGCTGAGCCACCCAGGGAAAATGGGCTGGATGAGGGTGAGCCTGGAGATGAGACCACTGGACAGGAAGTCATTGTTATTCAGGACACAGGCTTTTCTGTGAAGATCCTGGCCCCCGGCATCGAGCCCTTTTCCTTACAGGTAAGATGGAGGAAGATGTGCTGGGAAGGAACCAGCTTCTACTACGCTGCTGTGGAGGAGCATCTTTGAAAGCCACGCTTTTGTCTTTGCATGTGCTGGGCTTATGGGCAGGAAGATCCTGGCTTTTGCCCAGGGTCTGGCCCAGCGCAGTGGATGAGCTAGATTCAGGTCATTGCTGCATTGCTAGGGGGGCAGCAGCAGCTGGCAAGGCCTTAGTGTTGCTTCCCCGGTCCTACCGTTCTCCACTTGAGAGATTGCTCTTGGTTTAGGCCTGGGACACTGGGGCCGAGGTCTGTCTAGTAAGCTCGCATATGTGTAAGTCTGTGTACAGACACAGATGCAGATGAACATGGCATTCCTACATGGGGCTTGGAATTGAAAATTTAAAACCCCCAAAGTAACAAAGTGGGTATTTGGGGTTTTTATTCTAGGGTCACAGGTGCTTTGGCCTGGGAGCAAGGAGGTATGTCTGCTCACGCACCCTGCCATATAACTTCTTACTGGAGTGGCCTTATCCCTTGCAGGTGTCCCCCCAGGAGATGGTGCAGGAGATCCACCAGGTGCTCATGGACCGTGAGGACACTTGTCACCGTACCTGCTTCTCCCTGCACCTGGATGGCAACATGTTGGACCACTTCTCAGAGCTGCGCAGCGTGGAGGGGCTGCAGGAGGGCTCAGTGCTCCGAGTTGTAGAAGGTTGGTAAGCTGGTGGCTGCTTACCAGAGTTAGGTCACACAGCCTGAGAGACCTCAGTCCTGGTGTCTCTGTGCATGTGAGCACATGGAGGTGGGACTGGTGTCTAAGTGTGCTGCTCAGGCCATCAGACCCGTTCTTTTTCACTGCATGATGCACAGTTTAAAGACCAAGAGTCTCCATTTTTAAAAATCCAGCCAGTCCCAAACTAGGACTGAAATCAGCCTATCAAATTCTGAAGAGATAAATGTTGCATCTTTAGGAACCTAAAAAGTTTTGTATTTCTCTTTTTTTTTGTTTTGCTTGTTTGTTTTTTGTTTTGAGACAAGGTTTCTCTCTGTTACCATGGCTGTCGTGGAACTTGCTATGTCGATCAGAATGGCCTTGAACTTACAGATATCTGCTTGCCTCTGCCTCCCGGTGCTGAGACTTTTCATAGTTCTTGAGGGAGGACATCAGCCCCTTGCAGAGCCATCTGCTCTGGTGTGGTGAAGCTGGTTTGGTAGTACAGTAGAAGTTCCTGTAGCAACTCAGAAGGAATCCCCAGGACTGTCAGCTTATGAAGAGCAGATATGGAAAGCAGGGTACAGTGCTCATGCCTGTAATCCCAGCATTTGGGCAGCTGAGGCAGGAGGATTGCTATGAACTGCAAGTTTACATGGACTACAGAATAAGACCCTGTTTTAAAAAGCCAAAAGGGAGCCAGGCGGTAGTGGCGCACACCTTTAATCCCAGCATTCGGGAGGCAGAGCCAGGTGGAGCTCTGTGAGTTCAAGGCCAGCCTGGTCTACAGAGCGAGATCTAGGACAGGCACCAAAATTACACAGAGAAACCCTGTCTCAAAAAACCAAACCAAACAAACAAAAACCCAAAGGGGAAGATAAATAAGTAAATGATGTGGGGAAAGTCTGTACCTCAGCTGACTCCACAGTTGATCACAGAACTTCTTTTCATCTTTGCAGAAAAACCATTACAAGTTTCACAAAACATACACTGTAGGACATTGTTGACTCTGGGGGTCTTGGGCTGTTCCACAAGACTGGAGGTACTGGAACAAAAAGCCCATGGGTTCTTCAGGGCCTGTGTGGGCTTCAAAAGGCGGGTGGTAGAGTGTTCTTTGCTAACAAGGATCCCACTGACAGACAGACGTTGTGTGTTTGGAAATGAGAAACATACCTTATACGTTCATCATAGTAGAGTTTTGGGATTGTGTGTGTGGGAGAGAGAGACAGACAGACAGAGGCAGGGTCATGTATCCCAGACTGGCTTTCCACCTGATACACGAATTCCTGGTCCTCCTGCCTCCGCAATTGTTGGCAGCATTGTTAGGTGTAGCTGGCTGACAGTAAAATTAAAAATGGGAAATTAGAAAATTCACCGCTGCATGGTTCAGTCTATGGTTCCTGCTCTTCCAGAGGACCTGGGTTCAGTTCCCAGCACCTGTGTCAGGCGGCTCACAACCGCCAAAATTTCAGTTCTAGGGTTCTGATGCCCTCTTCTGGCCTCCGCAGGCACTCCCACAGGTGTGGCCTACAGTAACACATAAACATACATAAGCACCTATAACTAAAAACACACCTCTTTTATTTTGTTTTGTTTTAAGTTTTCTGACTGTCCTGGAACTCACTCTGTAGACCAGGCTGACCTCAAACTCACAGAGATCCTCCTGTGTGCTGGGATTAAAGGCATTCGCCATCACAGTCTGGCTCTAAAAATACATCTTTAAAAAAAAAAGCAAAAACAAAACAGAAACTTGAGCAGGCATGGTAGTCTTTGTCTGATAGTGGCACTTAGAGGCAGAGACGAGTGCCACCGTGGATCCATGCTGGCCAGAGCTACCTAAGACCCTGGCTTGGTCACTCTGCCCCGCATCTTGCTAAAGAAAAAGAGACATTTTGAGCTGGCCCAGGGGCTGCAGATTCAGCTTAGTGGTAGAGCATCCTTGCTCCACCCTGGCATTATGGGAAGAGAAAGCGGGGAGTGGTGGCGTTCTGCCTGCGATCTCGGTCCTCGGGAGGCGCAGGCAGCGGTAGCATGAGTGCAGGGGTGGCCTGGGTGACGCAGGCCGCAGGGTAGCATAGGCCAGAGAGAAAGCTTGTCTCGAGATTTCGACCAACCAGCTCCCCCCCCCCATGACAGCACACTGCAGAAGTCCTCCTTGCAAGGCAGGTGACTGGGAGGGCTTTAGTAATGCTCTGTCCTCTTTCTTCTGGCAGAGCCTTACACAGTTCGTGAGGCCCGAATCCACGTGCGTCACATCCGAGACCTCCTCAAGAGCTTGGACCCATCTGATGCCTTTAATGGAGTTGACTGCAACTCCCTGTCCTTCCTGAGTGTCTTCACTGATGGTGACTTAGGAGGTGCGGGGAAAATTGGGACAAAGGCCTGCAAGTCACCTCTGCGTGGGAGTTTGGGGGTGGCTGGAGTCAAGGCAAGCCGGGGCCGCACTGAGTCCCAGAACTAGTTGGTTCCTGGCTGACCACCAGCCTTGGGTCCCTCAGACAGTGGGAAGCGGAAGAAGGGCTTGGAGATGGACCCCATTGACTGCACGCCACCTGAGTATATCCTGCCAGGGAGCCGGGAGCGGCTGCTGTGTCCTCTGCAGCCCCAGAACCGAGACTGGAAGGTAGGACTCCCGAAGGACCAAGGAAGGAAGGCCCTGGTGGGGAGCCTGAAAAGCTTGTCTCCGCATGCGTGGCCATTTCTGCAGCCCCTGCAGTGTCTGAAAGTGCTCACCATGAGTGGCTGGAACCCACCTCCTGGGAACCGAAAGATGCATGGGGACCTCATGTACCTGTTTGTGATCACCGCTGAGGACCGGCAAGTCAGTATCACTGCGTCCACGAGGGGCTTCTACCTGAATCAGTAAGTCTGCTGGTCCCCCGTGTCCATGGCACGTCCTCCTGGTCTGGGTCTAAGGACAAATACTCGGGGCAGCTGCTCAGTGACTCTCTTCCTTGCAGGTCCACAGCCTACCACTTCAACCCCAAGCCTGCCAGCCCCCGCTTCCTCAGCCATTCCCTAGTAGAACTGCTCAACCAGATCAGCCCAACCTTCAAAAAGAACTTTGCTGTGCTGCAGAAGAAAAGGTAGCACCTTTGCGCCGTCATTCATGCCTGCCCTGCCTCCAGTCACAGGCTGGCCCCCACACCTGCACCTCTGCCTGGGGGAACGGTGCCCCAGTACCCAAGAGTCCCTGGTTCAGGGGGGCAGCATCCCTGGGAGGGGTACCCATTTGCTTCCGTCTAACGTCAGGGTGGCATCTCTAGGCAAGAGATGCCAGAACAGTGGGAGCCTCAGAGAAGAGGAGCTCATAACTGGGCATTAAGCTTGGAGGGGTATCCCATTTCCCCATTCCCTCACCTGCTACAGGGTCCAACGCCACCCGTTCGAGAGGATCGCCACCCCGTTCCAGGTGTACAGCTGGACAGCCCCCCAGGCAGAACATGCCATGGACTGTGTGCGTGCCGAGGACGCCTACACCTCGAGGCTGGGCTATGAGGAGCACATTCCTGGACAGGTGCTACCCGGCCCCACCCTCCCAGCCAGCCTTCCTGGTGCCAGGCTCCTTCTGTGCATCTCCAGGAGGCTCCCAATCTGGGCCTGTCCACAGGGAGGTGGAAGAAGGGGTGGCTCAGAGCAGGTCAGGAGACACGTGCTGAGCCCGCGTCTGCCTCCCTGGCCCTCCACAGACCCGGGACTGGAACGAAGAGCTGCAAACCACAAGGGAGCTACCCCGCAAGAACCTGCCTGAGCGGCTGCTTCGAGAAAGAGCCATATTCAAGGTAACTGCATCCCCTGTGAAGCACAGCCACAGCCTGCCTTTAACCGGGCTTGTAGGTGAAGGGAAAACTGGAAGCTGGCACTGGTCCAGCTTGGTTGGCAACATTGGAGGTGAGCCTGCAGGGTTCCTCCTGGAGCCACCTCAGGTCTTTTCTATGGCTAAATTTGGGAACCATAAAAAGGGAGGGACCTGTCTTTCTTTGGGTATGGTAGGTTCCAGCCATCTTCATGTCCTCCTGCGAGACATGGTGCTCTCATTGAACTACATGCTGTGCTTCTGGGGCCCTTCTGGGGGCAGCAGCACATTAGTATAACACTTTCTGGAATTCTTTACTGGGAGTAGGGTGGCTGTGTGTGAGTGTGAGAGTCGGTTCTCTCCTTCACTAGAGGTCCAGGGATTGAAGTAGGTGGTCAGGCTTGGTGGTAGGCTCCTTGACCTGCTGAGCCATCTCTAGCCCTGCATACTCGCTTTTGGTCCGGAACTGTTCTTCCAGTAGACGTGTTAAGGTTTCAAGAGGGTTTTAAGAAGTGATATTGTCGGGGTTGGGGACTTAGCTCAGGGTACAACACTTGCCTAGCAAGCGCAAGGCCCTGGGTTGGGTCCTCAGCTCTGGGGTGGGGTGGGGGGGATGATATTGTTGCCCTTTTCTAAATATGAAGAAACTGAGGCTAGAGTTCCTTGACTCTCAGGGCCTGGCTGCCTTCACCATCTAGGTGACCTGGGCCAGGATAGGATGTACCTTGGTGGTGTTATACCTGGGACCTGTCTGACCTTCCCAACCTTGGCCTCCACAGGTGCACAGTGATTTCACGGCAGCAGCCACAAGGGGTGCTATGGCAGTTATTGATGGCAATGTGATGGCCATCAACCCCAGTGAGGAGACCAAGATGCAGATGTTCATCTGGAACAACATCTTCTTTAGCCTGGGCTTTGATGTCCGAGACCACTACAAAGACTTTGGTGGGGACATGGCGGCCTATGTGGCCCCCGCCAATGACCTGAATGGTGTACGCACTTACAACGCTGTGGATGTGGAAGGGCTGTACACACTGGGCACAGTAGTAGTGGATTACCGGGGCTACCGTGTCACAGCTCAGTCCATCATTCCTGGCATCCTGGAGAGGGACCAGGAGCAGAGTGTCATCTATGGCTCCATTGACTTTGGCAAAACAGTGGTGTCACACACACGCTATCTGGAGCTGCTGGAGCGTACCAGCCGGCCCCTCAAGATCCTGCGACACCGAGTGCTTAATGACCGAGATGAGGAGGTGGAGCTCTGCTCCTCGGTGGAGTGTAAGGGCATCATAGGCAATGATGGGCGCCACTACATCCTTGACCTGCTGCGCACTTTCCCACCGGACCTCAACTTCCTCCCTGTGCCTGGTGAGGAGCTGCCTGAGGAGTGCACCCGTGCTGGCTTCCCCCGAGCCCATCGACACAAGCTGTGCTGTCTGCGCCAGGAACTAGTGGATGCTTTTGTGGAGCACAGGTGAGGAGCGGCTGCTTCCTGCACTGACCCCCCGGCTCCCTCAGGCTCATGATCTGCTCTGAGGATGCACCTGGAAGAGAGACTCTGGCCTGCTCCCTGGAGCTGGCCATACACCAGCCTGTGCCTGCCTCAGTCCAGGTGCAGAAACGCAGGGCCTCTGTCAGGTGCAAGCTAGCAGGCAGCGAAACTGACGTTCAGCACAGTGGTCCTGGATCGTCTGGAAAGCTCGTGGGGTGGGTTTGAATGCCAGTGCAGGGCTGGCTGTGTAAACATGGGGACCTACGTTCACATCCCCAAGCCATCAACATACAAGGTTGTGTAGTAGCATGTGGTGGTAACCCCAGCACTGCGGAGAGGGTGCAAACAGGAGCTTGTTACAGGAGCTTGTTAGCTAAAATGTACGCACAAGTTCAGTGAGAGGTCCTGTCTCAAGGGAGTAGGATGGAGAGTGTTACAGCAGGACTCTGTCCTCCAGTGCCTTCCATGGACACATACAAAGCTGGGTGTGGTGGTGCACCCCTTTAATCCCAGGACTTGTGGTGGGGCAGAGGCTGGCAGATTCCTGAGTTAGAGGCCAGCCTGGTCTACAAAGTGAGTTGTGGGACAGCCAGGACTACAAAGAGAAAGAAACCCTGTCTCAAAAAACCAAAAAGTAAGTTGGATGGTGATGGTGCACTCCTTTAATCCCAGCACTTGGGAGGCAGAGGGAGGCAAATCTCGATGAGTTTGAGGCCAGCCTGGGCTACAAAGCGAGTTCCAGGACAGCCAGAGCTGTTACACAGAGAAATCCTATCTTAAAAAACAAAAACAAAAACAACAAAACAAAACCCAACAACAACAACAGAAAAAAAACAAACAAGGACTCACAGCGGAAGAATCTCAAGTCCAGGCCTGGGAAGTGGGGCTTAGCAGTGTTCCTGCAGCCGGTAATGAGGTACCCTCTGCTGTGTCACCGCGGTGAGGCCGCTGGCGTTCCTGTGCTGCATGCGCACTGTTGGGAGCCCTGCTCCGCAGGCCCCCCCCCCCCATAACCCAGCTGTCCTCTCATGACGAGAGTTGACTGGGGTTTCTTACTTTGTTTTTGAGGCAGGGTCTTGCTGTGTAGCAGAAGCTGGCCTGGAACTCACAGTCCTCCTGTCTGAACCTCCCTAGTGCTGGCTGGGATTATAGATGTCCATCACACTTTACTGTGTGGCAGGGTTGCTAGCCTGGCACAGGCACACATGCACTCTCACATGCACACTGGACAGATGTCCTTATGCTTACAGGTTTCTAGTTCCTAGTGCCAACAAACAGTTCTTACCCCCAAAGGTCTGGAGCCTGGGCCTGACCTTTTTTTTTTTTTTTTTTTTTTTTAATTCTTTATTTTAGAGTTATTTGCTCTAGTTGTGTGTATGAATGTTTTGCCTACATGTATGTATGTGTACCACATGTGTGCCTATTTCCTGTAGAGGTCACAAGAGTGGTCACGAGGGCATTGGATTCTCTGGAACTGGAGTTACGGATGGTTGTGAGCCAACATGTCAGTACTGGGAATTGAACCGGGTCCTCTGTAGGAGCAGCAAGTGATCTTAACCACTGCGCTGTCTGTACAGCCCCCGTGTCATCATTTCTGCTCTGTTTTGCTCTAGGTACCTTCTCTTCATGAAGCTGGCTGCCTTACAGTTGATGCAGCAGAAGGCCAGCAAGGTTGAGACCCCCACCTCCCTGGAGAATGGTGGTCCTCCCTCCTCAACAGAGGCTGAGTCTGGAGACTCAGTAGGACCTGAGGCAGGAAGTGAGGAAGAGGGCAGCAGTGTGAGTGGCCTCGCCAAGGTGAAGGAGCTGGCAGAGACCATCGCCTCAGACGATGGCACAGGTAGGGGTGCTGTGCTTGTTGGGGACAGCCCAAGCTGGTCCTGGCAGCTTAGCCCTAGGTGGCTCATGACCTGAGAGGGCTGTGGGGCACAGGAGCCCAGCTCTACCTCCTATCCTCACACATTTCCACAGTCGACCCCCGAAGCCGGGAGGTGATCCGAAATGCCTGCAAGGCTGTTGGCTCCATCAGCAGTACGGCTTTCGACATTCGCTTCAACCCTGATATCTTCTCCCCAGGCAAGTATATGTGCTTGCGTGCGTGCGTGCGTGCGTGCGTGCGTGCGTGCGTGTGTCTGTGTCTGTGAGTGTGTGTGTGCGTGGCGGGGTGAGTCAGTGAATGAATCCTGCAGGCAAGGGCAGAACATCATGGGATAGCCTTGGGGCCTCAGCAGCAGAAAGCTGCCTCCAGGTGGCTTCTGTCTTGGTCCTGAGGTTACTTGCTTGGCTCAAGCCTTCCTGTCCTCCCTCCCCAGGGGTTCGCTTTCCTGAGTCCTGCCAGGATGAAGTTCGGGACCAGAAGCAGCTGTTGAAAGATGCAGCTGCCTTCTTGCTCTCCTGCCAGATCCCTGGTTTGGTGAGGGAGGGGCCGGAGGGTGGGGGCTGCAGGAGGGCTGTTGCAGACCTTGGTGCCTCGTGCTCTGGGTCTCTCACGTAGAACCTGCATAAAGTGCTCTCGCTTCA
Source organism: Peromyscus leucopus (assembly GCF_004664715.2). Classification (NCBI taxonomy): domain Eukaryota; kingdom Metazoa; phylum Chordata; class Mammalia; order Rodentia; family Cricetidae; genus Peromyscus; species Peromyscus leucopus. The sequence continues at coordinate 57,866,027 of NC_051086.1, forward strand.
GCACTTCCCAGCCCCCTGGCTGGCAGGCCTTGAGAAGTCAAAGGAAGAGTCCGGCATAGGCTCTGCCCTGCTGAGGCTGGGATTCTGGTCCTTTGAGCCCCAGATAGCAGAGGCCTAGGATTTCCTGTTCTGTTGATCCCACTAGCTTTCTGCCTAGGCCCCTGAATGAAAGCTCGATTCTTCTGGCTGTGTAGCCCTTGGTCAGGTGGCATGCTTATCTCAGATTGTAAGCCTCTCAGGATGACTGGAATAAAGTTGTAGCTCCTTCCCAGATGACCCTGTGCCACCTGTGGGTCCAAGGTCTTCACCCAAGGGCCAGGTTGCTTCCTGATGGCAGGGCCCTCTTTTCTGTTCCCTTTGTGTAGAAGGCAGAGACAGGTTCCGGTGCCCTTTTCACACCTGTCTCCCTCCCTCTTCCTGCATGGAAGCTAGGGCCTTAGTTCTTTCCTTCCTTAGAGCAATGGGGAAACCCAGAGGGGGAGGGACAGAGGGCTGGGACTGGTCTTGACCTGATGCAGCCCTACAGGTAAAGGAGTGCACAGAGCACGTTGTGTTGCCCATGGATGGGGCCACACTGGCTGAGGCGATGCGCCAGCGTGGTATCAACATGCGCTACCTGGGCAAGGTGCTGGATCTGGTGCTGCGGAGCCCGGCCCGTGACCAGCTGGACCACATTTATGTGAGTGGGGCTTGGGCAGGAGGCAGTTGCTTGCTGCAGCTAGAGGTCTGTGCCCTGACCTGGACTTGGTTCTTTGACCCCTCAGAAAATCGGTATTGGAGAACTCATCACACGCTCCGCCAAGCACATCTTCAAGACATATCTACAGGTGCTGCCACTCTTCCCAAGTTGGTGGGACCTCCCTGGGTGGCATGGGCCCCGGAGAAGAGCCCTGGGTGGGGGCTTAGGGCCATCCTGACTTCAGTCAAAACTTGGCTCAGGGAGTGGAGCTCTCAGGCCTCTCAGCCGCCATCAGCCACTTCCTGAACTGTTTCCTGAGCTCCTACCCCAACCCCGTGGCCCACCTGCCCGCTGATGAGCTGCTCTCCAAGAAGAGAAACAAGAAGAGGAAAAACCGGCCTCCAGGAGCTACAGACAACACGGCCTGGGCTGTGATGACCCCCCAAGAGCTCTGGAGGAACATCTGCCAGGAGGCCAAGAGCTACTTTGACTTCACCCTCGAGTGGTGCGGGCACAGGGGACAAGGGTTACCACAGGTGTAGGGGGCTGGGAGTTGGGGTTCAGGCAGCATCTAGGGCCTATGGTCACAGGGCAGCAGTGTGAGGACTGCAGGTGACCGGGCAGAGTTGTGGGGACCAGCATGGGGAAGCAGGGCTGTGAGAGTAGTGCTGAGGGGTTCTGGAGGTCAGCAGCTGTCCAGAGTGGCGGGGGGTGCAGGGCTGCTCAGCCCCCGCTCCTACCCGCAGTGATTCTGTGGACCAGGCTGTGGAGACCTACGGGCTGCAGAAGATAACATTGCTTCGAGAGATCTCCCTGAAAACCGGGATCCAGGTGGGCCCTCGTTTCTAGCCTGGGCCGCAGGGCAGGGGAAGGGAGCTTTCTTGGGATGATAGTCTCTGGACACATGCTGGTAGGCTGGGGGGTGCTGTCTTTCTGTGTCCAAGGCTGAGGCTTTGGGTGGTGGACCCTGTCCCCAGATTCTGCTGAAGGAGTACAGCTTTGACAGCCGCCACAAGCCTGCCTTCACTGAGGAAGACGTGCTCAACATCTTTCCTGTGGTCAAGCATGTCAACCCCAAGGCCTCAGATGCCTTCCACTTCTTCCAGAGTGGGCAGGCCAAAGTACAGCAGGGTGCGTGGCACTGTGGGCTGGGGGAAATGGGAGTGTCTCTTGCCCAGCCCTGACCTTGCCACCCGGGCTATCTCGTAGGCTTCCTGAAGGAAGGCTGTGAGCTCATCAGTGAGGCCCTGAACCTGTTCAATAATGTGTACGGAGCCATGCATGTGGAGATCTGCGCCTGCTTGCGTCTCTTGGCCCGCCTCCACTACATCATGGGTGACTATGCTGAGGTGTGTAGGCTGTGGCATCTCTGGCTGTGCTGTAGTAGTGGTTGGTGGCTCCATGAAGGGCCTAGGGGCTCCATCATCACCCTGTTGAGACAGGGAGAGTGCTCTTCCTCGGACTTTGAGGTGGGGAGTAAGTGGCATCCAGAGAGCCCCAAAGTTTTTGTTTTGTGAGCCAATCCAGCCTTCACTCGCTGTCCTTGGGAGAACTCAGCAGTTGCCTCTTTGCTAAGGTGGACATGACTCAGGGTAGGCCTCTCAGGGACAGTGGCAAGGGGAGATTCTGAGAGCCTGTGGTGAGTACGAGCTGTGGCACAATACCTGGCCTTGGAGTAACCGGGAGAAAAGTGTTTTCTTCAGTGTTCTGTGGTTGTGTTCCAGCTGTTTCATTGGCCCCCTAGGCTTTGAGAGGCTGTTCTGGGAGTCAGTGTACACCAGGCCTCCTCTGCTCTCAAGTAGAGCAGAGGCTGTCCTAAGAAAACTTTTCAGAAATTAATGTATTCAAGCAGAGGCTGTCTTAAAACTTTTCAGAAATCAATGTATTTGCAGTGCACTTTTGATCTGTTTGTGTTTTCGTAGATTTTGTTAGGGAAGAAGACAAAGAGCCATAGACTTTCAGATGGTCTCAGAGTTTCAAAGACCTCCACAGTCACAGCAGCTGGTTGTCCACTCTGCTGCCTGTGTACATGCCAGTTATAGAGATTGCAGGGTAGACCATGCTGTGTGGGACGGCTCAGATGAGGGGCAGTGAGCATCTGAGATGGATGCCTTCTCTCTCTAGGCACTCAGCAACCAACAGAAGGCAGTGTTGATGAGTGAGCGGGTGATGGGGATCGAGCACCCCAACACCATCCAGGAATATGTGAGTAGTCACTTTGGAATTGGTGTGTGTGTGTGTGTGTGTGTGTGTGTGTGTGTGTGTGTGTGTGTTGGGGGCAGGTGCTTGGGGCTACTCTGACCCACCGTGACCCCACCTGCAGATGCACCTGGCCTTATACTGCTTTGCCAGCAGCCAGCTGTCAACAGCCCTGAGCCTGCTGTACCGTGCACGCTACCTCATGCTGCTTGTATTCGGGGAGGACCACCCTGAGATGGCGTTGTTGGACGTGAGTGTTGGAGAGGGAAGGAGTGAACAAACAGGTGTCCCTCGGTGGACACTAGCCTTTGTGCAGGGATGGGGAGGGGAACTGACTTGGCTCCTTCCCTATCCCCCAGAACAACATTGGGCTGGTGCTGCATGGTGTAATGGAGTATGACCTATCCCTGCGCTTCCTAGAGAATGCACTGTCTGTCACTACCAAGTACCATGGGCCCAAGGCCCTTAAGGTGGCTCTCAGGTGAGGCAGTACTAGCTGAGACCCCCAGCAAACTCTTCGTGGCATGGGGAAGGGACCTAGTCTTGTCTTCTGCCTTTGAGAAAGTTCTCTGTGCCCTGACCTTGAGTGGTTCCTCTCGAGCTCCAGGGAGGGGAGAGATCTAGTCCCTGGGCGGTCTCCACCTCTTGTCCCTCCTTTGCCCCTTATATTCTCCTTCCAGCCACCACCTTGTCGCCCGGGTCTATGAGAGCAAAGCTGAATTCCGGTCAGCCCTGCAGCATGAGAAGGAAGGCTACACCATCTACAAGACGCAGGTGGGCGTCAGCTTGGCTGGGAAGGTCGAGCCTGTGCTTGTGGGCGTGTAGTCCTGACCCCCCTCTGCTTTGGCCCTCTTCCTCTGTAGCTAGGTGAGGACCATGAGAAGACCAGGGAGAGCTCTGAGTACCTCAAGTGCCTGACCCAGCAGGCGGTAGCTTTGCAGCGCACCATGAATGAGATCTACCGCAATGGCCCCAGTGCCAACATCCCACCCCTCAAGGTATGGACCTGGGCTGAGTAGGGGTCCAGTCCCCTGGCCTCCTGCCAGACTGCCCTAACCTCTGGCCTTCCCCACCACTCTCAGTTCACAGCTCCCAGCATGGCCAGTGTCCTGGAGCAGCTCAATGTCATCAATGGCATTCTCTTCATCCCTCTAAGGTGAGCCAGCCCTCCACCGTTCCCCAGTCTGGCAGTCCGCCAGCCTTAGGTGCTGTGGGTTGGTTGTTGTTTTTTTCCCCTCAAGATAGTTCTCTGTGTAATCCTGGCTATCTTGGACTTACTTTCTAGACCAGGCTGGCTTTGAACTGCCTCTGCCTCCTGACGTGAGTGCTGGGATTAAAGGCCTGCTCCACCACTGCCCAGCTTAGGTTCTCCTGAGTTAAATTGGCAGAGCTCAGACTTTGAAAGTATATGATCAGCAGTTTTTTGTGATTCCTCCCAGGCACTTTGTAATCCAGGAAATACATAGCTCTATAGTGTTCTATTTTGTTTTTTTTTCCTGTCGTGAGACAGCTAACTCAGGATAGCCTTTTTAATGCTAGCCCAGGCTAGCCATGAATTCATTATGTTGCCCAAGCCAGCCTCATACCTGTGGCAATCCTCCTGCTTCAGTCTTCTGAGTGCTGGGATTAGAGTGAGCTGGCTTCAGACACACATACAAGCTTTTCGTATGTTACGGTCACAGTTGAATTATGTACCACCACCTGGTTTCTTTTAATTTTTTAGCATACCTTGCTCAAATTTGTTTTGTTTTGTTTTAGACAGGGTCTCAGGTAGCCCAGGTTTACCTCAAACTTGCTATGTAGCTGAGAATGACCCTGAGCCCCTGTTCCTGTTTCCCAAGGACTGAGATCCCAGGCTGTCACTGGACCTGGCACTCTGTTTTCCATTATCTTGGTGATCTTTCCCTCCAGTCCCTACACAGTGACTCTATTCTAGCCCCCTGTTTTTCCAGTGCAGGCAGGGCTGTGCCCATCAGCTAGCCTTTGGCGAGTACCTCCTCCTAGGTGTGGGAGATGGGGTTGGTGGGGTGGCCAGCAGTAGGAGCACCCCTTCCTGTTTTCTGCACGGGGTCTGCTGCAGAAGCCAGAGTTAAGAGCAAATTGAACTTATGGGTAGGGGTGGCATACCCTCACCTAATGCTTTGTAAAGTGTAGGGAGCACTCCACCTCTGGGAGGGGCATCCACCCATCTTCCACTAGCAGAAGCAAAGAGCTCAGTCAAGTCCCAAGTGTCGCTGTGATGGAAGCTGCAGGGTGGCAGAGGGCCCAGGCTGCTCTGACTCCACCTTTGCCTCCTAATGCTCAGCCAAAAAGACTTGGAAAACCTGAAGGCAGAGGTGGCCCGGCGACACCAGCTGCAGGAGGCCAGCAGGAACAGGGATAAGGCCGACGATACAGCTACAGATCCTGAGCCAGCGAGAGCCCTGGAGGACATGGTGGGCTCCCCTCAGACTACCAAGGAGGATCCTTCTACGAGCTTACAAGGATAAAAAAGGAGAGAAACTTGGACAGTCAGCAGCCCCGTTACTCAGTGATGCAGACAGATTCCAGGAGCAGGGGCACGCCCTGCAGATTGGGAGAGGAAGCTAGTCCTCCACTTTCCACCCCTACCCCACCCCCAGGGTCTGCCTGGGCCCGCCTGCCCCTAAAAGATGTTTTGCACTGGTTCAATGAATACTCGATGCAGAGGCCTAATTGAAGACACGAGGATGGAGTGTGCAGGCATCAGCTCCAGCATAGGGGCAAGTGCCCGCCAGCCTCCTGCCTCAAACAGGTGTGTGTGTGTCCATGCCTGTGGGTGTCTTGCTCCGTCCTTCCTGATAGACATAGCCCAGTCAGTTCTGAGTGGATGACGTGCAGATGCAACTTCTCAGGTCATTTGTATGTTTGACATTACGGCTGCTGCTTTTGTTGCCACTACTCCTGGGCCCAGCCTGGCTTAAAGTCCAGGTTTAAGCCAAAAAAGATGAGGGCTTTCCTGTGTCCTGGGAGGGAGGGAGCCAGATCCCTGGTAGGGTGCAAGGTAAGACCTGCAGTGGCTTCACTGTGATTGGGCCTAGCCTGCCTGTAGCCTCAGGGTAAGGGAAGGGGCCTTCAGTGGTAGACCCCACACATCCATGTGCCTGGCCGTGGCCAAGCAGAGGAGGCACTGCCACAGGCTCTGACTTGCCTCCCTGCTCCCTGTAGCCCAGGTGGGCATAACCTCGGGGGCCAACAGTCTGAATGTATCTTCCCCATTTTAACCTGAGCTGCCTAATGCACAGTGGGAGGTAGCTGGGTGAGGGGCCAGGCTGAACCATGGATCCCAGGGAACGTGCCATGCACAGGAGTGACTGTCACCTCTGTGGAGCCAGGCTCCTTACTTGATCTTTGCCATATAAGCACTTCTACAAAGAGGCTCTGGGGTGACAGGGCTCCTCCTGCCTGGCTGCTGTCTCTCCCAGCCTGCCTGTGTTGCTTCTCTTTGTCTGCTGTCCCTGAAGGAGACGGCCACCCTTTGAGCCTGAGGGAGCTGTTCTAGGCAGAGCCCCTGCTTGGGGTTTTGCTGGAGCTGCTGATGGATAGTATCTGTCCAGGGACCTTGTTTCAAAGGGAATAGGCGTGAGCCAGCAAGGCATCCCCACAGCTATCAAGAACGTTTTCTTGTTTTTAAACCATCACGTCTTCATTTCACATTGGAATAAAGTGAGTTTTTGAAACCTGCTGCCCCAGCTCACCTGTGTGCTCTGTGAGCCAGGCGCCTAGGTCTTGAGTGAGGCTGTCAGAAATGCTGCTGGGAGAGAATTATGTATATATTGGGTCAAATTCAAGGTTATGTTGATCAAGTGAAAGGCGTGGAACTCCAGTTGTTCAGCTGGGCCCTACACAAGAAAAAAGGCTGCAGTGAAGGGTGTGGGAGAGGCATTGGGGCAGGCTTTGGGTTCCTAGGACTTGGTAATCCTCTGACCATCTAACTGGCTAGGCTTGTGTCTCATTGCCTCCCCTTGCAGCCAGTAGGTTGGGCAACACTCGGTTTGGAAAGCAGAGTGCTGCTTTTGTGATTAGTCAGAGCCGGCTTATACAGGACTGGTGAAGTAGAGGGAAGAGGTGGCCAACTAGTAGGCCTGAGGACACAATGGTGGCTGCTTCACAGAAGGCAGGCCTTGGGCCTCATGCATGTTTAACGTGCTTTCTTGCTTAATGATGCTCAGGAATCCCAAGATCCTAGAATCTCATTTTGATGTGTCTTTGATGTCTTAGACTTTCTGAAAAATGCCACTTTTAATTTGTGGTCCTTTTTTAAGCCAATGGGAGAAAGATGTCCCTGATCTTGATACTAAGTAACATCCATAAATGCCCACCAATGATTTGATCATTTGAGGCAAGGTCTCTAGAGCCTAGGCTGGCCTTGAAATCCCTTTTAAGCTGAGGGTGACCGTGACCTCCAATCTTCCTGCCTCTACCTCCCAAATGCTGGGCTTTCAGGGAGACCATAATGCCTGGCTCATTATGTTCTAAACATGTTTACTCTGGGTCTTGTTGGACATACATCACTTCTGGAAAGAGTGTATGTATGTCCAACATACATACATGTTTGTTTGAGACTGCTGTGGATGAGTTTACCTTTGTAATGGAATCAGGTGCCTACTAGTCACCATGGAGGCCCATTTTTCTACGTTGTTCCCTTAAGCATATTAGTGTTGTTAAACACTTTGTAAAGTATTGTGGGGGTGGGAGAGATGGCTCAGATGGTTTGTTTTTGTCTTTTTGATGGTTTGTCTCTGTGTGACAGCGCTGGCTGTCCTTGAACTCAGATGCCTCCAGAGTGCTGGGATTAAAGGTGTGGGCCACCAACTGCCCGGCTTTAAAAATCTTAAAATTATGTGTAGATATGTGAGTAGATATGTGAACTCAGAGGATGATTTGGGGGAGTTGGTTCTCTCCCACCACAGTGGGTTCTGGGACAGAATTCAGGTCAGGCTTGTACAGCAGCAAGCACTTTTCCCTGCTTAGCCATCTCACTAGCCAACCCAATCTTCTGACAGCTCAAGTGACAAGGAGCTATTGTTGAAGCCAACCAGACAACTTGAGGGATTTCTACATGTCCTATAGCTGAGAATCAAGTATCTTGAAGTGAGCCAGTGCAGCTCCGCACCTGGATCTAACTCTAAATCAAAACAGTGAGGTACTCCACTGACAGCCACCAGGAAGTTGGATGTGGTGGTGCATGCTGAGGCAGAGCTATCACTAGAATTCCAGGATAGCCTGAGGTAGGCACAGACCACTGCAACCCATGCTACATCCTTACCCACCCACCCCCAAAAAATTGAAGGTTATTTTCCTGGTTTCTTCATACTGAGGAACAGAACAAACAGGGTAGGCGGGTATGGTGGTGGTGCATGCCTTTAGTCCCAGCACAAGGGAGGCAGAGGTGGATGTCTTGAGTTCCAGGTTTACAGAGTTGTCTATTTTTTTTTAAGCAGCTATTTCGCCAGTGAGACACTTTAGCAGAAAAAGGCTCTTATTGTCAAAAACCTGACTCCACCTGGATGGAAGAACCCATTCCCAAATGACTTCTGATCTTCAGAAGTGTTCACAAATATGTAAGCAAATTTAATTTTAGAAATTTAAGGGTGGTAGGTAGCACTTGCCTTTTTTAATCCCAGCACTCTGGAAGACAGGCAGGTGGATCTCTGAATCTGAGGCCAGCCTGATAAGAGCTAGTTCCAGGACATCCAAGGCCAAAGAAACCCTGTCTCAAAAAACCACAAAAGAAATTTAAATACCATCTATTTTCATTCCTGGCTAATGTTCATTGATAGGCCTAAGTGACCACATAGAAAAGACAACAGAAAGGCACAAATCACCCATGTAGAGAGGCAGAAACTGGGGGTGTGGCTCCCACCCAGATACAAGGGAGGGGAGCAAGAAGGGAGTGTGTGGTCTGAACTCAAAACCCTGCTATGGGACCCTGGATGGAGAGACATTTGTTCTAAGCTTTGGCAAGAAATCAACTCTCAGTAGTTTCCAGACTTAAGCCTCATTAGGCTACTCCGGAGGACATGTTCAAAAGGCTGGTCTGTACTGGCTCTTAGTAGGTCTTGGGTGGGCCCCTAGAACTTGCATGTCTAATGATTTCCCAGGGGATGATTATGCTGGCTCAGAGAACAGAACTGCTGCCAGCAGTTAATTCACGTCTGCACATGTTGGTTTTCACCAGACTAACGAAGAAGGATGTGGCATCATGGATGCAGAGCAATTTTCCCTGTCTTCAGGAGGGAGGCAATGTGTGCCTTCAAAGTCACCACAAGTAAAGTAGTCAAGTCCAATGCTAGGTTCTTAGCAGAAGTGAAAAAAGGGGGAGGGGCACATAAGTGGGAAAGCTGGCAGATACAGACAATCCTGCCCAGCTTCTCTTTGGCTGGGAAGGTTCCTTCCAACAGGAGGTACCACATTAACACCTGTACTGTTGTGCATAAAAGGCTGGAGACAACTAAGGACATGTGCTATCAGGATGAGACAGGGCACTAGAACAGTGATGAGTGTGAAGGTGTATTTTGGCCTTTCAAAGGTACATTTCATAAATTTGAAAACAACATTAAGGGTGTTTACAGCTCCAAGGCAAGAGATGCTAGCTAAAAGGCTCACTTAGAAACAAAACGGGCAGGAACCCCATCTCTGGAGGTGATTGGTGGGGCTTAGCTACCCAATAGTCAGTGGTTCTAGTTCCCTGCAAGCCTATTGCTAAAAGACCCCTACTGTGCGCTGCTCCCTCCAAATAGGGAGCAGACAACAAAATAGTGCCAGAAAAGCTCCCAAAGACTCCGATGCCTATGGCCAACTGAAGTTTTGTTCTTTCTGTGCCCGGTGCCAAGAAAAAGCCTCACTTGCTACCAAGATCTGTGCACAACACAACCCCACCCTAATACCCACTGAAAAAACCCCAGCACATCTAGTTTTATAGGCATTTAATAGTTTACCAATTGGTACAATAAGATTTTTAATATGCAGAAAACATGAATAAATTTTGTTTTACACAGTCTGAGAGCAACAAATCTTACTGTAAAACACAAGAGCAATATTATATACATTCCTTGACTGATTTTTAAAATTGTGTCGTTATCTTCAGTGAACTTTTACAATCTGGGGAACTGTTCTCTCCAATGACCACCTCCACAACGTTCATAGGAAATCAATGCTTGCCTTCATGTCAGTGTCAGGACGACATCTAACTCGTAGAGTTTGTGTTTATTTCTAACATCTTCAGAGTGAGCTTTGGGGAGCCTGAAGGATAGGCAGGCGAGAAGAAAGCAGCTACTTACATGATACAGTGGAAGGATAAAAAGGCCAGTTCCAGTCGTGACTTGTGAGTCCAGCTTCCCCAGCCCACCCCACACAGCCCACTGGAAAAACCCAAAACCTTTCTTCCAATTTTGCCCATGTTGCTTGTCTACCAGGATATTCTTCTTTGCACCATCTAGATTAACCAACACATTGGGTTTATATACAGCTGGACAGTAGGAGTAACCATTTTAAGTGCCTTTTCCTTCTATTTCAACTTCAGTTGCTTAAGGATTATCAAGCCACCACTGTCAACAAACAAAATGTCCTTATTTTTAAATAGTTTTTCTTTAAATTAAAAAACAAAAAAAATAAACTTTTTAGTGAGTGGTATCTGGAAGTTCACATGGAAACAGAAAGAGGCAAACAGGAGACTGAGCTTGGTGAGCCTAGAGCCAAAGCTTTCAAAGGACTACAGTGTGCCATGGCCCAGGACGGCTTGCTAACACTAGCAATTGTGGGTAGTGCTCTAGGCACACCATTGGTCACACCACATGCAGACAGGACGGTCTTAGTCTCCTAAAGTGCAAGATGCCAAGTCAAAAGCAACTATTCTCCAGGCCATGTCTACACAAACCTCTGCAGCTTGCACTCTCCATGCAGTTAGGACTTCTTGGGCACGCTGTGCTATATAAGTGGCACTGGAATGTCTGTTTACACACACAGTCAACATCATCCTAGGACACAATTCTACCAGCTTTTTATTTCTTAATATGTGGCCAATCTGACTCGAGGAAGTAACAAAGCAGCAGTAAACCGCTAACCAATTCATAAAGTCCTCTACTTATAACCCAAACCAGTAACTTTATCATTGTCCTTATCCCAGGCAAGGCACAGGGTTAGACAGCAGACAGAGAAAACAGTAACATAAGAGTAAGGGCATCAACAGGGCAGTGTCAAACAACAGTGCAAGAAACCTTTGCAAATCTGATGCCAGATGTGGATGTTGCCCCCCCCTCCCCCTCATTACTCAAACAGGGCTCATTACGTTTGGATCCAGCTGTGGACCATCCCTGAGATTCAATGTTTGCTGCTGCTTAAGTGGAGGATGTCAGGTAACTCAGCTAAGCAGCAGGCTGTGGCGATCTCCCAAGTAGGACAGCGTTGTTACAGAGCACTCCCTCCTCCACTGTCAGTGAGTCACTGCTGCAGGGGAGGAGACCCAGAACAGCAGCTCTGCTCCTCTACATTGGTACCATTCTTTATTGTTTCTAGAAATGATGTATAGATGTTGTGGCTTACCCTTAAAACAATTCATGTTGCTACATGCTAAAACTGAATTAAAAGACAAGACATTTAAACACAAACAAATGTTAAGATGCACCATTTCTATGTATTTATATTCTTGAAATAGGACAGGAAATAGCAGCAATGAGAACAAAGGTATTTTCCATAGCTTTTGGAGAAAAATCCAGTCAGAACAGCTAAGGGAAAAAGACTTAAAGGTAAGTAGGGGTGTGAGGCAATGTTGTCCTGAAAACTAACCTACAATGTTTGCGGAATCAAGACGAAGTTTTTGTCCTCAAAAATAGCCATTTATTTCTCAAAACACTTTTCCTTTCTAGAGACATGTTTGAGGAGTCTTAAGAACAAACAAGTGAACAGAAGGACACACGCTAGACATTAAGCTGCTCCTAGTGGCCTAATCTCTGTATATCTACAGGACATTAACTCTCACCTTTTGTCCTTTCAGGAATCAAATTTCCTTTAAATACTTAAAGGGACATTTAAAAAAAAATCATATATTACACAAATGAATAAAATGCAGACCAGAAAAAAATTATCAGTTAAACTGTTATTGTTATTTCATTGTTTTTGTTAACTTTTCAAATTGATTTTCTTTAAAAAAGAAAAAGAAAAAAAAAGCTGGTTAGCTAGACAATGGAATTCTTTATTAACAACTGATAATGGAATAGTGTTCCAAAAGTCATGGACAAACTCTCTTATTCCTACTGTAGTAACTTTGGATCAAAATATACAACATATCAGGGATGTGTAAAATGTTGAATGGCCACATTAGAGTGGAGAATAAAGGAGGTGGCTTTCTTTTAGCTTAGAAAAGGCCCTCCAAGCCAGAGGCGTCAGAAGCGCGGCTGTGGTTGATACTCCACAGCAACATTTCCTCTACTCGTATGATTTAGCACTTCTTCAAAAATTCAAGACCCAACAACATGGAGGTTGTATGTGTGTGATATACATATATAGACATATCCACTTATAGATAGGTCCATATACTTATAAACATTTACATATAAACAAAGATGAAAAAAAACAGTATATTTCTATGCACGCTTCATTAAACCCTGTCACACTTTTTATAACTTTATGTGAAGCAGTTCAAATTGTTATCAGGTTCATGTTAGAAACTGCTGTTTCTCCTGCTCCTTTAAAATGGGCACGCAACTTTGTCAGCATTTGTCATTCTGAAATGCACATTGCACATCCCTAAAAACATCATAAACACATAGTGATTTGTACCATGACACTCAATGGGAAGATCAAATTCTACTGGGGAGTCACATCACTACACAGTCCAACAGTATGGAGCTACAACTCGAAGAGTGTCTAGTGTGGAGAGAAGCTTAGAGTAGGACAGTGTTCCTGACCTGTTTACAAAGCAGTAAGACCCAAAGGGAAAAAGGACTCACTATTAGCTGCTGAGATTTTTCTTGAGATTTACGATCATTTTCTTACATAAATATACCACTAGCCTTTGCTTGATAGGCTGCCAAAACAAACATATCCTATTGATTTGGCAAAGGGGTCATGACAAAAACTTCAATGTGTAATCCCCATTAATTACACAGATGGAGCAAAAGATTCTGAATTGTAGTCTTATTTATCTAACACCCTTAAAGATTTATTAAGCACACTTAAGTGATGTTACATAGATACACATTTCAGAAAAAGCCCTAATAACCACCACTTTCCCCAAAATGAGGCCATCAAGTCAGGCACCAACAGATAGCAGGAAGAAAAACAATAATTAATAATCCAACATAAAATGACACTGTCAACTATTCAGTTTAGTGCCCTAGTTCAATTTATTCAACTTCTGCCCTTATAGGCCTGGTGTGACCAATGCCAGCCCAGGTTTTTAAACCCTATGGTACTTCTAGACAACATATGTAAATTTACAGTATACAATTTGGATTCACCATGCATGAATACTTTGTGTGTAACATTTAATAAGCTCAATCTACATCCAGAATAATTTACATGAAAGGACAATATTTATTTAAACAGAGCTCAAATGGGGTAACCATGGTATCATCAGAGTGCATCCAGAGGAAAAAAAGGGAGGAAGAACCAAACGAGACTCAATCAACGGCACTCCCACACCTTTACTGTTTGATCTACACTGCCAGTAACCACATAGGGTGCCGTCTTGTGGAAATCTGAAAGAGAAAAGAAAAGGCTTGTTTTCAAACCACACTAAGCCAGACAGAACTTTTTGCTTGTTTTTGAGACAGGGTTTTGTATATAATCGTAGCAGGCTTCCCAAACACTGAGATTCTATGAGCATGTGCCTCCACACATGGATACAATATCCCTGGTTTTCTTTATATACATACCCATACTCCTTGAAAACTACTGAGCTCACCAACTGGGTTAGGAAGTTGAAACTCAATGATTAAAGCCCACTCGATACCACAAGTACCATCCCAAATGATGCTCAAAAAAAATGAATGAGGGCACACTCAGCATATCCATTTACTAAACAGTGCTCTAGGCTTAATACTAATGCTTTATGTGAACAACTAATACAACACTCCTGCTATTTACCAAGGGCTTTATTGTAGTCACCACAAGATCCATCCAAAATACCCTAGTATATTATAACTTAATGAATTCACTCCTATGAATTCCATATGATACTGAGGACATGACACTTACATACAATTCCCCAAGTTTCTAGTACATGGCAGTGTTTACTCGTCAAAAGAAAGCCCTAGTTTTTTTTTTTTTTTTCCTCTTTAAAAAACAGGGTCTTACCATATATCCTCTGTTATATAGATCAGGCTGACCTCAAATTTGGGACATGAGCATTCTCCTGCCTCTGCTGTCCAAATGCTGGAGTGTGTCACCATGCCTGGATGGGTTTGCCTGTTTTTTTTTTTAAAAATATTTATTCATATTTTGTGTGTGTGTGTGTGTGTGTGTGTGTGTGTGTGTGTGTGTTTGTACATGTATACGCATGTGTGTGTGTGTGTGTGTGTGTGTGTGTGTGTGTGTTTGTACATGTATACGCATGTAGGCTCAAGTTCAGAGGTCAGAGGATAACTCTCAGGAGCCAGTTCTGCCCTGTTACTGTCTGGGATATGGGGATCAAACATAGGTTTTTGCGTCGGCCCCAAAGCACCTCTGCCTTCTGAACCATCTTGTCAGCTCCTTTTGTTTTTTTTCTTGAAACGATCTTGCTATGTATCCCAGGCTATTATTTAAAATTTCTTTTTTTCTTCTTCTACAGTACTGGTGTTTGTTATACCATGGAGTAACACCCACAGCATTATGACTTCTTTTGATAAATTTATAAACTATCAGAAAAGAAAAAGCTAACACTCAAGAGTGTGATTAGTAAATATCACTTTCCTAAGTCTAGTTTCTAAAACCAATGTACAACAGAGAAAGTAGTATTTTTTTTTTTGGGGGGGGGGGGGGTTTCGAGAGAGGGTTTCTCTGTGTAGCTCTGGCTGTCCTACAATTCACTCTGTAGACCAGGCTGGTCTTGAACTCACAGAGATCCACCTGCCTCTGCTTCCAGAGTGCTGGAACTAAAGGCATGTGCTACCACTGCCCAACTGAAAGCAGCATTTTTTATTATAAGCTTAATTCTAGAAAGAGAAATAAATCTAAAGGTACTGGGTGGAACCCACAAGGGTAAAATATGCCTTTTCTATTTCACACTTAAAGAACTCAGTCATTTCTCACCTGGAAAAGTTCATAAGGTCACATAAAACTGTTACATCTGGCACTCCAGAATTCAAATGTGCGAGACCTCACAATGTGTACATACCCAAGGAGGTAACAAAGTGTTCATGCGCATTGAGGGTCTTCATGCATCGCTTGTTCTTGTAATCCCATACACGGAGAGTCTTGTCATCAGCACAACTCAAAATAAACTTCCCCCCAGAATGGAACAGAACTCCACGTACCCAATTATCATGACCCACCTTAAAGACAAAAGGTATTTGACTTATTTAAAGTAACATTTGAGAAATAATACATTTTATTTTGGTTGTTCAAGACAGGGTTTCTCTGCGTAGCCCTAGTTGTCCTGGAACTCAGAGACCTGTCTATCTCTGCCTCCAGGGTGCTGGGATTAAAACTAGACACTATCGAGTTCGAGGCCAGCCTGGTCTACAAGGCAAATTCCAGGACAGCCAGAGCTGTTACACAGAGAAACCCTGTCTCAAAAAAACAAAACAAAAAACAAACTAGACTCTATATTAAAAAAATAAAATAAAAATTAGTTAAAAACTGAGGAGCCAAAGAGATGACTGAGGAATTAAGAGCAAGTCAAGGAGCTAGGCGGTGGTGGCTCATCATGCTTTTAATCCCAGCACTCAAGAGGCAGAGGTGGGCTTCACAGAAAAACCTTGTCTCAAAAAAAACAAAACAAAACAAAAAACAAAAAAAAACAAAACAAAAAAAAAAAAAAAAAAACATGTAGAGGAGTTGACTAGGCAATTAAATGCATGTATGTACTGCTACTCTGTTAGAGGATGCGAGTTTGGTTCCCAGTACCCATGACAGGCAGCTCACAATTGGCTGTAACTCCTGCTTCAGGAGGATCTAATGTTTCTAGCCCACCCAGGAACTGGCACACACATGTGCATACACACACAAAGACATATATATGTACATAATTAAAACCTGGACACAATCCAGTGACTATTTTTTTTTTTAAGATGGGTCTGGACTATGCAGTAATCCTGGCTGAACTGCAATTCTACATACAACAGGCTGGTCTCAAATTCAGAGTGCTGGGTATTTCTTTTATCTTTGTTTTTGTTTTTCAAGACAGGTCTCTATGTAGCCCTGTTGTCCTGGAACTCATTCTGTAGACGACACTGGCCTCAAACTCAGAGATCCACCTGCCTCTGCTGGGATCAAAGGCATTGGCAATTCACTTACAGTAATGAGTTTTCCTTTTTGAGCAGCATTTACACTCAGTTTTGGTTGACCCTGTCCTGCTCCTTCCCCACATTTTTCTGACCCCTTTTCCTCACTGCATCCCTCTCTTCCAGTACTCCCTTCTCATCAGTCCTTTAGTATACTTTACCGTGTGTCAGTCATAGTCTACAGACAGATCTGGTTAGGACCTAGTTCCTAAAACCATGAATGACGTATTATAAGACTTATATCCACAGACCCATAAGACTTATATCCACAGACCCACTTGGAATTTCTTAGGCAAACCAGAATGTCCCAATAACCCCCTTTCTTATATGGAATCTCCAATGCTGCTACAATGACTTTTAACTCATTAAGCAATAATAATTAATTTCACAATAAGAAAATAAACCAAATAAGAATAGATGCCAACAAAAAGATGACAGCTAACAAATTAAAACAGAGTAAACAAGTCTGTAAGACCTTTCTTTCTCCTTCAGAGTAGGTATTACACAGTGAGCTAAGACCCCCCCCCCCGCCAGTATTGACTGGTTTTATAGATTTATTTTATTTAATATTGCATTCTGTAGAACATCACTATTCCAGTATAATTACAAAACATTAAGGTTTATAAATTTATAAAAGATTTATTTTAAAGTCCCAGGATGGAAATTTAGTAAGAAGCACAGAGTATCTAATCCAAAGAGTTAAAAGCACAATGAAGATGCCAAACATGTATTGAGATCATGCAAACTTACAAGAGTCATAAGGCACATGCCAGTACTGACGTCCCACATCTTAATAGTTTTGTCTCTGGAACCAGATAGCAAGAAGGGTCCAGGCTTGCCACTTTTTTTAGTCTACAGAAAATATAAAAATTATTTTTCCCATGCAAGAAATAAGTGCTTAAACAACTTCTATTATGTAATGACATTTATCCCAAATCTTGCAAAAAGGCTGTTTGCATCTATTTAAATACACAGCTGTTCTGACACTATATCTAACCTACAAAGAAAAATAGGCCCTACCTAGATAACACCAACAATGATAAATGTACTGTCCAAGACTTCTGCAATCAGAGTTAGGTATATCAAGCTAAGTGACAGAGTATTCACCTAGCATGAAGAAGAGTTTCAGAGTTGGTATCAAGTCTATGCTCAAAAAGGAGTTTTAAACTAATCAGACACAGACACACAGACAGACAGACACACACCATCAAATTTAATTATACACTGTATGTAACAACCACCAGAGGGCAGTATAAATTTTATTTAGAATTTATAATAGTCCAAATGAAGAGCTAACTAACAATATTAATTTAGAGCCAGATGTGGTGATGCATTCCTTTAATCCCAGTACTCAAAGAGGTAGAGGTAGCTGAATTTCTGTATATTCAAGGCAAGACTGGTCTACAAAGTAAGTTCCAGAATAGCCAGGGCTACATAGTAAGCCAGCCCCCCCCCACCCCAGCTGAGGACCGAACCCAAGGCCTCTATCTACCACTGAGCTAAATCCCCAACCCCTGGAAAAAATTTTAAAAAGCCATTTTTTGAAAAAAAAAAAAAAAAAAAAAAGATTCATCCAGAGCTTTATTAAGATATACGGTATTTGTTTGGTTATTTTTGTTTTTGAAACAGGGACTTCCTGTAAGCCTTTTTTCCTCAACCACTGAGGTTATAGGCAAGGGCCATCATCATACCTGGCTTTAAATGATCATTTCTCCAACATGTATCAAATCAACAGTGAGCTACTGTTTCATTTATCTATTTGTGTATGTACACAATTCATGCCAGGGCATCCAGGTAAGGTCAGAGGACAACTTGAGGGAGTTGGTTCCCAACTCCTACAATGTGGGTTCCAGGAATAAAACTCAGGTCACCAAGCTTGGTGGCCAGTGCCTCTACCTACTGAGCCATCTTACTGGCCCAATAATTGATTTAAAATATAAACACCACTGACAACTGGAAAGAGCAAGAAGACTCAAAATTCAGAATTTTAGGCTAAAGTCTTAGGAACTTTAACAGACATCAGACTGAGAATCAGAAAATTTACCTAAGGCTCTGTCCTATGGCACAATAAGAAAATCAAACAATGACATATAAATCACACAGTACCTCAGATCCTGTTGCTTCAGAGATGGAAGAATATGAACTTTCCGGAGCCCAGGAAATGCATTCTACCACATGCTCATGTTCTCGGAGCTCAGCCTTGCATTCCTTTGTTGCTACAACCCATACACGCACAGTCTGGTCATTGGAACAGCTGGCTATCAGAGTGCCATCCTGATTTGGCCGCACCATACGTACCCATTCTCTGTGTCCTGTGAATGTCTTCACACAGTAGCTGTTAATGTAAATAATAAGGCACATTGTGAAATAAATGGCAAGCATTAGGAAACTTTCCAGAAATGATACAAAATTATGAATCAGGATAAAGAGAATAGCATTAGTTAGAGAAATTACAGCAGTCAACAAAATAAATGTAAAATTTTGGTTAATAAAAGATGGGCACCAGCCAGAAGTCAAAAAGCACTAGCTAAAATAGGCTGACAGAAAATATACGAATTAACAAAATATGGAATTTAGGTAAAATATATAGAAGGCATAAAAATTTCCAAAACTAAACACATACAAAACTTCAAGTCTAGCCGGGTGGTGGTGGCGCACACCTTTAATCCCAGTACTCGGGAGGCAGAGCCAGGAAGATCTCTATGCGTTTGAAGCCAGCCTGGTCTACAGAGTGAGATCCAGGATAGGGGCAAAGCTATACAGAGAAACCCTACCTCAAAAAAACCCAAAACACCGAAAAAAAAAAAAACTTCCAAGTCTAAAGGTCTACAGTCTAAGGTATATACAAAAGTATATCAGCATAAATGTTATCTAAATTCTAATTTAAACTCCGATCACCTTGAAAGAAAAAACAAAACAGAAAACAGTAAGAAATTGACATCACACACACCTGGCTTTCAAGAATCTTTCTTACAGTGCACACGTTTCTTTTAAAGAGGAAGTTATTTTTTGAGATCTATATGTATAAATATGTATAAATTGTCAATTTGGTGCTGGGGATGAAAGCTAAGGCCTTGTGCATGTTAAGCAACTGTGCTACATGTCATGCTGATCATTCCAGGTTAAAGATAAAATTACTAAGCACTTAGAAAACAATCCTGTTTTGTTTTTAAAATCTTTTTGTCTAATGCTTTCCAACTAAATGTACTTACCCAGTTTGCACTTCCCACATTTTTATAGTTTTATCCCTTGAGGCAGACACTATATGATCTCCATTAGGCATGATGGCTACTGAAGAGACATTGTGGTCATGGCCTAAAACACATAATACAGGGAAACATTTAAGTTTACTGTGGGTTTTTACTATGTTATTTAAAAAACTACAGAAAGTACTTTTACACTGTAAATTTGACAGGATTATAAAAAAGTAGGAAGGGAAAAAGAGAGCGTGGAAAGGGCAGAATTTGGTCCTCTATTTAAATAGTGGTTGAAATTTATCTTTATTTGATATTAATGTTCAACAGGAGTAAATGCCCTGATAGGTCATAAACACTGCTCACATTCCAAACTAGCTATGCTTCCTGGAAAAAGCTCAAGGTATGTATTTTTCAAGAAACTTTCCTGTCTTTTTTAAAGATGGGATCTCAGTACAAAGCCCAATTCTGCTGCAGTCCTAAAAACCTAGGATCAAGCCGGGCGGTGGTGGCATATGCCTTTCATCCCAGCACTCAGGAGGCAGAGGCAGGCCTGGTCTACAAAGCCAAAACAACAATAAAAACCTGGGATTATCAGTATGTGCCACTATGCCTCGCAAAAACTTTTTTTTTTGAGACAGTATCTCATGTATATATGCCATGTGGACCTCAAACTTGCTATGTAGCCAAGGAAACTTTGAACTTTTTGATCCTTCTGCTTCTATTTCTTTTTTGTTTGTGTTGTTTTTTTGAGACAGGGTTTCTCTGTGTAATAGTCATGGCGGTCCTGGAACTCACTCTGTACACTAGGCTGGTCTTGAACTCACAGAGATCTGTCTGCCTCTGTCACCTGATTGCTGGGATTAAAGGTGCGCACCACCACACCCGGCTTCTACTTCTTAAGTAATGAAATTATAGGGGTTTACTACCAACCAGGATCAAACTAAGGGCTTTGTGCAAGTGACAGCAGTAAGATACCCGCAACTTACAGATTTTTAGATAACACATTTACAAAAGAATCTACCAAAACTCCTTTAGAACTAACTGGATGTAATGTATTTAAATAGTTGAAAAAACTCAAATTTCAACCATACACTCCATGTAATAAGCCTGTGTACTAAATACCATCAGCTAGTCTTTTTGTTTTGCTTTCTTAAGAACAGTGTACTGTGCAGCTCAGTTGGGCTACAACTTGCTTTGTAGTGAAGGCCAGCCTTGAACTAGTAGCGATTCTCCCAGCTTGGCCTCCTGCCTGCTGGAATTATGTATAGGCACCAACACACCTGGCTTGTTGTTAAATCACTCATACAGCATTTGTTCTTACATATATCTAAACAACCATATTCTACATCTTTAAAGAAAACAGAGCCAAGCCAAGTGGTGGTGGCACATGCCTTTAATATCAGCACTCTGGAAGAGGCAGGCGGATCTCTGAATTCAAGGCCAGTCTAGGATAGCTAGGGCTACACAGAGAAACCCTCTCTAGGGGAGGGGAGGGAGGGGAGGGGGGATGGGACAGTGCCAGGTGTGGGGTGCACACCTTTGATCTCAGTACTTGAGGTAGGTAGAAGCAGGCAGACCTCTTGAGTTCAGGCCAGCCAAGGCTACACTGAGACCATGTCCCAAAAACCTAAAAATGACAAATGTTAGTATCTCCTATATACCCAAATAATCAAATTATGACTCATTTTATCTTTTTAATTCTATGACATAGGTATTACCCCCTGTATTTTCCAGATGAAATAACCTAGAGACACTTAAAGGTACCACAGCAGGGGGACTCTGGCTTCCAGCTTCCACACTAGCTGTTCTCTTGAAAAACAAAAGAAAAAAGAACCAACAACCTCAGTAAATTAACTGTCCTTTTCTGCTGGAGTAATCTGACCTGGCAGTTTTTCTTACCCAGATATACTTGTGAATACAAATTAGTATTTCATGTAAACCTTAACCTCTTCTAACAAGAAAATCTCTATCACCAAAGTTTGTTCATCAAACTTGCCCATCAGTGCAGACAACTAAGAGTTAAACGTAGGGTACCTATATATGGTTAGCAAATTACTCCTGCTCTCAAGTGTCCTACCAGAAATTAAAGTACCATCCTCTACCACTTACCATGCATGGTTCTGATGCACTCAAAGCCCTGAAAATCCCATAGTTTAATCGTCATGTCTGCAGAACAGGAAGCCAGAAGCTTGCCACTGTGGTCAAAGGAAATGTCCTGTACAGAGTCTGTATGCCCCTTGAGTGTTCGTTCAAAATCTCCAGTCTCATAGTCCCACACCTGTCAAGTGAATAGAAAAATGGTCAACACCAATCCATCACTTCCTCATTTCACATTTACACCCAGCAGCTTAGTCTGGCACCTTACTGACTAATTAACAAATAACGATAGTAATCTGTTAGAAATATCTAATCTTCAAGTACAAACTGGCCTTTCTCAACAGAGAAAATTGAGCTCCAATTATCCAAGCAGACCTCCAGTGTCACATCTGTTAAGAATCTACCACTTAAATATGCTAATGAGAAGGTACAGAAAGTCAAAACACACTAGTCTCATAGTAAGCACTAGACATAAATAAGGAAATTAAAGTACAAAAAGGATGTGTTGGGGCAATGACAGGTATTTGTATGTATCATTCCAATTTTAGCATATGTGCTGCCAAAGTGAGCACCAGGCATTTTTATGTACAATAGTGAACTGATTTAAGTTCTTAATTCTACTAGAGCAGTAGAACACAGATACTGAAAGGACCAAGGAAAAATTTTACAAAATACAAACTATTCCTGAATCATATGCTCATGATTAACAAAAACATTTCATCTGGAAAAGTCTTATTTTGAAAAGACATTTTTTTCCCCTAAAATTATGAGTTACCAAGAGTCAATATTACAGAGATATTACTCAAGAACATACTAAATCTTTGTTCTGGTGGCCAAATTGTAGTCTGATTGAAATCATTTTTAAAAATACTGATTACAGAACTTGCTTTGCATGCAACAAGTCCTAGGTTCAATTTAATCTCCAGCCACTCAAAAAAACAAAAACATTAAAAATCCAAACAAAAACACTCAAAAATGGAAATAACAAAAGAAAAAAAATCAAACACTGATTTCATGCTCTAAAATGAAACAGTTGCATCCACTCTACCCACAGTAAATACTAATTAAAATGTAATAAGGGGTGTGTGTGTGTGTGTAAATTTGGGAAAATATTTAAGAAAAACTTTTCTAGGCAATACATTAAAAAATAATTTATTTTATTTTATAAGTATTTTGTCTACATATCATGTATGTGTACCACATTCATACCTGATGCCCTGTGAGGCTAGAAGAGGACCCTGGATCCCCTGGAACTGGAATACAGATGTTTATAAGCCACCATGTGAAAGCTGAGAACCAAACCTTGGACCTCTGCAAGAGCAGCAAGTGCTCTTAACTGCTGAGCCTTCTCTCCAGTCCATTTTTAAAACTTAAAACAGTCAACATAAGAGGATTGATAAACAAATAGAAAACCTACATTTATTGGGCTGGAGAGATGGCTCAGTGGTTAAGAGCACTGGCTGCTATTCTAGAGGACCCAGGTTCAATTCCCAGCACCCACATGACAGCTCACAACTGTCTATAACTCCAGTTCCAGGAAATCTGACACCTTTACACCAATGCACATAAAATAAAAATTAAATAAATTTAAAAAAAAAACCTACATTTATAAGGAATTTCTAGTATAAACATGATGTTATATAAAAAGTACAAATTTATATCACACCACAACTATATAAAGTATTTTTCCTAATTTTGTTGCTGTGGTTTTTTTTTTTTTTTTTTTTTTTTTTTTTTTGAGATAGGGTATCATTGTGTAGACCAAGCTGGCCTTAAACTCAGAGACCTACTTGCCTCTGCCTCATAGGTGATGGAACTAAAGGTGTGCATTGTATGACCAACCAGTTTTTTTGCTTTGTTTTGTTTTTTTGTTTTAAAAGTAGCCTAAGCTATCGTGATTTCATGAATCATCTGCCTCACTCTCTGGAGTGCTAGGAACAAAACATCATCATTCACATCATCATGCCCAGCTCTAAACGAATGAAACCTTTACCACCATTCAAACATTCCATCACTTCCATATGAAAGAAGTCACTGTGTGTTTAATTCTGTGCTGGCCTAGCTGGATACATCCCTGAGTATATCAGGGGGGTTTTGTTTATTTTTATCTTTTGAGACAGGGTTTCAGGTGGCCTAGCCTGACCTCAAAACTTGAATTCTTGATCTTCCTGTTTCTGCTTCCCAAGTGCTAGGATTATAAACATGTGCTACCTACCACCCCCAAAACTATTCATTTTTTAATTTTTAAAGATTTTAAACATTTCTGTTTTTGTGTCTGTGTATGTGGAGATCAGAAGCTCTGGCTGTTCTGGAACTCTCTTTGTAGACCAGACTGGACTCTGCTGCCCAAGTGCTGGGATTAAAAGTGTGTAACACTACATCCGGCCTCTTTTTACTTTTTTATTTAAAGACTGTCCCATTAAATTGCCCAGGCTGGCCCTGAACTTAATCTGTAACCCACACTGCCCTTAAAATTCTCTTGCCTCAGCTTCCTAAGCAGCTGGAATTTCAAGCCACCACACCACAGTATGGTTAGAGCAGTGGTTCTCAACCTTCCTAATGTTGCAGCCCTTTAATACAGTTCCTCATACTGTGATGAACCCCAACCATAAAATTACTTTCATTGATACTTTGTAACTGTAATTTTGCTGCTGCTATGAATCGTAATGTAAATACCTGATATATAAGATATCTGATATTCAACACCCAAAGGGGTTGTGATCCATAGGTTGAGAACCACTGGCTTAGAACAATGCTTTAAACATACTCTGCAATAAAAACTTTTGGGGGCTAGAAAGACGGCTCAGAGATTCAGAGTACTGGTTGCTCTTTCAGAGGACATGGGCTCAATTCCTAGCATCCATGTGGCAGTTTATAACCATCTGTAACTCCAGTTCCAGAGGATCCAGGGTCCTCTCCAGTTCTCCATGGGTACCAGGCACACAAGTGGGCATAGACCTCCCCACCCCACAGGCAAAATAGCCATACATAAAATAAAAGTAAAAAACAAATAATCTTGTCTCTTCATAACTACAAATAAAACTATAATATAATGTACTGCTATGAAGAGAAAAAAAATATACATGCCTCTACTCCTGGCACTCAGGAGGCAAAGATAGACGATCTCTGTATGAATTTGAGGCCAGCCTGGTCTACAGAGTGAGTCCCAGGACAGCCAGGGCTACAGAGAAACCCTGTCTCAGGATATATTATACATATTAATATAAAAAAACCACCAATGATGTGGCTTTTCCTTTTGCCCCTATGCTTTCTAAATCACATAGACTATGCCTATTATAGCAGTCTCCCTTATTCATGGGTGACACAATTCCAAGACTACAGATGAAGCCTAAAGTACAAGTAGCATCAAAACATATACACTAGATTGTTCCTATACACACATACTTATGAATTTATATTACAAATTAGACAAGTAACATTTTAATAATAACTAATATAAAATAATCATAATCATACAGTGTAATAAAATAAACATGTAAATGTGCTTATTCTGGTATTTTAGACTGTAGTACACCAGGTAATAAAAATTATGAAAAGTAAATAAAAGGAGGACTTAATGATTTTATTACCACAACTTTCTGCTTCTTTTTTCTTTCTTTTTTGTTTTTTTTCAAGACAGGGTTTCTCTGGTAGCCTTGGCTGTCCTGGACCTCACTCTGCAGACCAGGATGGTTTCGAATTCATAGAGATCCACCTGCCTCTGCCTCTGTAGTGCTAAGGTGCTAAGATTAAAGGTGTGTAACACCCCAAACCCCCACTCCCTATCTGCAGACTATACTTCTGCTTACCAAAGTACTTTTTCCATGTCACTAAACTTTATCCAGGCTGAGCATGGTGATAAATGCCTTTATTCCCACCAGAGGCAGAGGTAGGTGGACTGCTATGAGTTAGAGAGAGCCAGGGCTACAAGGTGACTCATTGTCTGAAGGGTGGGGAGGGGCCAAGAAACCAGGGGCTGATGAGATAGTCCGAAGTTAAGGGCACGTGCAACAAATCCTGATGAGTTCAATTCTGAAACCCACACGGTCAAAGGAGAGAACCAACTTCTACAAGTTGTCCTTTGACCTCTCTATCCATGTCACAGCACACACGCATATCAATATAAACATATACACACTATAAAACTCAATGAGGTTGAGGATTTAGCTCAGTGGTAGAGCGCTTGCCTAGCAAGCGCAAGGCCCTGGGTTTGGTCCTCAGTTGGGGGGGGGGGGGGCGGACCTCAAGCCTGCCCCTTACTAAAGAAAGAAGTATAAAATTTTGAAGTCTTTCATGTAGTTTGTTAAATTATTGACTGAAATGTAGTACGAATGTATACTTTCATCATCACTGGAAATTCTTGTTTAAAATGTAAAAGAGGGGCTGATGAGATGGCTCATCGGGTAATGAAAATTGCTGAACAAGCCTGGCCATCTGAGTTCAATCCTCAGAATCCAGATAAAGTAGATAGAGAGCCAGGTGGTGGTGGTGCACACCTTTAGTCCTAGCACTCATGAGGTAGAGGCAGGCGAATCTGTTGAGTTTGAAACCAGCCTGGTCTATAGGTTAAGTTCCAGAACAGCCAAAGCTTTACAGGGAAACCCTGTCTCGGAAAACCAAAAATTGGATGAAGAGAACTACTCTACCCAAATTGTCCTCTATTATATAACCACTGTGGTACACACAATCTTTACACAGAAACACACAATAAATAAGTCCCTGACTGTTTGATAAAATACATGTAATTTCAATCTACATTTTTCTTCTTACATTAGTAGTGAGGTCAAAACTACTCAAATTACTTTTAACCTTGGTTACTCATAGTCTTTATCTCTACCTTCTGAGTTTTGAGAATACAGATACACAACACCACACTAGCAAGGCCCCTGGATTTGATCCCCAGCCCAGCTTCCTCCTTCAAAACTACTACTATGAACTGTTCTGAATACTTATCATTGATCCATTTTCCTCAATTATTGTATCTGAATGTTGATGGTATTATAACTGAAAGGCTTTAAAGGTAAAACATGGAAGAGAAGTTGGAGATATGGTTCAATGGTTAAGGATACTTGATGTTCTTTCAAGAACCTGAATTCAGTTCCCAGCATCCCATGAAGGGTGGCTCACAACTTTCTGCAACTCCAGTTCCAGCATACCCAACACCCTCAATTGAGATCCATATGCATGGTGCACACACATATACATAAAGATTTTTTTTAAAAAATCTGTGTGTGTGTGTGTGTGTGTGTATGTGTGTGTGTGTGTGTGTATGAGTGATTGAGTACAGGCTCCCTTGTAAATCAATGAGCCTCCAGGGCCATCACATTAAGACTATGTAACACACTGGGCACAGTGGCACACAGCTTTAATTCTAGCACTCGTGAGCCAGAGGCAGGCAGATCCCTTAATTTTCAGGCCACCTTAGTCTACACAGTGAGTTTCTGGACAGCCAGGGCTATGTACAGAGACCCTGTCTCAAAATAAATTAATTAATTTAAAAAGAATATGTTAAACATATTCAATTTGAAAAATTGGTAAAACATAGTCACACTTAAGTCATGCCTGCATCTTAGGTAAGACTACTGTTACTACAGGGTATAAACAATGACATTTTCTTAATGCTTTACAAGTAGAACTTAATAGCCTTAGAACAAAGGAACTCATCTATATTCTCTCTCTCTCTCTCTCTCTCTCTCTCTCTCTCTCTCTCTCTCTCTCTCTTTCTTTATTAATTACATATAGTAAGTATCCTGCCTGCATGTATTCCTGAATGCCAGAAAAGGGCACCAAATTTCAGTATAGATGGTTGTGAGCCACCATGTGGTTGCTGGGAATTGAATTCGGGAACTCTAGAAGAGAAGCCAGTGCTCTTAATCTATGAGCCATCTCTCCAGCACAATTATATTTTATCTTTCTATCTTTTTATGGCTTGCACAACTGTCATTTTATTATGGATAGATTAAAGAAAACTGTACATTACTTTACACTAATGCATTTTGGAAGAATGGCCTTGCAAACTACTATTTTCTTACTGCCTGCTTAAAAATATTCTTATTCTCCAAGAACAGAAACTATTCAAGGATAAGATGACCTACTGTCAAACTAAATTAAAAACACCCCAAATTTTCTCAAATACATCAGTTACTTATTGGCAGAATGCCTCTCTAGAGCTCTAATGTTTAAAGTTTAATGACTAAAGTTTAAAGTCTGGCTTTAAAGTTTAGAACCAAATCACTTATGTAGTTTCAAAAAGGCAACTGCCACCAAACCTGACATCCTGAGTTTGATTCCCAGGACCCATGTCCTAGAAGGGAGAAACAACTCCCATAAATTGTTCTTTGGCAATCACACATATGACATGGAAGGTATGCATACATACACAAGAAGCGCATGCAAATAAACAACAGAGATAAACTCAAGAGCTCCCCTCAGCTTAGATCCTTGTTTTCCAAAATCTTTTCTTTCTTTTACCTAATTTACATCAAGTCTACCTCTATGAAAAACTTGCAGCCGGGCAGTGGTGGCACAAGCCTTTAATCCCAGCACTTGGGAGGCAGAGGCAGGTGGATCTCGGTGAGTTCAAGGCCAGCCTGGTGTACAGAGCTAGTCCAGGACAGGCTCCAAAGCTACAGAGAAACCCTGTCTCGGAAAAAAGAAAAGAAAAACTTGCCTCTTACATGGGTGTGGTACTCCATGACTTTAATTAATCACAGCATTTAGGAGTTCTGTGAGTTCAAGGCCAGTCTGATAGCCAAGACTACATAGAGACACTCTCTTAACACTCTCTCTCTCTCTCTCTCTCTCTCTCTCTCTCTCTCCCCCTCACCCTCTCCCTCTCTCTCTCTCTCTCTCTCTCACACACTCACTCACACACACACAACTTGCCTTAATTGTAGCATCTTCTGAAGCAGAGACCATAACACTGAACACAGGATGGAAAATAACTCGAGTGACTGGACTCCTATGACCACTCAATGCGTATTTCTCTGGTGGACGGGGAATCCATTCTTTTGGGTCTCGTTTCTGACCAAGAGGACCACCCGACGTAAATTCTTCTTTTGCTTCATTTAGTTTTGATTCTAATTCCATAACCTTGGGGAGGGAACATGAAGTTAAATAAAGATGCATTCTATAACATATTTGGTTTTTTGTTTGTATGTTTTTTGCTTTTAGGTAGGCCCTCACTATGAAGCTTAGAGTAGCCCAGAACTCATAATCTTCCTACCTCAACTCCCAAGTGCTGGGATTACTATGCCCAGCCTGAACTATTTCACTGAAAGACAATTTTCACTTACATTTATTAATAGAGAAGATCAATGTATTTGCCTTGCTCCCTGCCATTTTTAGTGTGTCGTGACCCGCACCCCCCCCTGTCCTGTACCACAGTTTATTATTATTGTTAGAGACAGTAATATTCACAACAAAAGCTAATATTTACTGAACAACTACTAGGTGCTGATACTTGTCTATGACCTTAGTACAGCTGGGCGTATATCAGAATGTTATCTATTCCAACTTTTCATGAGAAGAATACGTATTTTAGAAATGGAATAGCATTTGTTACTTTTGTCTTTCATGTTAAAGAAAAAAACAAAACAAAACTCAGAGGTAAGAATGGCTCATGTGAGACTATACTTTGAGTTCTTTTCCCAGTTCCAAGTAGTTATGTCCTTCTAAGAGCACAGGTGATTCCTTAAGCATCAACTTCTCAGTCAGGCAATGCAGACTCAACCAAGGCATTGCCCCAGGCTATCTGAGCTATTGTGCATCAGTAATGACCTTACAATCAAAGTTGTTATGAAGCAAAGAAATGTATTTTCTAAGCTCAGATACGAGTATCAGCAGATTAATAATTTATGGTAATGCTTTCAGAAAATTTATAAGAGCACACTGACTGACCACAACAGACTAAAGAAGAAAGACTTACCTTTTTTTGTAATCTAATAACAGATGTCCATTTTTTTTCCAAAAGACCAGCATACTTTTTATCTAATTCTTCATTCTAGAGGATAAAAAGCAAGATCCTTTAAAAAATGGCTCAACCATGACATCTTTAAGCCTAAACATGAATTTTTTTTCTTGTCTCCCCCCCCCCCCCCCACAGAGTTTCTCTGTGTAGTTTTGGTGCCTGTCCTGTCCTGGATCTCACTCTAGACCAGGAGCTGGCTTTGAATTCACAGAGATCCACTAGGTTCTGCCTCCCAAGTGCTGGGATTAAGGGTGTGCTGCTGCACCACCACCACCACCACCACACCACCACCTGGCTCAACTATTTGATTATACAAAAAAGTAGGAAAATTAAGTTCAGTGCTAAGAGATCACCATAAAAACTGGCAAGATTTGAATAGCTGAATTGACCTAACTACTACAAACTTAAGTAAAATTCATCCATTAACTATACTATGAATAACTAGAGGACTGTTTAAAAAAAAAGTCAAGCATACCATATCTAATTCAGCTTCCTTTTTAAAAACGGAATATGCCTCTTCATAGCCATTTGAACGAAGATAATCTGCTATAGCTCGATTTCTGAAAGAAAACAAATTCAAATGAGTTCTAAAAATACCTGTTTCTATTTAAGGAAATACACACATTAAAAATCTTGGGTTTTAGCCAGGCGGTGGTGGCGCACGCCTTCAATCCCAGCACTCGGGAGGCAGAGGCAGGCGGATATCTGTGAGTTCAAGGCCAGCCTGGGCTACCAAGTGAGTTCTAGGAAAGGCACAAAGCTACACAGAGAAACCCTGTCTCGAAAAACAAAACAAAAAAAAAAAAAAAACTTGGGTTTTTCATTTATTTTTTTGAGACAAGGTTTCTCTGTCAGCCCTGCCTGTCCTGGAACTCATTATGTAGACCAGGCCAACCTCAAATTCACAAAGATCCACCTATCTCCACCTTTCTCAAGTGCTGGGATTAAAGGCGTGTGCTGCCACCACCTGGCTTTTAAAATCTATTAAAAAGAGTAATTCTTTTAATTATACAAATTATACAAATTTTTCTAGGGGAAAAAAAAAAACAGACATACTTTCAAGGGTTCTGAAACATTAGCCACTGTCACAGTGTATCTGTATTATTTTTTAGCATCCCCCACCCCCCACCCCGCCAGAGATGCTAGGGACTGAACTCAGGACATCTGTGCATACTAGGCAAGTGATCAACCACTGAACTACATTCCCAGCCTTTGACATTTTATAAGTTTCTAACTTACTGCTTAGCTTATCACTTGTGGGCATGACACAGCTAAAAATATATTTCTATACCTAGATAACAATTGGTGAAAGTAACCTTCAGTTTTGCTAGTGTTCACATTGACCTTATCTTACTATTTGATATACATGCTTAAGCATTGGAGATTACAACTGAGTTTTGCATAGAATTTCTCTGTGTATCCCTGGCTGTCCTCAAACTCAGAGATCCACCTATCTCAGCCTCTGAAGTGCTGGGATTAAAGGCGTGTGCCACCATGCCTGGCTTACAAATGTTTTGATAAAACTAGAACAAGGACATGGAGAGCAGCTCAGTGGTTGCACGTGCTTTGCTGTGCAAGCGTGAGGATTGGGGCTCCTGTCCCAGTACTCATGGACAAGGTTAAGTGTTCTGCACAAGTCTACAGATCTAGCACTAAGGTGGGTGGAGACAAGAGGCTCTCTGGAGCTTGCTGTCTTCCTGACTAGCCAAAATATTCCAGGTTCAGGAAGAGACCCTACTGTTCAAAAGGAACAAAGAGTGACAGGAGGACAAGCAAAGTCTTTGTCTCTAGCAGACACACATGCATACATTATAAAAATACATTTCAGGCACAATTACCCCACCACCAAGTACTTTAGTCTTAGAAATAATTCCAAACCATTACAATGAACTAAAAATGCAAAAATACAAACAGTATACTATCTTAGAATGACATTAATTTAAAATTATAATTCAAAGGCAGAAAAGCTGAAATGGCTTGAAATAATGTCTTTTCATGCTTCTCTTTCATTATGTCCTGACAGAATATAGGCAAGTATCCCTGCTCTCCTATATCAACGTTTCTCAATTATTCTGAGTCTTTAGTCACAAAATTATAGAAAAGGTTAATTTCAGATTCCTCTATAAGATTTTAAACTAACTTAAATCATTAAAAAAATTAATGGCAGCTGGGTGGTGTATGCCTTTAATCCCAGCATGCAGGAGGCAGAGGCAGGTAGAGCTCTGAGTTTGAAGCCAGCCTGGTCTAAAAAAAAAAAAAAAAAGGTTACTACTGTGTGCTTAAACAAATTTAAATATATTAAATATATAAAATATATATATATATATATATACATATATATATATACACACACACACACACACACACACACTGATAGTATCATTACATCCTTTGCCCCGTTTTGTTTATCCTTTTGAAGCTGGGCCTTTGTCTTGGCTGGCCTTGAATTTACAGAGATCTGTCTGTCTCTGCCTCTGAGCGCTGGATTCAAGACATGTGCAACTATGTCTGGCCCTCCCTGCTTTTATAAAAACCAGCATTTGTGCAACCCAGGTTGGCCAGAAACTACCTAAGTAGGATGACCTTGAACTTCTAAATACCTGGCCAATTCAAGGCACTGGAAATCAAATCCAAGGATTTGTGCATGCTGTATCCCCAGGCCTCCTCAACAGGGCCTTATCTGCCACTGACCTCCAATATTTCATCATAGCCAACCACTATTGTGTTTTATATGTTATTCCAGAGATAATCTACCCAAAACCTATAGTGTTCTAGATTACTGCTTATTTTTGGGGGGTGGGGGTAGGAGACAAGGTCAAACTACATAGTCCTAGTTGGCCTGTAACCACTTGATGTAAATTCTTTTGCTCCGTTTAATTTTGATTCTAATTCCATAATCTTGAGAACATGAAGTCAAAATAAGATGCAGTCTATAAAATAGTTGGTGTGTTTTTTTCCTTTGAAGTAGGATCTCACTATGAAGCTTAAGGTAGCCCAGAACATGATACTGTCTCAGCTCCTAAGAGCTGGGTTTACTATTTCACTCAAAGACAATTTCTATACATGCATTAACAGAGAAAGGAAATAAACTTATTTCATTTTATTTATTACTATTGTCTGTGCATGTGGGTTGAGGATGTGGGAGGAGGAGGATCAGGTCAGGTGGGTGAAAGTCAGAAGAACAACTTTTGAGAATTGGTTCTCTCCTTCCACCATGGGTTCAGGGAATCTAAACTTTCAACATCGTGGTGTGACAGGCACTAAGTCACTGAGTGAGTCCTCTAATAAGATTTTCTTAAATATGCTACAACATTCCACTGAGTCTTAGGGAAGGGGGAAGCACATGTGTGGCAAATTTCTGACCTGTGTATTATATTCCAGTCCGTGATAGGTCCTAAGAACTGTGTCAAAGGGTTATAAGATCACCCTTCATGATTACATGTCATCATACAATATTAAATTCAAAAAGGCAATTCACAATTCAACTACTATTGAGTCTTAAGATGAACACAAGTCACAGGAAGGATACTACGAAGGGCAAATGACCTTCAACTTCACTATGGAACAAACTGCAGGCTATAATTACCAGAGACATGGGTGTGTAGAATATTCCTTTACACTGTGATTGGTTTAATAAAAAGCTGACTGGCTGGTAGCCAGGCAGCAAGTATAGGTGGGACAACCAAATTAAGAATGCTGGGATAAAGAAGGGCAGAGTCAGAGTCACCAGGAGACACAGAGGGAGCAAGACATGCTGGAAGACAGGTAGTCATGAGCCTCATGGTAATACATAGATTAACAGAAATAGGTTAAATTAAGTTGTAAGAGCTAGTTCATAATAAGCCTGAGCTATCGGCCAAGCATTTATAATTAATACTAAGCTTCTATGTCAGTTATTTGGGAACTGGCAGGCAGGACAGAAACTTCCACCTACACCCGAATCTTTTAAGATTCTGATACTGAACCCAGCCTTCCACCTGACAACTGCAGTAACATTTATTAAGTATATGTCATCTTGAAATTCTTTTAAATACTCTAACAGAAAAATATGATCCATTCTTATATTTCAATTATCATCACAGATACCTAATGAGCACTGGCGGCTTTTGCAGAGGACCAGGTTAGATTCTGAGCACCCACATGGTGGCTCTCAACTGTCTGTAACTCCAGTCCCAAGAAAACACCCATGCACATAAAAAGATTTATTTTATGTATGAGTCCTCTATCTGCGTGTATGACTTTATGCCAGAAGAAGACATCAGATTCCACTATAGATGATTGTGAGCCACATGTGGGTGCTGGGAATTGAACTTCTGGAAGAGCAGTTAGTACTTACTCTCAGCAGCCTCTCCAACCCCAACAAGTACCTTTTAAATATAGGTTCTATGTTGTGTCAGAGCAGAGAGGAGGGCTAGTTGTTGTTGGTTGTTTTGCTTCTGAGATAGGGTCTATCTACATAGCTCTGGCTGTCTGAAACTCAAGCTGTAGACCAAGCTGTCCTCAGATTCAGAGATCCACTTGCCTCTGCCTCTCGAGTGTTGGAATTAAAGGCTTATGCCACCAGTCTGGCCACCTTCTGAATCTTCTTGAGCCTGTTAAGTTTCCTTAGCAAGTGCCACCACACCTGGCTGACAGAACAGTTTTTATCCTGAATGAACTTGGTAGTCAAACATCTACAATACTGTTTAAAACTGACACACATTTTAAGACTCATTACTGGTCAAGCCTTGGCTATCCTGGGAACTCTCTCCATAGATCAAACCGGCCTCAAACCTCCAACTCAGAAGTGTGTACCACCATGCCCAGATTGGGTTACTGTTTTACCTTTAGTAAGTATAAAAGAGAGAGGGGAAAAATACTGCTACTACATAACAGTTTATAATGATTTGTTGTCTTAAATAATCAAGGTACGATGACTTTTACTGAATTTCAATTAAAATATTTCCAGGGGCTGGAAGGTAGTGGTGCACACCTTTAATCCCAGCACTCGGGAAGCAGAGGTAGGCAGATGTCAACGTGATCTACACAGAAAGTTCCAGGACAGCCAAGGACAGCTAAGGCTACACAGAGAAACTCTGTCATAAAAAAACCCAAACAAACAAACAAATAGAAGCCAAGGGCTGATGAGATGGCTCAGTGGGTAAAAGTGCTTGCCTTACAACCCAAGTTTACCCCTGGGACCCCATATCCCACACGCTCTCTTTAAGTTTCTTCAGACATTTACATGTGTGTATGTGCATACAGACACACTAAAATATAACTAAATTTCGCTCAAAGAATAAAAAGATTAAATATGGGTTGGCAAGATGGCTAAGTGGGTAAAGATGTTCTGCCAAACCTGATGACCTTCATCCCTGGATCCCACATCGGAGAAGAGAAGAGATCCTACAAGTTATGCTCATGTATCCACATTTGCTTCACACACTCTCACACACACACACACACACACACACACACACACACACACACTTACTTAACTCATCCATATGCAAAATAAACAAATATAACTATGTGCATGCCTGGTGCCCGAGGGGGGTAGAAGTGGGTGTTGGATCTCCTAGAACTGGAGTTAGAATTGTGCTTGTCCTCTGCAGAACAAGTGTTCTTAACTACTAAGCCATCTCTTGAGGCCCCAACACTAGGTTTTTAGCTTGCTATGCTTGTTTTTTACTTTTAGTTTTATTTATGTGGGTGTTTTGCCTGCATGTATGTCTATGCATGTATGTCAGAAAAAGGTGTTGGATACCCTGGAACTGGAGTTACTAACAGTTGCTAATCATCATTCGAGTGCTAGGTCAGGTATAGTGGTGCTTGCCTTTCATTCAAGCACTTGGAAGGTAGAGGCAGATAGATCTCTGTGAATTCAAGGTGAATCTGGTTTACAGAGTGAGTTCCAAGCCAGGATGAACTACAGAATAAGACCCTAACTCAAAAGCAACAGAGTGCTACATAATGAAAAATAGTGGCAAGTAAATTTTAGGAGAGGAAGAAATAAGAGTTATGGTGTGAGAAAGGTATATGGAATTTTTCTTCATATCACTTTGTTTCATTATAAAATAAAAACTACTAAAGGCATTTAAAACTGTTTGTTGAAATGTTAAAGCACGCCGGGCAGTGGTAGTGCACACTTTTAATCCCAGCACTTAGGGGGTGGGGCGGGCAGAGCCAGGTGGATACCTGTGAGTTCGAGGCCAGCCTGGTCTGCAGAGCGAGATCCAGGACAGGCACCAAAACTACACAGAGAAACCCTGTCTTGAAAAAACCAAAAATGGGCCGGGCGGTGGTAGCACATGCCTTTAATCCCAGCACTCGGGAGGCAGAGGCAGGCAGATCTCTGTGAGTTCAAGGCCAGTCTGGTCTCCAAAGCGAGCTCCAGGAAAGGC
Organism: Peromyscus leucopus; assembly: GCF_004664715.2. Taxonomy (NCBI): domain Eukaryota; kingdom Metazoa; phylum Chordata; class Mammalia; order Rodentia; family Cricetidae; genus Peromyscus; species Peromyscus leucopus. The sequence continues at coordinate 57,901,996 of NC_051086.1, forward strand.
GCAAAGCTACACAGAGAAACCCTGCCTTGAAAAACCAAAACAAAGAAAAAGAAAAAGAACAAAAATGTTAAAGCACATTCATTATAAAAATGGTTTTATATTGAAAAAATTAATTTTAAAGCTTGTTAAGAAGAACACAAATTGTAGAGAAGACCTTTGAAATATTTTAAAATAATAATAATAATAATAAAAGTCAGGTGTAGTGGAGTCTACCTGTAATTGAGGTAGGAGTTCTTGGTCAGCCTGGGCTATATAATAATAAGGAAAGAACTACTTGGTAACTGTTGGACAGGACATATGGATAAGAACATAGGGAAAACATCGTTTCCTCTATACAAGCCAAAATAAGCAACCCCAGATGGCTTTGAATATTATAGAAATGTAATAACATAATTGTACATTACAAAGTTAGAAATATTTATGTAATCATAACAGTAAGGCACATCTGAAGGATGACTTTTTATTTTGTTTTCTTTTTTCAGACAGGGGTTCTCTGTTTAACAAACAGTCCCGGCTATCCTGGAACTTCCTTTGTAGGCAAGGCTGGCCTTGAACTCACAAAGATCCACTTGCCTTGGGTTCTGAAATTAAAGGCATGTTCTACCATGCCCAGCTCAAAAAAAAATGACTCCTGCCGAGCAGGTGGTGGCGCACGCCTTTAATCCCAGCACTCGGGAGGCAGAGCCAGGCAGATCTCTGTGAGTTCGAGGCCAGCCTGGGCTACCAAGTGGGTTCCAGGAAAGGCACAAAGCTACACAGAGAAACCCTGTCTCGAAAAAACCAAAAAAAAAAAAAAAAAAAAAAAAAAAAAAAAAAAAAAAGACTCCTAAGGAAAGATGCAAAGAGCATAGCTTTCACTGCACGACAATTATTTGCAATGCTCGACTAAAGTCCTCTAATAAACAGGAAAATGTAGACATCTCCATAGAGATTGTACCAAGAGCAAACAACTGAAAAATAAAAGTCAACACAAACAAAATTTCTGACTCAGGATAAATTTAAAATAAAACATTCTTAGAACTGTGGAATTACATTTACAAAAGCATCAAATGGTTTTTGTAATTGTCTTTCTGCTTTTATGAAAAAAGCAAAAGCCTCAAAGTTAGGTAGCAGAGGCAGGAATACGGATAGTTCACGGCTAATCTTGAATACATAGCGAAACGTGGTCTCAAAAAACTAAAAAATGGGGCTGGAGAGATGGCTCAGTGGTTAAGATCACTAGCTGCTCTTCCAGAGGACCTGGGTTCCATTCCCAGCAACCACAAGGTAGATTACAACCATCCACAACTCCAGTTCCAACAGATCCAAAGCTCTCTTCTGGCCTCCAAGGACACACCATGCATAAATGTAGTATACAGACACACATGAAGGCAAAAAATTATGTAGTAAAAAATAGTAAATACAAAAGTGTGAAAAAAAAAGAAAAATCCAAGTTTACATTATATATATACATATATAAGAAAAGCAATTATAACTTACAATGCATTTAATTCAATTATTTTACAAATGTATTTGAAATAGCTCTACATGTTCTGCCTATATAATTGCAGTCTTATCTTGATTGGGTCTTGCTACATAGCCCTGGCTGAACTGGTACTATTTTGCTAGTCTGGCTTCTTTTATTTGTGACAATCCTTTTGCCTCAGCCTCCTGAGTGCCACCATAACCAATTTATTTAAAGTCTATTAATAGACAGGACAACAGGCGGGAAAATGTGTGGTCAGGACTGATGACTTGAGCTCAATCTCGAGGACCCACACAGTAGAAAGAACCAACTCCCACAAGCTGGCCTCCTCTCTATACCACAAGCACAGACATACACACAATAATAAATCGTTAAAAAATTAGTTTACTGGCAGGTGATATTTAACACTGAGAATCAAAATATGGGGTGCTGAGCCACCAGCCTTCCTCTTTTTTTTTTTGGGGGGGGGCTCAAAATAGTTTCTTTGTGTAGACTTTGCAGTCCTGGAATTAGCTCTTTAGACCAGACTGGCCTTGAATTCAGATATCCACCTACCTCTGTCTTCCAAGTGCAGGGATTATAGTCATGTGCTGCCACCGCCAGGTTCCTCATTTGAGTTTTGTCCCAGCTTTTAGGAATTATACCAGCATCCCTATGAAGGAATCTAAGACCCCATTCTGAGTCTGTCTTTTTTTTTTTTTTTTTAAGATTTATTTATTTATTATGTATACAGTGTTTTGCCTGCATGTATGCCTGCAGGCCAGAAGAGAACACCAGATTTCATTATTGATGGTTGTGAGCCACCATGTGGTTGCTGGGAACTGAAGAGCAGCCAGTGCTCTTAACTGCTGAGCCATCTCTCCAGCCCTAAGACCCCATTCTGACTCCATGGGCATAACACACACAACACACAGATACACATGCAGGTGAAACAGCCATACACATTAAAATTTAAAAATAAAGCAAAAAACCCCAAACCACAGGCACGTAAAATGCGCTTAATAAAGAAAGAATTTAGAAATATACTGGTTTCAAGGCAGGCAGAAGCGGCACACGCCTACCAGCACTAGGGAGGCAGAGCCAGGCGGATCTCTGTGAGTTCGAGGCCAGCCTCGTCTAAAGAACGAGATCCAGGACAGGTACCAAAACTACACAGAGAAACCTTGTCTCGAAAAACCAAAAACCAAACAAACAAACAAAAAACCCCAAAAAAAATTTAGGAAAAAAAAATGTACATATGCTTTGAAAGGAAAAGAAAAAGGGTACAGGCAGTCATAAAATATATAGTTTTAAAATAAAGCCCATAAAAAGAGAATATGAAAGAAAAAAGCCACATAAAGATGGAAAATACAGAGAATCTAGATCCTCTATGTCACTGTGCTGTCATTAAATTTTTTGACTGATAATGAAAGAGCAATAACTGCTAAGAAACACTGGATTATGGAAACTGCTAGATTAAACCAACCTATATATTTTAAAAATATATTGACTTCAAAATGGAAGTCAAAAGATATGATGCTTTGGGAAAGAGGTTTATGCTTTTATTTCCACTGGAAATGAGAGGCTGTTGATTCATTCCAGGTTAAAGATGATCAAGTTTGATTGAGGACAACTCTCTGAAAATCCTGACTACAAACATAAAAAATTAAACCTACAAGAATTACAAGACACATGATGAATATTTTACCTACTCAAACATAAAACAAAAAATAATATTTGGATGACTTGTATACAATGTACAGTCTATACATGTATTAATACAGAAATGTATGTAATGTAATCTTTAAAAGTTTATGCATTTTCATCACAAGGGGACAAGACACCAATGAAAACGGATGGCCCAGGTGATCCAGCACCTCAAAATGTCTCTGTCACAGTCTCCTCAGAATTCTGCACCTAAAACAGTTTCAAGGCTACTGGCTGAGATGGCCCAGCCTCATAAACTACTCCAGCTACGACTTGACAGTTATCCTGATTTTTTTCAAGGTTCCCCCCAAAGATACCAGCACCCACAGACAACAGGAAGTAGACTAGAGAACGATGCCCACATTCCCAAGAGATTGGATATGGATGGGTTTTGGTTATTCAATGGATTATGGATGTTTGTCATTGTTTAAGGTTAAAAGTTGTTATTGGTCATAGTCAGAAAAAAAAGCTAAACAAAAGAGTTAAATTCAAAGATTTCTTTCTAAAGGGAAAAAGGTGAATATGAAATGATTACATAAAAGAGTAGATTCTTGAATCTACTTTAATCCAAAAACTATTAATCTCAAAAAACTTTATATTGGTATGGATTTTTGTTTATTGATACATATTTAGTTATTTTTGCTATACTATATGTATCTTTCCACTCTTGTTTGAGGTATTGTGTAACTCAATTAAAAATGTATAATTAAAAAATATAGGTTAGTAGTTAGTCATCTATAATAATCAAGCTTATAGTCACATTAGGTATGTTTTCAAGGTTAAGCAGATATTTAGAAAGATAGATGGTCTTCAAACACTCCAAAGACCTACAGAATATGGCATTCAATATGTTTAATAACCTAAAGCTTTTCTTGACAGTGACACGTCTGCTCCTGGCAATACTAATTTACTTCAAAAGAAGATGATGGGCATCGAAGAACCTCCATATGGAGTTTGCTTGCTTTATGGCAAAAGCTGGTCATTTGGGCAAAGGAATGGCGACTGCCAAACTTTGCCAAGACAAAGTAAGATGGTCCTTCAAAATTCCCTGCTTCTCAGAAATATCTGTTAGATATACTAAGCTTGTAGGCCAAAGTTGGATGCCCCAATGTTACATTTGGGTGATTGTCCAAGCAGCAAGATGTCCCTGTAGTTAGTTGACATTACACCCTTCTGGGGTCTTCAATGGAGTTAAAAGACTGAATAATTAGACTTAAAGTTTTCCTTATTTATGATAAAAAGGTAAATTAGGTATAAAACTTTAGACTCACAAAGATAAATGATAGAATATTTTCTCTAAATTTGCCAAACACAAATGGACTGGATATTGTAACTGTAATTCTTACTTGATAACTGTTTTTGTTGTATATAATTTTACTATGTTAAATTAAAACATTCCTTTTTTATTTAGAGAAAAAAGGGGAAATGTTGTGGAATAATCCTTCTGTATACTGTGAAAATGTGTTGCTCTTATTGTTAATAAAAAGCTGATTAGTGCTAGCTTTAGCAGCACATATACTAAAATTGGAACCATACAGAGAAAATTAGCATGGCCCCCGAGCAAGGATGACAAACAAATTTGTGAAGCGTTCCATATTTTAAAAAATAAAAAATAAAAAAGCTGATTAGTCGCCAGGCGGTGGTGGCGCACGCCTTTAATCCCTGGGCTACCAAGTGAGCTCCAGGAAAGGCGCAAAGCTACACAGAGAAACCCTGTCTCGAAAAAACAAAAAAAAAAAAAAAAAAAAAAAAACAAAACAAACAAACAAAAAAAAAGCTGATTAGTAAACATCTAGGCAGGATTTGGGGGCAGGGAGAATGCTGGGAAGAAGGGCACAGTCTCAGAAGTCGAGAGCAGACGCAGAGAGAAGCAAGATGAACGTGCCATGTTAAAAGAAGGTCTCACCATATAGCACAGGGTAGATAATATGGGTTAATTTAAAATGTAAGAGCTAGTAACAAGCCTGAGCTATCAGCTGAGAATTTATAATTAAGTCTCCATGACTGTTATTTGGGAACTGGCAAGCAGGAAAGAAAAGTCCAACTGCAAGTCTCCCAGTGGCTGTATCATTAAAGAAAATGACACTTCCTCCTCCAACAATCAATAGCTTATCAAGAAGAGTCCAGGGGCGTGATATACCCCTTTAATCCTAGTATTCAGGAGGCATAGGCAGGTGAATGAATCTCTGTGAGTTTGAGGCCAGCCCGGTCTACAGAGTGAATTCCAGGAGATAACCAAAGCTGTTACACAGAGAAATCTTGCCTCGAAACACCAATAAATATAGGGGGGGAAAAACTGTAAGGAAGTATTATTCTTGTTCATAGATTCAAAATTACTTCCAAAGAAACATTCTAAAGATCAAAAAAAGTCTGGGCACAGTGCCATGCCTATAAGCTCAGCTCTCAGGAGGCTAAAGCAAGAAGATTACAGTAACTTCAAGGCCAGCATGGTCCAACCCAGAAAGTTCCAAGCCAGGGTAAGCTACAATGTTGGTCCTCTTCTCAGGGGGAAAAAAAAGTCATAGGAATCCTAAAAATAAACTAAAACTAAATTGTCTCCTTGGTATTCAACTACAAAAATGAAATGCTGTAAAATATTACAAAATATGGAATTTTATACCCTCACTAATGCATCTGCTTAAATGCACTAGCCACCTCATGAGGAAGTTAATTACAAAATTAATAACGAGACAATGATAAATAGGAGTTTCTTTCTTATAACATGAATCCCAGATAAAACAAAAATTAGGGAAGCTAGGGAGATAGCTCAGTGGGTAAATTGCTTGCCATTCAAATATGAGGACCTGAATTCAGATCCCCGGAAATTATGTAAAGAGCTAGGTTTGGTGGTACCTGTTTATTATAACCCCAGTGCTGGGGATTCCAGTCAGACAGCCTTGCCAAGACAGCAAGCTCATTCAGACATAGATACTACCTCAAAAAAGAAAACTACAGAGTAACAGTGGCTTCCACCCCACATGCCACATGAACAGAAGTATGCACAACACACACACATGCACACAAAAATACGTACACATGCATACAACATATAATCACATAAAATTAAATAAAATTTCTTTTTGTTGTTTTTATAAAACAGTGTCTCACTGTGTAGCTCTGGCTGTCCTGGAACTCACTCTGTAGACCATGTCGGCCTCAAATTCAGAGACACATCTGTCTGTCTCTTGAATGCACCTACACCACTATGCCTAGCATAATTAACTTTTTTTTAAATGATTTATTTATTTTCATTTTATGTACATTGGTGTTTTGCCTGCATTCATGTCTGGGTGAAGGTTTCAGATCCCTTGGAACTGGCATTACAGTGGTGAGCTGCCATGTGGGTTCTGGGGATTGAACCCATGGTCTTCTGTAAGAGCAGCCAGTTCTTTTAACCACTAAGCCATCTCTCCAGTCCCAGGATATTTATGTTTAAGATATTTTTTTAAAAGAATAAAACTTACCAACTAATCTTATTCTTTTTGCTTTAAACTCAAACATGACAAAGAATTAATTCCATGCTAAAAGAAGGCCCAATTTTGAAGCCAAGACAAACTGTCAATACTAATATAGCCACACTGGTAAAAATAGACTTGGAAGAATAGACTTCCCAAGACGGCATTTTAACACTTTCTCTCAACTCTATCCCTTTTGTGACAAGGTGTCAGCTAGCCTAAGGCTTGCCTTGAACTTCCAAAGTAGCAGAGAATGATCTTCCCTCTACTCCATGTACCATCAATCATGCCTAGATTATTATTCTAAGAATAGAATTTCTTTTTATCTTTTTTTTTTGGGGGGGGGGTATTTTTTGAGACAAGGTTTCTCTGTGTAATAGCCCTAGTTGTCCTAGAACTACCTCTGTAGACTAGGCTGGCCTCGAACTCACAGAGATCCACCTGCGTCTGCCTCCCAAGTGCTGGGATTAAAGGCATGAGCCACCACCGCTGGCTAAGAGGTTTCTAAATAGCAAAAAACAGAGAAACTTACAGTTCATCTCGTTGTCTCTGGGACAGCACCATTTTGGCTGTAATGTCAAGCTTATTTGATATAGTGGTATGTCCCTCCAGAAAAATCAAAAGTTTTGTGATCCCTGGATTTGAATTAAATATGCCACTAAGTGGCTTCCACAGAGGAGAAAATGATTCTTTCTCAAATGAATCCAATCAGCAACCAGGAAGTAGTCAACAAGTAAGGTTCATTCCACCTAAAGAGAAAAGAAAAAAAGAAAATTATTTCTCTCATTTAAAATTTGTATTATTTCTAAATTATTAATTATAGAACATGACGTAATTATATTAATATGCATGTTATATGACAGTCAACCTATAGTTTAAAGAAGAAAAAAAAAAATCAGTCAATGCCAAAATAAATTCCTATCTCAAAAAAAAAAAAACTATACTATGTAGACCAAGCATCCTTATGACCCCACAAGTATATTATAATTTCAGACCCATGTATGTACTCCCTAAACCCAGCCACATTTTATGTAGGTGCAAAACTACTTTTTTTTAACAAAGGAGAAAATATATTTATTCAAAATACTTTATGATGATGAATATATAAATAAAAACAAGCATCCAGTCTGTGGTGGCAAACATCTTTAATCACAGCACTCGGGAGGCAGAGACTGTCATAGCTCTATGGGTTTGAGGTCATCCTGGTCTACAGCACAATTTCAGGATAGACAAGGCCATATAGAGAAATCCTCTATGTGTGGCAAAACAGTACTTTTGTTGCTGTTTTTGAGACAGGGTCTAACTAGGTAGCCCTGGCTAAGACTCTTGGCAATCCTACTGCCTCAGCTTGTAGTGCTAGGTCTATAGGCATTCACCACCACACTCAGCAACACAGAACTGTTTTCAAATTTAACTTATTTACAAATTTCTTTTCTTTCTTTCTTTCTTTCTTTCTCTCTCTCTCTCTCTCTCTCTCTCTCTCTCTCTCTCTCTCTTTTTGGACACAGGGTTTTTCTGTGTAGCTTTGCGCCTTTCCTGGAACTCACTCTGTAGACCAGGCTGGCCTCGAACTCACAGAGATCCACCTGTCTCTGCCTTCCAAATACTGGGGTTAAAGGCGTGCGCCGCCACAGCCGCCGCCCGCCTACCTATTTAATTTCAATTATTAATATATAGCTACTCTAGAAAACTCCAATTCTGCCTAAAAGTGAAATTATTACTATTGTTATTTTTTTTTAAGTCAGGGATTCACCATGTAGCTCTGACTGGCCTCAAACTCAGTAATCCTCCTACAGAGGATGGAGCATAAAACAAGCTCAGGTCTTTACAATTCAGTCTAGGGTCAAGAGGAATCACAAACATGTTTTTCAGAAAAAAATTACCGAACAGTGAATGGACTTAAAGGAAATATACAATAATGAGATAGATAGCTCAGTGGTAAAGACACTTTGCTGCCAAGCCTGACAACCTAAATACCTGGGAGCCACATGGTGGAGAGATTCAATCCCTGCAAGTTCTTAGCTCCAATCAATCAATTTAATTAAAGCAATTAGGGCAGTAAAAGTAAAGGTATATCACAGAAGTCAAAGAAGTATTTTTGAGGAGAGGCAATTTATAGTATCCAAAGTTACCAAATATGAAAGGATAGGCTGGCTGCATTCAATATGCAGTTCACTGATAAACTTGATGAGAATGGTTTTGGTGGAATGCTAGATGGAAAAATGGCTTAACATGCCAGAAACATTATCAATCGTTAAACAAATTATTATGACTATGATGATGATGATGATGATGATGATGATGAAACATAATATCATAATAGCCCAGGCTGGCCTGGAATTCAAGGCAATTCTCCTGCCTCAGCCTACCAGGTACTGGATTACAGGAATGAATCACCATGCCTGGCTAGAAAACAATGTTTAAATGGGCAAGGAGATGGAGTAAAGATGATACCATAGAACAAAACTTTTTTTTGGTTTTTCGAGACAGGGTTTCTCTGTGTAGCTTTGCGCCTTTCCTGGAACTCACTCTGTAGCCCAGGCTGGCCTCGAACTCACAGAGATCCGCCTGCCTCTAAAACAATACTTTTACAGAGAAATATAAGCATTTGTTTTCTGCTTCCAGATGAGATGCTTAAATGCTGATAGAAAAAAAAAAAAAAGGACAGGATATACAATAATACCTATGTAAGTGTATTTTGTATTAGTGTAGTGAAAGAATAGTGAAATATTGTTACCATAAATCAGTCTGATTAAGTCTCTCTGACTCCAATTATCAATTTGCTGTAAGAGGAGGGCAGAGGAACACATGAGAACACAAGCAGCAAAATCTAAGCTGTGAGAAGCCTTAGAAAACAAATGAGCAGATCATTGTGAGTTCAAGGCCAACCTGGTCTACAATCGAGTTCCAAGACAGCTAGGACTGTCACATAGAGAAATCCTGTCTTGAAAAAACAAACAAATCAATAAGACAAGTGACATTCACCAGCTGCAATTTATGAACCATGTTGAGATCTAAATCCAAAAAAACTATAAAATAACGACACAAGAAATTAGAGAAATCTGAATACTGATTAGACAGCTGATTATTAAAGAATTACAAAACTCCTTATTCTCTTAGTTTTGCTTATAGCTATTTTCCATATAAAGTTTTTTAAAAGTATAAGTTGGGGCTGGGGATGTAGCTCAGTGGTAGATGACTTTCTTAGCAAGTACACGCATAGACACAATTTAAGTTCTTACCACCACAAACAAATACATGAAAAAGTGATACAAGGAAGAGGAAAGAAAGGGAGTGAGATTTGGGTGCAATAAAAATAGTTTGCCTTACAAATGATCAAGCTTTAGAGTATAATTCCAAAACACAGAACAAATTAATATGTATTACCAATACCTGTACAGGTGTATTCCTAAATCTGACATTTTATCCAATTACCTTCATACACTTGGGACAGATGTAGCACAGTTGGTGGAGAGCTTTCCCAGGGGCACAAAGCCCTGGGTTCTATCCCCAACATTGCAAACCTGTAATTCCAGCATTAGATGGGTAGAAGCAAGAGGATGTTCAAGGTCATCTGTAGCTAACAGTTCAGTTCAAGGCCTATCTAAGATATGAGATCCCTTTTCCAAACAAATACTAAAAAATCTGAAGAACACATTCCAATTTCGTTTAAAATACAAACAAAACTATTATGTCATAATCTATTATGTCATGAATCAATACTTCAATTTGAGTAAGAAAAGTAAAAAGTAGCTTGGTGGCACATGCCTATAATCCCAGCATTCAGGAGACAGAGGCAGGTAGATCTCTGAGTTCAAAACTAAATTTGTTCTACCAAGCAAGTTCCAGGACAGCCAGGGATACACAGAGAAACTGTGTTTTGAAAAACCAAAACTAGAACAAACAAAAAAAAAAACACAACAAACTACTTCCTCTGTTACACTAATGGCACACTGATGTTTAAAAAAAAAAAAAAAAATTACACGGAAGTTTCCAGACTACAGGTAATCAGCATTCAACAGAAAAAAGATAGGAAACTAATTTATATGTGAGAATGGTCCTCCTATCATTTCTTTAGATAATCAAAAAGGATAGTATTTTTTCTTTTTATTATTTTATGTATGAGTATTCCTGCCTGCGTGTATGTTTATGAACCATGTTCATGCTTTGGGTCCATGAAAGCCAGAAGAGGACATTAGATCCCCTAGAATTGGAGGTACTTATGGTTATGGGCCACCATATGGATGCTGGGAATTAAACTCATGTCCTCTGGGATGCTCTTAACTCTTAAACCACTTCTCCAGCCCTTATATTATTTCTTTTTTGTTTGTCTGTTTGTTTTTCAAGACAGGGTTTCTCCCCCACCCCCGCCCCTCTGTGCAGCCCTGGCTGTCCTAGAACTTGGTCTGTAGACCAGGCTGACCTTGATCAGAGATCCAACTGTCTCTGCCTCCTGAGCACTGAGATTAACGCTGATATGATGGCGTGTGCCATCACATCAGGCTTCTACATTACATTACTTCTTAATTAAACCAAAATATTATAATATTGAAGGAGATTATAATAAAGTAAAAACTTAAAGAAATTGGATATAAATTTATAGATTTCTATTCTAAAATGAATGTAACAAAGTTTTGAATATAAAACAAGGTACAACTCAGGAATGGCTTGGTGATCTTCACATAAAAAGTTTAAAAATTAGAGCTGGAGAGATGACACAAAGGTTAAGAGCTGTTCTTCCAGAGGACCCAGGTTCAATTCCAAAAACCCACATGGCAGCTCACAATTGTCTGCTCCAAGGGATCCAATAACCTTATACAGATATACATGCAGGCAAACATTAATGTACATAAAAAAGTAAATAAATTTTTAAAAATATTTTTAAAGTTTAAATATTTAATCAAAACAGGAAACTGTTTTTTTTTTTCCCCTCTTTTCTCCCTCCTCCCCTCCCCTCCCTCAAACAAGGTCCCACTAAATAGCTCTGACCATCCTGAAACTCACTGTAGATCAAGCTGGCCTCAAACTCAAAGATCTGCCTACCTCTCTCAGCCTCCCAAATGCTGGAATTAAAGACTTGAACCATCATGCCCAGCTCATTTTTTTTCTTTTTTGTTTTTTTGTTTGTCTGTTTGTTTTTGGTTTTTCAAGACAGGGTTATCTGTGTAACAGTCCTGGCTGTCCTGGAACTTGCTTTGTGGACCAGGCTGGCCTTGAACTCACAGAGATCCACCTGCCTCTGCCTCCTAAGTGCTGGGATTAAATGCATGTGCCACCACTATCCAGCTTCATTTTTCTTTAATATGCTACAAATCAGGTAAAATTTACTAAAAAGCATTAGGAAAATAGGGATCAAAGACATATCAGGAAAGAAAGCATGTAATATTTCAAGAACCAGCCAGACATGGTAGTACATGCCTTTAATCCTGGCAACAAGAGGCAAGCAGGTCTCTGAGTTTGTGGCTAGCCTTATCTACAGAGTTTTCCAGTCTATACAATTTTCTATGTATAGAATAGACTCAGTCTCAACAAAACCAAAACAAAACAAATAAAAGAATTCAGGAACCAGGGGACCAATGAAACTGTTTGTTGAACGGGCAATGTTTGCCTCCAAACCTGACCCAAGGATTCACTATTTTGGCTAGACTGGCTGGCAAATGAGCTTCCAGAATCTACCTGTCTCCACTCCTGAAGACTGGGATTCAAAACAAACCACCAAACCCAGATTTTTACATGAGTATGGTGGTTTGAATGAGAATGGCCCCCATAGGCTCATGTGTTTGAATTCTTGGTCCCCTCTTAGTGGAACTGTTAGGGAAGGATTAGGAAATGTGGTGTGTCATGGAGCTGGGGTTTGGGGCTTCAAAAGCTTCCTGCCAATCCCAGTGTTCCCTGACTCCTGCTTTCAAGTCAACATGTGAGCTCTCAGCTGTCCCTACTGCCCTGTTTTACCATCATGGACTCTAATTTCTGGAGCCATAAATCCAATTCAACTCTCTTTTTTAAGTTGCCTTGGTCATGGTGTTTTAGCCCAGCAGTAGAAAAGTCACTAGACAGTGGTGTTGGGAAACAAATCTCAGGCCCTCCCTCACGCTTGCACAGCAAGCACTTCACTCACTGAGCTCTCTTCTGAGGTTTGTTTTCTTCTAGTTACAATTAACCATGATTCATTTAGTACCACTGAAGGCCATTCATTTAACATTTGCAAATAAATGTTTTACATTATTTTTCAGTAACTCTTAGACCAAAGATTAGGACTCAGTGTGGTAGAGATCACACCTAAAATTCTAGCACTCTGGGTTGAGGCAGGAGAATATGGAATTTGAGGCCAGCCTAGGTTACATAGCAAGACCTATCTCATAAAACTAAGTTTTTCTCAACCAAGAATCACTCCTAACAATCTCAATTGTAGTAAATCACATATTAAAGGCAAGAGCTGAATATAGATGAACTATAGAAAGTAGGTTATGAAAGTAGGTTTTGGGCTTTGAAATCATATTTATATACAAAGTTAAGTCCAATCTAGACATCCACTGCTTCTTGTACTATCAATCACTTGATGTTGTTGTTTGACTTTCACTAAAGACATTTTCTATCATACTCCCTGTGATAGTTAATTTTATGTTGTCAACTTGGCTAAGTAAGCAACAGTACTCAAATATTTGGCCAAATATAAATGTAGATGTGACCATGGAGGTATTTTAGGATTACCATTTAAATCAGTATACCCTGAGTAAGGCCAATTACTCTGTATAATATGGGTGGGCTTTAAGGAATCAATTGCCTATGATAAAAGATTTCCCATAGCCTTCACACCAAAACTACAACAGCCTTAGTCTCAAATCCAGCCTTCACTTTCAAATGCATCAATTTTAAAATCAAGTAGGTCAATCTCTCTTCACACACATCCTGCCAGTAGTTTAAGTAAAATATAATCCTTTATGTATATGGGCTTAGACTATCATTAAAGTGTACAGGAGCAGCTGGGCATGGTGGTTCATGCCTTTAGGAAGGCAGAGGCAGGCATGATACCTGTGAGTTGGAGGGCAGCAAGAGCTATAGCGAGACCCTGTCTCAAAAACAACAACAAAGAATACTGGAATGAATACTTTCATACTGCTTAACTTTACTTGGATTGTTCAAAGGAATCACTGCAAGTTTAATGTTTGAAATAGAAGAGAATACATACAGAAGCAAAAACTTTGTATCAGAGAGGCCTGGTTTGAAGAACTGTGTTGTTGTTTGGGTTTTTCAAGACAAGGTTGCTCTGCATAGCCCTGGCTGCCCTCAAACTCAAAGAGATTTGCTTTCCTCTGCTTCCTGAGTGCTGGGATTAAAGGCGAGCACCACCACGGCCAGCTATGAACTGTATTCTTAAATAAAAGTAGTATACTGGATTTCTCTAAAAAGCTACTAAATTTTACTGGAGGGAACTTCTATCCCTTGGTACTCCTTTTGATGGACAGCAAAAGTAAAACATTGAATACCAGGTATCATGGTATATTATATACCAGTACTTGGAGGCAGAGGCAGGTAGATAGCTGTGAGTTCAAGGCCAGCCTGGTCTACATACCAAGTTCAAGCCAGCCAAGGCTACATTGATAAGACCCTATCTCTGCTCCACATATCTAACCCCCCCCAAAAAAAAAGTAGGGCTGAAGTATGGCTCGATGGTTTAAAACACTGGCTATTCTTCCATAGGACTGTTTGAATCCCAGCAACCACATGAGACTCACAACTACTTGTAATTCTAGTCTAAGAAGACCCAACACCTTCTGGCCTCAGCAGGTACTACATGCACGTGACAAAATACCCATACACATAAAATAAACAAGTTATTTTCAAAAAGCAAAAAACTGTTTCTAAGTGTCTTCAACAAATGGTGCTGGCATAACTGGATGTCAATATGTAAAAGATTACAAATAGATCCATATCTGTCACCATGCACAAAACTCAAGTCCAAGTGGATCAAAGACTTCAACATAAATCCACTTACACTAAACTTAATAGAAGAGAAAGTAGGAAGTAATCTTGAACACATTGGCACAGGAGATCACTTCCTAAATATAACACCAGCAGTACAGACACTGAGCACAACAATTAATAAATGAGACCTCTTGAAACTGAGAAGCTTTTGTAGGGCAAAAGACACGGTCAATAAGACAAAAAGACAGCCTATAGAATGGGAAAAGAACTTCACCAACCAACCCCACATCTGACAGAGGATTGATCTCCAAAGTATATAATGAACTCAAGAAACTAGACATCAAAATACAGAAACAATCCAATTAAAAAATGGGCTGAAGAGCTAAACAGAGAATTCTCAAAAGAAGAATCACAAATGGCTGAAAGACATTTAAAGAAATGCTCAACATCCTTAATCATCAGAGAAATGCAAATCAAAACGACTCTGAGACACCACCTTACACCTGTCAGAATGGCTAAAATCAAAAAACACTAATGACAGTCAATGTTGGAGAGGATGTAGAGCAAAGGATACACTCCTCCACTGTTGGTGGGAATGCAAACTTGTACAACCACTGGGGAAATCAGTATGGCGATTTCTCAGAAAATTGGGAATCGATCTACCTCAAGACCCAGCCATATCACTCTTGGGCATATACCTAAGGAATGCTCATACCACAAAGATACATGCTCAACTATGTTCACAGGAGCACTATTTGTAATAGCCAGAACCTGGAAACAACCTAGATGCCCATCAACTGAAGAATGGATTAAGAAAATGTGGTACATATCATATACACAATGGAGTACTACTCAGCAGAGAAAAACAATGACAGCATGAAATTTGCATGCAAATGGATGGAACTAGAAAGTATCATCCTGAGTGAGGTAACCCAAACCCAGAAGAACAAACATGGTATGTACTCAATCATAAGTGGATTCTAGATATAAAGCAAAGAACAATCTGACTGCAACCCACAGAACCAGGGAGGCTATATAGCAGGGGGGACCCTAGGATGACTGTGGCTTATAAGTTTTGGTTTTACTCAATCACTGGGCAAGCCTCAATCAAACATTTCACTATTAGGATAAGAATTTATACTGTATCAAGCTGATAACAGGAAAATAAATAAATTTAAAGAAAAAAATGTTTCTACCCTACAACAAAGGAGACTTTTTTTGTTCTTTCAATAGACACTCAAAGATTATTCATATTCCCCAAATGAAGACAAGGTGTCCCCCTTTTTTTACTTCAGCATGATAGCCATTTTGAACTAGGAATTGTTAGAATTTTATTATATACAGCTCTAACGGTTTAAAAATCTCAGCTCAGAACATAAAATCTCAGCTCAGTTGTTTTGTGATACACACCTACAAAGGAAGGGAATATAAAAAAAGACAAATACTAGCCGGTCAGTGGTAGCACATGCTTTTAATCCCAGCACTCTGAGTTGGAGGCCAACCTGGTCTACAGAGTGACTTCCAGGACAGCCAAGGAAAACACAGAGAAACCCTGTCTAGAAAAAAAAAAAACAAAAGGAAAAAAACCACAAAAGAAAAAAATAAGAAATATTTGTTTTTTTAATGATTTATTTATTTATTTTTACTTTATAAGCATTGGTGTTTTGCATGCATGTATGTCTGTGTGAGGGTGTCAGATCCCCTGGAGGTAGAGTTATAGGCAGTTTTTTTTTGTAAACTGCCATGTGAGTGCTGGGAATTGAACCCAGGTCCTCTAGAAAAACAGAGCAATCTCTCCAGCCCCAAATACTTGTTTTTAAGTATTATTTTTGAAATTTTTGAGTCACATTTTTTCTTTTTAAACTTCCTTTAGCACTAATCTATGCTTACTTAATTGCAAATACAAAGAAAGGATCTGCATTGCAGAATTCATGTACAGGTATAGCGCCTGCTCAACACATTGCTTTAAATACTCTGGAATATGAAGAAGTCCTACTTTCTGATAAAGTTTCCTAGTAAGTATACTCTAATCCACTATTATTTTATTATTAAATCCAATATTATTCAAGTTTTTAAAGTCTTTATTATTTTATGTATAAGAATGTTTTCCCTACATGTTTGTATACATATCATGTGTGTGTCCGGTGCCAGAGGAGGTCAGAAGAGGGTGTCAGATCCTCTGGGATTGGAGTTAGACAGCTGTGAGCAGCCATGTGGGTGCGGAAAAATCAAACCTGGGTCCTATGCAGGAATAACAAATGCTTATAACAGCTTAGCCAATTTTCCAACTCTAAATCCACTCACTATTCTTAACTTAGTGGAATCTATGATGACAAAAAATTACCACATAACATGGAAACTACTATACTAAATTATACTATTGCATTGTACCATAACTTCCAACTTGGGAGTCCATTACTCTATGAACTGAAAGCTGTCAAGGGAGAACACTCCAATACCTCTACCAGTTTATGTAAAATTCAAGCAATAATTCTTTAGGTTAGAAATCACTACAGAGAAACAGAATAAATGCCACTTATGCTCTTTTCTCAAATTAATTTTGCTAAACTTTTAAAATTCAAACTAGAACTGTTCATCAGAATCACTCAAGGAACTCTAAAATTAACAGCTAAGCCTCATTCTCAAAAATTCAGCAGAAGGCATATAAATTTTAATTTTCTTTAATGGGTAAAATTTAATCCATATGAATTTGATGCACACCTCAACAAAGAACCATAAAGTAAACAAGGAGTGGTGGCTCATGCCTATAATCCTAGGATTCAGGAGGCCAAGGCAGAATTGCCTCAGGTTTGAGGCCAGCCTGGACTACAGTAAGTTATACAGTGTGAAACCAACCACACCCCCATTCCTACAGAAAATAAATTAACAGACAACAGCATAAATGACAGCTGGTATTAAAAGATCAAAATCAAAAGTACAAAAAAGAGGAAATTAAGAAATATCAATGTCAGAAAATATTATGTGTGACCGGGGTATGGGTAGAGTGCTTGTCTCATATATACAAAGCCCTAAGTTTGATCCTCAGCACCATAAATTGGTTAATACTCCCCTAGCTTCTAGTTTTTTGTTTTGACCCACATGATGGGAAGAAAGCAGAATCAGTCCTCATATATGTGCTGTGGTGTGCAAACACACACACACACACACACACACACACACACACATCCCATACACACATAATAAATAAACAAAAATGTGAAAAGTTTAAAAAAAAATGAATACTATTAGGGTCATGCCCTGTAAAGCTGCAAATAAAGACAAACCAGGTTCAAATTACTAGTTAGGAATATTTAAATAGTGTTAGCAAAACTTTCAGCAACTAATATAAACAACAGACCCTAAATTTTATTCAATTTTACATTTCTTATACAAAATTAAGCAAAGTAACTCCTGTGATTTCCTAGTACTTTGTATACACACATTTAAGACTTTTCACACTGCACTACAATTACATGCAGCAATGTTTCCTCAACAATACTCTAAAGCAGCAACCTACATGTTTTTCATTGTTATCTCTAAAATAAATTCACAGTAATTAGCACACAATATGCAACTAGTATTCCCTAAATGATTATCTTTGGTATCATAGTAAACTCAGACCAAATTTGTTTTGTTTTGAGACAGACCTCTGTGCAGCCCTGCTTGTCCTCAAACACAAGAGATCCACCTGCTTCTGAGTCCCAAGTGCTGGAATTGTAGACTTGCACCACCACCGCCAAATTTTAATGTGCTCTCAGAAAGCAAAGACACACTAAATCACTTTATCTTTCTTCTTTTTTAAAAATCCAAACAAAAAAATTCTAAAACCCAGGAGTAAGAGTCACCAAAGTTCAGCTACTTTGGGCTAAGTTAGATATAACCTTTTTTCTTTTAAAAGACTGCCATTAGTATGTATCAGAGAAGATTGTAAAAATCCTACAGAGGTTTAAAAAAAAAAAAAAAACAATCTGCCTCAAAACTAAACTTCCTTTTTTCTTCTTGTTGGTTTTTGAAGGCAGGGTTTTTCTGTGTAACCCTGACTATCCTTGAACTCATTTTGTAGACCAAGCTGGCGTCGAACTCACAAAGATCCACCTGCCTCTGCCTCCCAAGTGCTGGGATTCAAGGTGTATGCTACCACTACCCAGCTCTAATTGTTCTTTGTTGTTTTTTTTGTTTTGTTTTGTTTTGTTTTTCAAATTATATGAGTGTTTTTATCTGCATATACAACTTTGTGCCAGAAGAGGACATTAGATCCTACTATAGATGGTTGTGAGCCACGATTCGGTTACTGGAAACTAAACTCAGGACCTCTGGAAGAGCAGCCAGTGCTCTTAACTGCTGAGCCTTATCTCCAAGCCCTCTAATTATGACTTTTTAGAAAGTAAGACATAAATTGGGTATAGTGATGAATGTCTGTACTCCCAGTACTCAGGAGGCCAGAGGATAGGATGTCAAAGTCATCCTTGGCTACAAAACAAGTTGAGGCCAGCCTGGTATATATATGAGACCCTGCCTGTTTAAAAAAAAAAAAAAAAAACCAAACTCAAAATAAGTAACAAACTCCACTGCTTTAAAACTGAAGAGAAAAAAACCTTAGTAATACTTAATAAAACATTCATGTGCAGAGCAGTGGCAGTGTACACCTTTAATCCCAGCACTCAGGAGGCAGAGGCAGGTAGATCTCTTTTAGTTTCAGGCCAGCCTCATCTACAGAGCAAGTTCCATAACAGCCAGGGCTACACAGAGAAAACCTTGAAATAAATAAATAAATTAAATAAATAAATAAATGAATAAAAAAATAAAAATATTTATGGAAGGGGCTGGAGAGATGGCTCAGAGGTTAAGAATGCATCCTGCCCTTCCAGGGGATTCAAGTTAGGTTCCTATCACCCATGCCAGACAGCTTACAAAGCCTGTGGGGATCTGAAGCCCTCTTTTGAGCACCCACACACAACTGGCACACATTTACACAAACACATACACATAAATAAATCACGGCAGAGTTGGGAATTTAGCTCAGTGGTAGAATGCTTGCCTAGCAAGCTCAAGGCTCTGGGTTCGGTCCTCAGCTGGGGGGGGCGGGGATTCATGGCAATTCTCTAGCTAGAGAAGAATGTTCTCAAAGTGATGCTTCATGCTGATTGTTTTGGAAGTAATAAACCACATTAAAGCAAGAGAAGGGCCTGGTAATTAGTGGTGACAGGCTTTGGACTAGAATGGAAGCAATGGGAATGATTTGAAAGAGCCTTGTGGCCAAAGTACAACTAGAGGAAGACCGCCTTTTTTCTTTGAACAGTACACTATTTGCTCCTGGTCTTGAAGATGGTATTCTCTGTCTGTGTGTTGTGTTCACAAGCATGCATGCACTTGTGCACATGAGAGGTACTGAGGCTGACAGTGGGTGTCTTTCCTCTAGTGCTTTCCACTTCATATTTTTACATAAGGTCTCTCATGGACCCCAGGGCTTACCAATTAGGTACACTGGCTAGCCAATGGGCTCCGGGAATGGGCATGTCTCTGCCCTACCCCGAGAACTGGGTTTTGATGCCACCATAGACATTTTTATGTGGGTGCTGGGGATCCAAACTCAGGTTATTATGCTTGTGCCAAGTATTTTACCCACTTAGCCAAGTCCCCAGCCCCAAAGATGGTTTTCTCTAGGGTATGATCTTAGTCATAAAGGCAGATCCCATTTCTATTAGGGAGCAACTGTTCAGAAGTTGCTAATTAATTATCACCCACACTATTTGTCTCCACTTATACAAATAACTTAGAAATAGGGCTGGCAAGATGGCTCTGCAAGTAAAGGTGCTTATCATCAAGCCTAATGACCTGTGTGCCATGCATCCCACATAGTGGAAAAGGAAATTCAACTCCTGAAAATTGTTCTCTGGCCTCCATGCATGAGCTATGGCATGCATGCACACGCTAAAGAAGTAATAATGTTAAAACATTCTCTGCCCTTAAGAAACATACAAAATAACTGAAAGTGTAAGCTAAATGTATTTTTTCATTACTTAGCTTGCTAGGCTCTATACTGTAATAAAGATTAATAAGATGCAATCCACTAAAGGAACACAAAATCCACTTAAGGGAGGTTAGGGTTGGGAAGAAGGGGGTAAAAACTATCAGTACTGTCAGAACTGTTCTAACAACTGACCAGTTAGCATTATAAAATAAAAATTTTTAAAAGGAGATGGAACTGGTTGACAATTCTTTGAGGCAGGTTTTGGAAAAGAAAAATAATAATATGAAAAAAATTCAAGTGCAAATTTTTGAGTAATTAGGAAATACAGTATTACTAGAATGGCTAAAGATAGCAAACAGCTACAAAAAGCAGTCACCAATAAGAGTGATCTGTACTCTAAATTCCAGAGGTTCAGCAGTGACAGTGAAAAAATAAAGACATGTAGTTCTCCATAGTATCAAAGAAAACAAAACTTCCTTCTAACAAAGGTGAATCGCGCTTTAGGAAGAGGCAATGCTGTACTTACTAGTAAAACCCTTAGCACTAAGCTAGGCACAGTAGAACACACCTCAATCTCCAGCATTTGGAGGCTGAGATAATTCTATCGAAGCAATCTCTTTTCACTAGTATACAGTTCTCCTAGGAGTCTTTCTGCTAATAACTATACTGAATACTCTGGAAGCATATGCTCGGCATTAGGCAGGATGGCCCACACATTTAATCAATCCTAGCACTAGGGAGGAAGAAGCAGGTAGATCTCTACACTCTGCAAGTTCAAGGCCAGCCTGCTGTAGCATCAAGTTCCAGGCCAGTCAGGGCTACAAGGTGAAGATACGTATATCAACTTTAAATTATTCTGCTTAAAACCTTTCTAGAGTTAGGCAGTGGTGTTGAATGCCTTTGATTCCAGCACTTGAAAGGCAGAGGCAGTTGGATCTCTTGAGGCCAGCCTCATCTACAAAGCTAGGTCCAGAACAGGCAGGACTACATTTAAAAAAAAAAAAAAAAAAAGTCTCAAACTGGACAGTGGTGGCACACACCTTTAATCCCAGCACTCGGGAAGGCAGAGCCAGGCGGATCCTCTGTGAGTTCAAGGCCATCATGGTCTACAGAGTGAGTTGCAGAATACGCTCCAAAGCTATACAGAGAAACCCTGTCTCTAAAAAACAAAAAATAAACAAACCAAAAAAACCTGTCTCCAAAAACCAAAAAAACTATCAACAAAAACAAAACACCTTTCTAGAACCTGACTATATAGAACAATAAATACCTGGCATTTGCACAGAAGTCCATGATTTACCGTTTTGTGTCTTTTTAAACATTCAGCTACACTGTGGGGGAGTCCTTAATAATCTGGACACAAAGAAGGCATGAATAACAAATTAAGTGTCTATAGAGAACAATACAAGTGGTAAAATGAAGCAGGCAAAGTTGCAAACTTTCTTTGGTTTTATTATTATTATTGAGACAGAGTCTTATCGTACAGGCCCTGCACCTGGATAGCCTATCCTTTCTTATCCTTACTACTGAGATTAAAGACATGCACCTCCAAGCCCAGTTTTGTTTACATGGTAATAATGTAAAGTTGCTGAAGTTTTGTCTAATTATCCAAGATGATCTGAAAAGAGATAATGCAAAGTATGTAATTTTAAATACAGCTTAGAAACTTTTTAGCTGTACAAGGCCAAGAGAAATATGCACGAAACCTCTCGTTAAGTAACTGGATAAACTCAGGTTGTTTCTATGGTCAAGGAAATTGAGGGGAGGAGGAGGAGGTTCAGGGATTTGTGATCTAAAATTGATACCAACAATATTAATTATTCTCTTTATTAAATACAAATCATAAAAATTACTAAGGAAAATCATTAATTAATTTAAGAATTACATGCAATACAAACTATCTCATCTGCAAATATTTTATCCATACTCACAGCAGTAAACAGTGCAATGTTAGAAACCATATAAGTCTTATTTCTAACATCTACCTAGAAAATACTTTACTAGATGAAAATACCAAGTTGGAAAATACATGGTATAACATTCACATAAAGTCTAAAAATCTACATTGTTTAATGATATGCACGTGTATACTACAAGTATAAAACCCAGAAGCCAGTGAGCTGGCTCAGCAAGCACATAGAAGGCACTTATCAACAATCTTGACGACCTGAGCTCCAATCCCAGGACCCACAGGATGGAAGGAAGAAACAACTCCCAATGCATGAAAGCACAGATTGTTTGGTTTTTAAAAGGCATATACAGCCAGGTGTGATAGCACATGCCTTTAATCCCAGCACTCAGGAGGCAGAGGCCAGCCTGGTCTACATACAGAGTTTCAGGCCAGCCAGGGCTACATAGTGAGATCCTGTCTCAAACAAACAAAAAAGGAATATATACAAACAAGAGGAATGTCCCTCATGGAGATCTGCCTGCCTCTGCCTCCTGAGTGCTGGGATTAAAAGTATGCACCTCCCCCCATCTGCTTTATTTTTTTTAAGCTTTGAGAGTAGTTACATAGGCATTTTCTTATATTACTATATTACTATAAGTACTTTTTCTGTATATTTACCATAGAATAAAACATAAAAGGTGCTGTGGGACATTCTGTATGGCAAATGTGTTGCTCTGATTGGTTAATAAATAAAACACTGATTGGCCAGTAGCCAGGCAGGAAGTATAGGCGGGACAAAGAAAAGAAAATTGGGGAAAGTGGAAGGCTGAGGCAGGGAGACACTGCCAGCCACCACCATGACAAGTAGCATGTGAAGATGCCAGTGAGCCACGAGCCACGTGGCACGTGGCAAGGTATAGATTTATAGAAATGGATTAATTTAAGATATAAGAACAGTTAGCAAGAAGCCTGAGCCATCAGGCCAAACAGTTTAAATAATATGTGTCTGTGTGTTTATTTTATAAGTGGGCTGTTGGACTGCCGGGGCCTGGCGGGACCCAGAGAGAAAACTCTCCAGCTACAAAAAGGTGCTAGAGAGATGGTGCAGAGGTTAAGAACACTACCAGAGGATCCAAGCTGGTTCCAACACGCACATTGTATGGCTCACAGCCACCTGTCTTCAGGTCCAGAGAATTGGCCTCTGTGGCACCTGCATTCCCATGCACAAACCCAAACACAGACACATAATTTAAAAATAAAACTTAGTTTAATCCCAGCACTCAAGAGGCAGAGGCAGGCAGATGTCTAAATTCAATGCCAGCCTAATCTACAGGGCTACATAGTAAGTTCCAGACAGTCAGGATTATGTAAAGACCCTGCCTCGAAAAAATAAATAAATAAATAAATAAAAATGAAAAATCAACGAATTAATTAATTAAATTACAAAGAGGTGAAAATTTTAAGAATATTTTTGGCTGTGTATAGGTCTTGTTACAGGCAAATTAAGTTAGTCCTATTGAAGGAGGAGGTTCAAAACAGGATGCCACCACTGCCCAGCAGGCACCACCATTTCTGACCAGTTCTGATGATGTCTTGCTGCAAAGAATTTGAGTCAAGCAGTCATGGTATAAATATCATTTTGGGGGCCTAGAGGTATAGTTCAGTGGTAGAATGTGTGCCTCATGTGAGGACATAATTTCTCATCACTAGAAGAAAAAGAAATCATCCTGTTCATTCACAAACTGACCCTGAGCAAATTGTCAAACTTCCTAACACCTATTTTGCCCATTTCTTTAAAGTTAGTACTACCCAAATGACTCAAACACTCACAATAAGGTTTAATGAAAAGAATGATGTAAAGGGTAACTAACCTCAGATTTCCCTCATATGGCTCAGAAACAGTGAAGTGGTACAACAGTAATAAAAGCAAAGAAAGAGACTGCCCGAGCAGAGAAAGAAATCAGTTTTAACATCACAAAATGGTAAAAGTACAGGTAAATTATTTATCACTTCATCTTAGAAATGATCTTCATTATTGCTACTCTAACAATCAAGTTACCAAGAACTTACTATGTACTAAATGTTACCCCCAGGCTATTTAAATGCACTGACTCATCTGATACATGAGATGAAACATTTTTTACAAGCTATTAAAAAAAAAAAAAAAAGGCACCACATCATGAATTCAAAGAAAAAGTTTCCTTCAAATAAAGAAATTTGGAAATGTTGCCTGGAAAAGGACAATCTGTTATTTAGGCTGAAAAGGTTACGAGGAAGGACTATACAGAGTAAAAGCACCATGAAGAGGTCTGGGAAGTAGCACTGAACATACCATAGCTTACTAAGGCTAAACTACAGAGACATGGCTGGCAATAATAAAAAGGATAGAGCTTGCCGGGCTCGCCTTTAATCCCAGCACTCAGGAGGCAGAGCCAGGAGGATCTCTGTGAGTTTGAGGCCAGTCTATTCTAGAGAGCGAGATTCAGGATAGGCACTAAAACTACACAGAGAAACCCTGTCTCGCAAAACCAAAAAAAAAAAAAAAAAGGATGGAGCTTGAGAGGGTGTGGAAATGACAATGACACTAGACACTTAATGAAATCATCAAATAATTATTTTCTTTTTTTTTTCCTTTGGTTTTTATAGACAGGATTTTTCTGTAGCTTTGGAGCCTGTCCTGGACTAGCTCTGTAGACCAGGCTGGCCTCAAACTCACAGAGATCCACCTGCCTCTGTCTCCCGAGTGCTGGGATTACAGGCAAATAATTATTTTCTTAAAAGGTAGAAAGTGGCTGGGCAATGGTGGTACACACCTTTAATCCCAGCACTTGGGAGGCAGAGACAGGCAGATCTGTGAGTTTGAAGCTAGCCTGGTCTACAGAGCGAGTTCCATGACAGTCACAGCTACACAAAGAAACCCTGTCTCAAAAGCAAAAAACAAACAAAATGGTAGAAAGCAAATGATAAAGATACACAACATTAACCTCTGGTCTGCATGTTCACACATGCATTAGCACCCTTGTGTGCACACTAAAACATGTACACAGACAAACACACACAGGATAAAAAAATGATCATAAAAAGAAAAATGACTTTTCAAAAAGAAAACAGTATCATTTAATACTAAACTAACATCTAGTGAGTACCAAATTTTGCCATGACGACTTTTACATTCCCATATACATAGCTAATGAAAAACAATAAAAAGTAGAGCTTGGTGTGGTGGTACACCCCTTTAATCCCAGCACTTGGAAGGCAGAGGCAAGCAGATGGTTCAAGGCCAGCCTGGTCTACACAGTAAATTCCAGGATTTCCAGGACTATGTTAAGACGTAGTTTTTTTTTAAAGGGGGGGGGTTGCACATGGGGGGCTGAGTTTCATGAAGTAACATAACACACAATGGACTCAAATGCTAGCCTTTGCCAGAACGTGTTTAATGACTTCCAGATTGCCTACTAGCTATAGAGAACATAGAAATTCCATCAATTTGGCTTATATAATTTCCCAGCCTATCCCACAATCTCCTCTCCTAGACTTTACCAGCATACATACATGGAGTTTACATGCTGTGTACCAATATGCTCCTCTTTCCACTATCTAGATGATCTTCTCCAGTGTCTGCTCCAATTACTTATTCTTTTGTTGTTGTTTTGTTTTGTTTGTTTTTCGAGACAGGGTTTCTCTGTATAGCTTTGGCTGTTCTGGAACTAGATTTGTAGACCAGGCTGGCCTCGAACTCAGAGATCCTCCTGTCTCTGCCTCCTGAGTACTGGGATTAAAGGCATGTGCCACTATCACCAGCTTCAATTACTTATTCTTAAAGAGACATTTCAAAATTCATCTTTCAAACATCATCTGATGGGCCCTGCAATTAGCCCAACAAACATACACAACGTTTCTAACAAAACACTGATACAAACACATTATGTAAGCACTAAATTTCCTAATTAATCATTTATTAAGAATCTAAAGGAGGGCTGGAAAGATGGCTCAGTGGTTAAGAGCACGGGTTGCTCTTCTAGAGGTCCTGAATTCAATTCCCAGCAACCACATGGTGGCTCACAACCATCCTTTATGAGGTCTGGTGCCCTCTTTTGGCCTGCAGGTATACAGGCAGGCAGAACACTGTATACATAATAAATAAATAAATCTTTAAAAAAAAAAAAAAAAAAAAGAATCTACAGGATAGCCAAGGCTACACAGAGAAACCCTGTGGGGGGGGGGTGTCCTAAAAGGGCTGGGTTTTGTGACACACACCTTTTGGAAAGTAGAAGACAAGAGAATCGATGCAAGTTCAAGGCCACCCTGATCTACAAGAGTTCCAGTATAAGACTACATAAAGACTCTTACTCAAAAAAAAAAAAAAAAAAAGAATATAAAGGGAGGACTAAAGAGATGGCTTTGGATCAGTGGTAAAGGACTTGTTTCAGCCAGGCAGAGGTGGCACATGCCTTTAATATCAGCACTTGGGAGGCAGAGGCAGAACAGAAGGATCTCTAGGAGTTCAAGGCCAGCCCAGTCTACAGAGTGAGCTCCAGGACAGCCAAAGCTACACAGAGAAATTGCCTGGCACAAAAAAAAAGACTTGCTCTTGCACAGGATCCAGATGGGACTCCAGCTCTCACATGGTAAATCACAATTGCCTGTAACTCCACAGTTCTAAGGAATCCTACCTCTTTTGACTTCTGAGGGCTCCTACACACATGGCATTAAAAACAAATGTTCAGGTTCTAATTAGTCAAAATACTTTTTGTTGTTGTAGTTTGTTTTTGAGACAGGGTTTCTCTGTGTAGCTTTTTTTGGAGCCTGTCCTAGAACTCACTTTGCAGATCAGGCTGGCCTCAAACTCACAGAGATTCACCTGCCTCTGCCTCCCCAGTGCTGGGATTAAAGGCGGATGCCATCATTGCCCAGCCTTTTATTTTTTTAACTGAAGTACTTAAATCTTATTTAGGGCTAGATATAATGGTATATATTTAATTCTAGCCTCAGGAGACTGAGGCAAGAAGATTGCTTTAGTGCAGGAGCTGCAGGCTTGGACTAGACCACATTACAAGATGGATCTCTCAGAGTTCCAGGCCAAGCAGAGATACTAGTGAGGCCCTGCCTTAACACCCACCCCCCAATAAAGCACCAAGAGCCTGTATTTAAAAAAAAAAAAAAAAAAAAAAAAAAAAAAAAGCAGGGCTGGAGAGATGGCTCAGAGGTTAAGAGCACTGACTGCTCTTCCAGAGGTCCTGAGTTCAATTCCCAGCAACCACATGGTGGCTCACAACCATCTGTAATGAGATCTGGTCCCCTCTTCTGGCCTGTAGTCATACATGCTGCATACATAATAAATAAATTAATTAATTAATTAATTTTTAAAAAAGCAAACAAACCTATAAAAATGACTGTATATGATTAAACTGCATAGTAAGGCAATTCTCTTATTAAAAAAAAAAATCTTGGGATAAAGAGGATGGTTTAGAAGTTAAGAGCACTCCTTCTGCCAGGCGATGGAGGCACAATCCTCTAATCCCATCACTTGGGAGGCAGAGGCAGGTGGATCTCAGTGAGTTCCAGGCCAGCCTGGTCTACAAAGAGAGTTCTAGGACAGCCAAGACTGTTACAGAGAAACCCTGTATGGAAAAATTAAAAAAGAGCATTCCTTCTTACAGAGGACCTGAGTTTGATTACTAGCACCCACATGGTAGCTCACAACCACCTATAACTGCAGTTCCAGGGGATCCAACACCCTCTTCTGTCTTCTGTGGGTACCTGGCATGCATATACACAAACAGGCAAAACATTCATACACATAAAATCAATCTAAAAAAAGGAAAAAAAAATAAAGAATCCTACCAGGGAGCCAAGAAGTGATGGCCCACGCCTTTAATCCCAGCACTCCAAAGGCAGAGGCAAGCAATCTCTGAGTTCAAGGCGCTTGGTCTACAAAGTGAGTTCTAGGACAGACCGACAGGTCTACACAGAGAAAACCTGTCTGGGAAAAAAAAAAAAAAAAATCTAACCAATCTTATCAAAGGAGTAGAGGAGGGGGCAAAAAAACCAAAAACAACAAACAAACAAACAAAAAACAGAAAACCCACTCTAATGCACACAGGCCTGTGGTAAAACAGTTGCCTAACAGGGAAGACCCTCAGATTGATACCTGGCACCAAGTACATGCTTTACTCAACAGCTTAATTTTCTGCTAACACTAAATGTATAGCTTCTCTGTACCTTTCAAAATTAAGCTAATTAGTCTAGATTTGTGACAACAAGTCTGCCATCTCATCAACTCAAGAGACTGAGGCAGGAGAATCCTAAATTGAAAACCAGCTTGGGCTATACAGTGAATTCAAGGCCAGTCTGGGTAGTGAGATTTTTATCTAGAAACAAAAAGAGAACTAGAGGCCAAGGAAACTTTTAAAGGATAAAGCCTGAGAACTTGAGTCTGATCCCTATAACCCATAGGGTAATAAGAGAACAGACTCCTACAAGTGGTTTCCTGATCTTTACATGCACACCTCGATACTCATGCATACACAAAATAAATTTAAAACAAGTAGGTGAATAAATGTAAAAAAGAGGGCTGGAGATATGTGTAGCTCATCAGTGGCTCATTTGTCTAATATGTAAGACCTTAGGTTCAATTCCCTTAGTATTGGGGGTGGGGGTCAAGAAATACCAAATAATACCAGTCTCATTTTCACCCTCGGTTTGCTTGTTTTTTGAGTAGGGTATTGCTAGGTAGACCAGTCTAGTGCTAGCATTCCTATGACTGGTACCAGCATATTCTCGATAAAGTAAAAGAAACGATGGATAAGGCCAGGTGGTGGATGCACATGCCTTTAAGCCCAGCACTCAGGAGGCAGAGACAGGTGGATGGATCATTTGTGAGGCAAGCCTGGTCTACAGAGCAAGTTCTAGAATAACTATGGTTACACAGAGAAACCCTGTCTCCAAAAACTAAAAAAAGAAAGAAACAATGCATAAATAGAAGATGTCCTTTAAGGACTTTGCAGAAGATGGGTGGGTGGCCCAATAATAGGCAGCTTGCCTAGTCTGTGAGAGGCACTAAGTTGAATGATCAACACTGGGAAGAAGGGGTTTGGGGGGTGGGGGAGAACCATTCAAGATACAAGGCAGAAGAGTCAGAAGTTCAAGGTTATCCTCCATTAATTTCAGGTCAGTCTAGGCTACATGAGACGTTGTATTTTAATTTCTTAATTTAACTTAAAAATTAGCAACTGCTACCAGACAGAGTGGTACTTGAGCCCATAACCCAAGCAATCAGGGCTTCAAGTACTAGATGTGAGCCAGGCATGGTGACATGCACCTTGAATGTCAGCACTTAGAAGGCAAAGGCAAGTGGTATCTGTGAGTTCAAGGCCCACTCCTTCCTACATAGTGAGTTCCAGGCCAGCCAGGACTACACATCAAGTCCTGTCTCCAAAAAAAAAAAAAAAAAAAAGGGAAAGAAAAAAAGCTGAGAAAGACTGACCCTTTGTACAGAAAACATCAGCCATGGTGACACACATCTTTAGTCCTAGCACTCACAAGACAGAGGACAGCCAATTTCCATGAGTTCAAGACCAGTTAGGAACACATAGTAAGGCCCTACTTCCAAAAAATAAATTAAAGAGAATTATTTTGAAAAATAACTAAGCTAAATATACTATTCAGTAATAGAACACTTTGCCTAGGATGCTATGCCCAAGGCTCCAGGTTCAATACCCAGTGAAGAGAAGAAAAGAGAGAGAGAGAGAGAGAGAGAGAGAGAGAGAGAGAGAGAGAGAGAGAGAAAGAAAGAAAGAAAGAAAGAAAGAAAGAAGGAAGAAAGAAAGAAAGAAAGAAAGAAAGAAAGAAAGACACACAGCCATCTGTGTCACAGATTTCAACCATCCACAAGGTACAAATCATAAAACTTTGTTTTATTATTCTGTGCCTGTCTGCAAGAATGATGTATCCATGTGGGCCCATATGCCTTGGTGCAGCTGCAAAGGTCAGCAAACAACTGTGTAGAATGACTCTATACTTGCATGTGGGTTCTGGGGATCCAACTCAGGTCATCGGGTTTGCACAGTAAGTGCCTTTAGTACCTGAACCACCTTGCTGGCCCCAAACATAAAACTTTTTATAATGCTTTCAAAAGTTAAAATTATTTGGCCTGGGGAGTGCAGCTCAGTGATAAAAGCACATGCTTAGATTTCACAAGGCCCTGGGTTTTTGTTTTTTGGTTTGTTTTGGTTGCTTTTTGGTTTTTCCAGACAGGGTTTCTCTGTGTAGTCC
The DNA here is from genome assembly GCF_004664715.2 of Peromyscus leucopus. NCBI lineage: Eukaryota > Metazoa > Chordata > Mammalia > Rodentia > Cricetidae > Peromyscus > Peromyscus leucopus. The sequence goes on from NC_051086.1 coordinate 57,932,664, forward strand.
TGGCTATCCTAGAACTCACTCTGTAGACTAGGTTGGCCTCTAACTCAAATGAGATCCACCTGCCTCTGCCTCCCAAGTGCTGGGATTAAAGGCATGTGCAACCACCACCTGGCTAAAATAATATTTTTAAAGCAATGTTAGGCATTGCAAACCTATTCATGCAAAATGCAGGAACAAAGTTAACAAATGCCCCCAGTTACCATTTTCAAAATTAAGATAAAAAGGATAAAGGATAGGTTAAAGAAAAGAAAGAGAAACCCAAGTGTACACACTAGATCTATCTCAGCATATGCTGCCTCTGCAAAATAATGGTGCAAGATCTCTCACCAACCCTGGCACCTTGATATTGGACTTCCCAGCCTCCAGAACTTTTGTTTTCTTCAAGGCTTCTTTCTTTCTTTTTTTTACATTATTTATTTTATGTGCATTGGTATTTTGTTTGCATGTATGTCTGTGTAAGGGTGTTGGAGCCTCTGAGATTGGAGTCACAGACAGTTTCGAGCTGCCAAGTGGGTGCTAGGAATTGAACCTGGTCCTCTGGAAGAGCAGCCAGTGCTCTTAACCACTGAGCCATCTCCCCAGCCCCTCGAGGCTTATTTTAAATAGAAGCAGCAAAACATTACCACTGAGCTTGCTCAATGAAAGCTAGTGAACTACACCAGCCAAAATGAAACATTTTAAATTATACCCCTGAAATGTGAATGTATTTAAATAAAATAAACAGAAAGAGAGATTTTGAGGGCTGGCAGGATGGCTCAGGATATACAGCTGCTTACTGACAATGCCTGAGTTTAATCTCTGGGACTGAAATAGTAGAATAGAATCTCAAAAGTTGTCCTCTGACTTCTGCAACTCATAATGTGGAGCGTGCTCCCACACCCACAATTAAATAAATAAAATGTAAATTTTAAATTATGAGAGTCTGTGAGAATTTTAGAATGTAAAAATGTTCACTTCTTAAATGGGTGACATCTGCTGTGTAGTTGTTTGACTACCTGCCCTTAATATTTGTGCTTCATGGTATAAATGCTCAAAAACTAAGTATTTTGTAAACTTTTTCAAAAGAAGTCAATCACTATGAAAAGGAATCATTTGACCATGTAAGCCAGCACCCAAGTGGCACTCTAGCTACTACCTAAGTGACTTCAGGAGAAAAAATTGGTGGAATTTTAATTCTCTCATATATGAAAATACCCATCTACCTAAAAGATGAGAAAATAAGTTGAAACGGGTACCAAATTCAACAGCACAAACCAGGCAAATGTTTGACACAGCTAAATGGTAATAGTTGAGAGACTATTTAGAAGATCCCTGACAGATTAATCCTGTTTTAACCAAAAGCCACCCATTTTCAAAGAAAAAAAGCAACCAAAATAATTACTTATCATGACTGTGCCATAAAGCACAAATACCAACTAAAATTTGTAACTCCTGTGCCAATGACAAAAATTAATAGAAATTATAGTTCTATTTAACTGACTATGTAAATTGTCATACCAAACCAGTAACATTGTTAGAACAATCCAAAAAGACTTCAGTGAAGTGACTCATTATGTTTACACAATGTGTTATAGCATCTTTCTTCATGAAATACCCATTTCTCTTGGGAGACTGCAAGAGAATGAGAAGTTAAAGGCAAGGCTCAGTAATATTTTGAGTTTAAGGTCTGGGCTATTGGAGACCGTATCTCCAAGCAAAGAAAAGAAATATACATTTCCCAAAATGGCTTTTCACAACTAGGACTCGACTTAACTTACAGCTAAGCATCTTCAGAATGTAAGGAAATTTGCTTCTCTCTTCAGTTTCTCATTGTGAAAATCTAGCTTTATTTTAAATAGAGAAACTTGTCAAATAAAAAAAGTAATGGCTGTATTGCACAAGACAAAACAGTGGCCAAAAATTTCCACTTCAAATTATTCTTTTTTTTTAATTTATTTTTTTTTCTATTGTCAGCTTGATACAGTACAAATTCTTATACTAATAGTGAAATGTTTCACTGAGGCTTGCCCAGTGATTGAGTAAAACCAAAACTTATTATAAGCCACAGTCATCCTAGGGTCCCCCCTGCTATATAGCCTCCCTGGTTCTGTGGATTGCAGTCTGATTGTTCTTTGCTTTATATCTAGTAAATGATTCTTTTTTTTTAAAGGCAGTGGTGGCGCACGCCTTTGATCCCATCACCCGGGAGTCAGAGCCAGGCAGATCTCTGTGAGTTTGAGGCCAGCCTGGTCTACAGAGAGTTCCAGGACAGGCTCCAAAACTACACAAAGAAACCCTGTCTTTAAAAACAAACAAACAAAAAAACAGGTTATCTGTCATAAAATATTTTCATGACAGAGACTTCATTTGCTTTTTAGTTTTATTTTATTATTTTTGTTTGTTTGTTTTTCCAGACAGAGTTTCTCTGTGTAACAGCCCTAGCTGACCTGAAACTCACTTCGTAAACCAGGCTGGCCTTGAACTCAAAGATCCACCTGCTTCTGCCTCCCAAATGCTAGGATTTAAGGCATGCACCACCACACCGAGCAACAGAGACTTCTATTAGAAGGAAGTAAAAATTTCTGACAGGTGTAGCTTCTTAGTGGTGGTGGTGAACATCCAACAGGAAAGCCTTGAGTTCCAATCCCAACAACCCTACCCTCAGGCACAAAACAGATACAGCCATAATCAGCTTCATTTAAAGCCAGCTAACCTCAAGTTCTTAAGGGGGGTGGGGAGGAAGACAAGTGATTGGGGGGTGGGGGAGGGATGGACCTGTATCACAACTTCAGAACTGAACATTCACTTTGTATAATATTTTGCCTTGGCTTTTTTTTTGGGGGGGGGTGTTTTTTGTTTGTTTGTCAGGAGGTCTCACTATGTATCCTGATGGTCACTATGAAGACCAGGCTGGCCTTGACCTCAGAGCCACCTGCCTCTCTGCCTCCTGGGTGCTGGAACTGATTTAAGATAGCTCTATCATACAGGACTGGCATATGGCTCAGAAGGTGAAGGTGCTTGCCACCAAGCCTGTCAACATGAGTTTGATCCTTAGGACTCAGAGTGGAAGGAGAACCAACTCCTGAAAAGTTGTACTCTGACTTCCACAGACATCTAAAACACACACACACACACACACACACACACACACACACACACACACACGAGAGAGAGAGAGAGAGAGAGAGAGAGAGAGAGAGAGAGAGAGAGAGAGAGAGAGAGAGAGAGAGATATGGTTAATAGCACTTACTACTCTTAAAAAAGACATGGACAGATCACAACTACCTTGAACTCCAGCTTCAGGGATCCAACATCTCTAGCACTTGTACTCACTTGCACATACTCATAACTAGCCACATACACATACACATAATCAAAAATAAAACTGAAAAGACAGTTCTACCATAATGACATGATCTATAATATCTATAGCTCACTGAAATGACAACTGTGGATAATATGAACCAGATGTAAATACAAGCATAAAGTTATTTACACACATGAACATCCAGATATCTAGGTAGCTTCGTATATAATACAAGAGAGCAACATTTATGTTACTTTTTTATTAGTATGTATATGTGCCAATCAGAGGCGAAATTGTGGGAGATGGTTCTGTCTACCATGTGGGTACTGGGAATCAAACTCACGTTGTCAAGCTTAGCAGCAAGTGCTAAACATCTCACCAGCTCCCCCCCCTCCCCGCCCCCCGGTTTTCCAAGACAGGGTTTCTCTGTGTAGCCTTGGCTGTCCTGGAACTTGCTCTGTAAACTAGGCTGGCCTCAAACTCACAGAGATTAGCCTGCCTCTGCCTCCCAAGTGCTGGAATTGAAGGCGTGGGGCCACCACCACCTGGCTACTTTCCTTTTCTTAAATACAGCATAACAATATGGATCTTCTGAACTAGAAAACCAACAATTATGAGATACTGACTTTTCATTCCCAGAAACAGATACTTTTCATGCTAGAGATATTTTATCCAGAAAGTTATGTATATAACTTAAAAATAGACACCAGCCGGGCGGTGGTGGTACACACCTTTGATACCAGCACTCGGGGGGCAGAGCCAGGCGGATCTCTGTGAGTTCGAGGCCAGCCTGGTGTACAGAGCAAGATCCAGGACAGGCACCTAAACTACACATAGAAACCCTGTCTCAGGGAAAAAAACACCAAATACTACTGAAAGCAGTATGGTGGCACACATACCTGTTTTACAGCACTCAGAAGGCTTCTAAGGCAGAAAGAGGCAGTTAGAGGCCCCATTAGGATACAAAAGGAGTGAGTACTTTTTAATTAAGGCTACATAGATAGTGTCCTGTAACCCCAGCACTTGCAGAGATGGACAGTAACTACTGGAAGTTCAAGGTCAGGACCAGCTCCACAGCAAATTCGGCCAGCCTGGGCTACAGTAAGACCCCATCTTAAAAGATGGCAAGATGGCTGAGTGTATAAAGATGTTTGCCACCAAATCTAACTTGAGTTCAATCCACAGGACCTACATGGTGGTAGAAAAGACATGATCCGAGTCGGGCAGTAGTGGCGCACGCCTTTAATCCCAGCACTCGGGAGGCAGAGCCAGGCAGATCTCTGTGAGTTCAAGGCCAGCCTGGGCTACCAAGTGAGCTCCAGGAAAGGCGCAAAGCTACACAGAGAAACCCTGTCTCGAAAAACCAAAAAAAAAAAAAAAAAGACATGATCCATGTAAGTTGGTGCATACAAACACACATAAATGAGTGAGTGAGTGAAAAAAGAAATTCATACCAACTTCATTCAAGTTTTTATAAATATAGGATTGTGAATAATTTTTAAAACTCTTTTCTTTGAACTAAGCAAGATTCTGACACCTGCCAGAAACATAAGCACACATACATTGTACTCTTAAACAAATTATCAGTAAGCTCCTGGGCAGGGGTGGGTTGGGGATTCACCATTAACTAGAAATAGTAGGGTCAGGGATATGTCAGACACAATACAATGAAACACTAATCCCAGTGTACTCATCTATCACCCATAATAGCCTTTTGACTTTCTAGCTACATTAAAAATTAAAAAAAAATTGTAAAAATATACCCAAAGTTACAAACATAAGGTTCATCAAAATTGTATTTGTCAATTTTAAAATTCTTTAAGAAGCACAAGACACTAAAGTGAGCTATGCTCTTTTATTACACATAAAGTCCTATGCAAGAGGCAGCACAAGAGAAAAGGTCTATTTAAAGAGCTCTTGACACAAAACAACTACTCTGTATTTTCTCATCTTTGATGTTCATTAAGGAAAAAAAACCCTAAAAACAAGTATTTTTAACTAGATTTTTTTTTCAGTATACCATGCTTTTTGTTGCCAAATATTCATGGCATTAGTTAATTTAACACTCTTTTGGCTAGAATAATTAAAAAAAACATTAACTAGAGCATATATGTAGATGTTTTATACACACACACACACACATATATATATATATACAGGTGGACAATAAGTACTAGTTTCAGAGCATGGATGCTGCTTTTATTCCATTATTCAATGCCCTTCTTGAAGGAAAAAAAGGTGGAAAGATTTACAACAGAGAAATCCCTTTGTTGTAGCTACAATTAGTATCAAATAACCTTACAAAGTATGAGGATGGAGAAAATGAGATGAAAGGGCAATCGAGCATTTCACAGCTTCTGCTGTCGCTCCCTTACTCCACCCAATCCTCCCGGCTCAATGGCTGTTCATAGCATCCACAAATATTAACCCATTTTTAAGGAGGTGGGAGGATGTACCAAAACAGGGTGTGCTCCATCAAACCAACATATGCAGAAATATTCTGTGAAAAGCTGGGTTCCTTTCTCTGACTTTTAAATTATATATACCAGCTTTAAATTTATTGTAGGAAATCCTTCCCTCTGAAACCAAACAATGATCTTTTAAATCGACCATGAAAGAATAAATTACCCTAAATACATATTCTGCTTTAATAAAAACCGCAATTTGTAACTGCCAATTATTTTGCAGAACTATGTCCTAAAAGACAACCATTAGAAATAAAAGCTGGTAAGAGCCTTAAAACCAAACCAATTTTTAAAGTTAGAGCTCTTAATGTACATTCAACATATTATTACTGGCGTACTCAACTAAAAATATTCCTGATTAAGGGACTGAATCCTGCAGCAATCCAGCTCTACTGCAAGGGAGGGGAGAATACTAAGCAAACACTGCTGTGGCAAAATGAAGCGGGGAGACAATATTACTGGTATGAAGGCCCAAACAAGGTCTCTCCACGATCCCACCCCCAGAAAATTCACACAAAACAACCCACCCTGAACAAAAAGAGAATTGCTAAAATGACCTTTCTGTTGTTGTTGGATCTTTTAAAGGTTGTGAATCTTAAGGAGTGTGTGCTTGGAACTAAAGGTCGGAAAAACAGTAATATCTTTATTTTCTCGCAATTGCCTCTTAAGGAAAGGGGAGGGGGATCCTTGGCATGACATCGCCCATTGAGAATGAGACCACAAATCCGGTACCCTTCTTCAAACACAATTTCTTAACCAAAGGACTGATAGGAATTAGATTCAAACTCAACCTCAACGGAAAATTTCCTGTCCTCCTCCCAAGGAGTTTCTTGCTAAGTCACTGAAAAAAAAAAAAAAAAAAAGGAGAGTAACAAATAAAGCCAGGCACCTTGCTTTCTCTCATTTCAAGACAGTGAAAATCACTCCTCTTTGGCTGTGTTTGTAGAGGTAGTAAAAATATGCCCACCGTCTCAAAAACGTTTTCTCACCTGGGAGGCTAGAGAGGGTAAATAGTCACAGCGTTTCCTAAAGGAATGGAGACATGGGATGAAGGGAATAGCAGAGGGCCTCGGAGCTCAGTGTTAGCAACGTCAAAAGGCAACTCCCGTGCAAGGAGCCAGCGGCAAAAAGGAAAACCCTGCCCGATTTGGAGGGTGGATGCTGCAGATCTTTACGGAGTGCAGAGGCTGAACCACCACCGCACCAGGGGGCCAAGGGCCTAGGCGGCGGGCCATCCTCCTCAGGTCGACCCCCAACCTAAGGACAGGTGGGGACCCAGACGCCTGGAAGGCCCGGTGGCTGGCGGAGCCCCGGCGGCGAGCCGCCAGACCGCGGAGGGGTGGGGACTGCGGGGCTCGCTTCCGCGGCCCGGGAGGGCTGGGCCCTTTCCCTGAGATCAGAGAGCGAGCGACCTGCTCCCCACGCCCTTCCCACCCAAGAATACTTTTCTTGCTAAGTCACGGCGGCAGGAGGGCGATGCAGCCCGAGAGGCCTCGGGTGAAGCCGCGGCGGCCCGGGGAGCCTGCAGCCCGGGCCCGAGGACCAGAGCCAGGGCAGCGCCCTCCCCGACCAGGCCCCCCTCCTCGGTGCCTCTCACTCAACGGCCGTCGCGGCCGCCATTTTGAGAGCGAGGAGAGGAGAAGAAGAAGGGAGGAGGCAGCGGCGGCAGGGGGAGGGGAGAATGGGAGGGAGGGGACCGGCGCAGCCACATCGTCAGGCCGCCAGCCCGGCCCGCGGCCGCCCGAGCGCGGTGGAGGAGACAAGAGGGGAGGACGCAGAGCGTCGCCACCTTACCGGAGCGCTGCACCGCCGCCTCCGCAGGGCCTCTTCCGTCCTTCACTCCCATCCACCGGCGGGGGAGGGGGAGGGAGAGGGAAGGGAGGAAGGAGGGAGGGAGGGAGGGAGGGGGAGGATGGCGCGCTGGGCCCGGTCCCGGGGAGGGGGAGGGGAGGGCCGCGGGCGGGCTCCTCAGCCGTTCCGGGGCTCGAGCCCTAGCCCGGCGCTCGCGCGTCCTCTCGCTCGCGCCCGAGCACTCCCCTCCGGCTCCTCCTCGCTCCCTGGACCCGCGGGTCGCTGCGCGTTCGCTCCCTTCCCTCGCTATCTCGGCCGCCGGACTCCGCCGCCGCCCCGCCGCTCCAGCTCCGTCTATCACAGGAGCTGCCCCAACGCCCTGACGTCACCGCGCTGCCGCCGCCCCAGACCCGCCAGGAAGAGGGGAGGGGAGCGGAGGCGCTGGGGCGCATGCGCGGGCTGGGCCGAGCCTGGGCCGCGCTCCCTTCTGCAGGGTGGGCTGGGTGCTGCTGTACCCCGGGCCGGTGGCCGGGCTTGCGCCGCGGGCGCAGGTTTTCTCGCTCTTCTGCCCGCTGTACCCTTGGGAAGAGCCCCTTGTCCGACTGCTGGGGCTCATCACAAACTCTGTCTCTGCTTTGGCCCTCATTCCTCTGCCCAGGCGGACCGCGGGTCCCTGGCGGCCTCGAGCCGGGCCAGGCTGCTCCTTTTCTGCCTGTGTAGCCTGTGGGGGTTATTTCCCCATCCCTTCCCCCACCCACCCCGGAAAAGACGGGGTAGGTTGGTGGGCTTGGGCCAGAGAGCTATTGAGGTTAAGAGACAGATGGACTGCCTTGTCTCCCTTTCTGTTACAGATTTTCAACTGGAAGGAATCGCCTGTAGATGTGATTCAGCTATTCTTTTCCTTAGTCACTCAGACATCACACATCAGAGATTCTGGAAACTGACGTCCACAGAAAGACCTGGAACTTTATCCCTACAAGGCATGTCTGCGTTTTATTACATTATGAATTGAAATATTGATGACAAGTCTGGGGAATTTGTTGTCAATTTATTCCACAAAGAGACACTTGATTTTTGAAAGGGTAGGTTTGGGGCTCTAAATAATTCAATGTAGAATATTATCTTTATAAGAAGTATTGAATGAGATTACTTCATTAGTCACTTGTGTTTTCTCCCGAAATACAGACTCAGGCTTAACTGATTTTATGAAGATAAATATTGTACATTGTGATTGGGAAGCTGAAGAGTTAACATCGCCCATATGAATCCTGGTGTCACCTCTGGCTAGGAGTGTGACCTTGACTAAATTACCTTATCTCTTTTGGGCCTCAGTATCAGTATAAAATAAACCTAGTAGCCAAACAAAGTGACATATCACCCAAGCTATTTGGGAGACAGGAGAATCGTAAAGACTCAAAAGTTCTCCGCCAGCCTCGGAAACATCCTTTTTTAAAGATAATGATAGCAGTAATAAATGGTCTATGGTGGCTCACATCTATAATCCTAACAGTGAGGACACAGAGGCAGTCAGATTGTCACAAGCTCGAGGCCAGCATGGTGGACATAGTAAGACCCTGTCTTAAAATAATAAGCCCTACATGGTGACGCCCACCTTTACCCTCAGAACTCTGGAGGCAGACCGAGGTGGGTCTCTGAGTTCAAGACCAGCCTGATCTATAAAGTGAATTCCAGGCCAGACAGAGCTATATAGAGAGCTACCCTGTCTCAAAAAATAAGCAAGTGAACCTGGGCAACTCAAAAGTTTTTAATTTATCATTTTTAAAAGGGTGAAGACACAGCTCAGTAGCAAGGTACTTGCTGAAAGAGAAAGGACAGAAAGAAGGTTGGAATAGACTGACTTGTAAGGTTTTGGGAGAATTAGATGTTGCACATGTTAATGCATCATTCCATGGTGAGGTCTCTTAGGTAACTCATGGAACCATTATTGTCTAGTGCCAAAGCCAGCCTCTTTGTTTTGGGATGGGTTGTCTTTACCTCTGGAAGTACTTGAAAAAACAAACATGAGCCAATGGCCTGCAGAGATTGGTTTTTTTCCTTATCAACACAAGAAACTAAATCGACTAATCTTCAGAAGGCCATGTCCAGGGTTTCAGTTTTAGGATTCTCTAGTCAGAAAGGAGGCACAGAGGATTGATGCTATTACTTACATCCAAAACGAGCCAATAAACATTCAATAAATTAGACCATCCCTTACTCTAAGAATCTACCCAGCTTCCATTTTTATCTTTTAAAATATTTAATATTGCCTGATATTGTACTTAATATTTAATCAGCTGAGTGAATCAGTTCTTTGCTTTTTTAAATGAATACTCTAAAAGTCAACAAAATTGCTTGGAAGCACATTGATAAACATCAATTTAATACAAATAGGTAGCTCTAATTCCTATAGGCCTTGAGATCACAGGTTTTTATAGTTAGAAAGATATAAAACTTGTATTGCATAATTATGTACTAAATTAAAATCAAATTTTATTTTTATAACAATCCTTCAAAAAACAATAGATGTCCTTTGGGAAAGATATAAAACGTTTCTCCCTGGTTTATAATTTTTCTGAACAGAAAACTCTGTTATGTGCTTAACTTGACATGAAAGCAATTATGTTACAGTTCTGTGCGTTTTTCAGCTAGTTGCTAATACTATATATCCATTTTAATAAACACTTATGTACTGAAATGGAGAATTAGGACATCTGTGATATCAATCATAATTCATAAGTACTTATATAGAACCTATATCTACCAAGGAAACATTTACTAATGGATATTTTGAATAGTGTTTCTTGGGGGAAAAAAAACCGTGTTTTTCTTAGTATAATATAACAAACTCCATTCATCTGAATTACAAATCTTTATTTTTCCAGCAGACATTTTCAAAAGGGGAACATTTGTTTCAATTGCTGCAGGAAAATTAGTTTTACTTTAAGCAATTCTGCAAATAAGCTTACTGAAAGAAACACTCCAGCCGGGCGGCAGTGGTGGTGCAGCCTTTAATCTCAGCACTCGGGAGGCAGAGTCTCTGAGTTCGAGGCCAGCCTGGTCTCCAAAGCGAGTTCCAGGAAAGACACAAAACTACACAGAGAAACTCTGCCTTGAAAAACCAAAAAAAAAAAAAAAAAAAAAAAGAGTCAGAGACCCACTTGTTTAGCTAGGCAGTGGTGGCACACACCTTTAATCCCCGCACTCTGGAGGCAGAGCCAGGTGGATCTCTGTGAGTTCGAGGCCATCCTGGTCTACAGAGTGAGTTCCACCAAAATTACACAGAGAAACCCTGTCTCAGGGGGGAAAAAAGAAAAAAAAAGAAACACTCCAAAAATATTGCTACTGGGAAGAGAACAAAATGTCTTCTAAATTATGGCCAGAGCAAAAATCTGTTTACAAAGGTAAAAGTGTTGAAAACTTGTTCTGAGGAACTAGGGAGATTGCTCAGTAGGCAAGGTGCTTGCTGCTCAAACATGAGGACCCAAGTTGGATGCCCAGCACTCTACTAAAAATCAGATGGATGTCACCCTCCAAACACATGTTCAAGCAAACTCCCACATGTGAACATAAACATGAACACACAAAAGAAAAATCACTCATGTAAAACAACAACAACAAATCCTTTGAGACCTCTATAATTTATAAGAAATGTCCAATGTTGTGTGTGAAAATCACAGACAGAGAAATCAGCAGATGGAAAGAAGTTTGGGGCATGTGAGCTGTATAAGTTAAAGTCCATCTAGAAGAGCACTATAACCCACCTGACAAGGGACCGGTGCTAGGAGATTCTCACTCATTAACTTGTGTACTTAGAGTTCTACAAGGCATAGATATGTCAACGTGGGTGGATCCAACTAGACCAGTCATTCTTCTCAGCGTCATGACATCCTCATGTGTCATGAACATTGGGAGGACATAAAAACAAATTAAAGGGAATTAACAGAGTCAGACTCTCAGCTTAGTTGTACGAGGAGTATGGAGAAGGAACATTTATAATCCAAAAACCTTTAAAATATACATAGAAAAATGAATTTGGGGCAGGGGAGATGGGTCAGTAGGTGAAAGCATTTGATGAGACAACCTGAGTTCCATCCCCAGATCCATTGGTGAAAGGAGAAAACTGAATTCCACAAGTTGTCCTATGACCTACACACATACTCTGTGGTATACTCATGCCCACAATGACCTATGCACAATAATTAAAAACTAAAATTTAAGTACTAATATAAACAATACCAAAGGATGTATGGCATTCATTAAGATGCCACTGCATAGGTCAAGCATAGTGTAAAGTATCTTTCCTTTCCCTTTATGCCTGTTTGTGTGTACCTGGTGGATAAAGGATTAACTCTTACTTAGAAAACTTTAAAAAAAGTCTTTTTGATAGGAATTTTAGTACTCATTTTGGCAACATATATACTAAAGTTGAAACAATATAGAGAAAATTAACATGGCCCCTGTACAATCATGATACAGAAGTTCATAAAGTATTCCATATTTTAAAATAATTAAAATAGGGGCCTGGAGAGATGGCTCAGAGAGGTTAAGAGCACTGACTGCTCTTCCAGAGGACCCAGATAAAATTCTCAGCACCCACATAGCAGCTCACAACTGTGTAACTCCAAGATCTGACACCCTCACACATACATGCAGGCAAAACACCAATGCAAATAAAAGAAAAATAAATTTAAAACATTAAAATAGATATTTGAAAATGGCTAAGACGACGCTGGGGGTATATTTCAGTTGGTAAAATGCTTATCTAGAATGTGGGAAGCCCTAGGGTCAATCCCCAGCACCTGGTAGCACTTACCCCTAATCAAAGCTCTCAAGAGGTGGAGGCAGAAGAATGAAGGTCAGCCTCAGCTAGCCAGTGAGTTAAAAGGCAGCCTGGGTTTCCCAAGACCCTGTCTCTATAAACATCAGACAAAATGAAGAACATGCACTTTTGACCCTGCCTTATGATTTTAAGAATTTTTTTAAAAATCATGTTGAGGACTGGAGAGTCAGCTCAGCAGTTAAAAGTCCTTGCTCTTTCAGAGGACCCAGGTTTGACTCCCAGCACCCACATGGTAACTCACAAACTTCTGTAATTCCAGTTCCAGAAGATCCAGTGCCATCTTCTTCTTCTGGCCTCCTTGAGTGCAAAGCATGCCCACACTGTGCACAGAGGTACATGCAGGCAGAAAACTCATACACATAAAATGAAGTAACCAGCCAGGTGGTGGTGGCACATGACTTTAATCCCAGCACTTGGAAGGCAGAGGCAGGTAGATCTCTGAGTTCAAGGCCAGCCTGGTTGGTCTACAGAACGAGGTCCAGGGCAGCTAGGGCTACAAAGAGAAACCCTGCTCCAAAAACAAGGGGGAAAAAAGCCTTTTTAAAAAATCATGTTTATAATACTGTTATTTTGCCTGTTATTTGTGACAAATTCCTAATATATATATATATATATATATAATAGACAGTTAAGTTGTGAAACCTCACGTACCAGGTTTGACAATTACAAAGTCATAGAATATTTTGTGTCATCTGTACTTCCACACATTTCTTCTCCACATTATTTTACATGGTTATATATCCTATTAGTTCACATACTAATGATTTAGCATGTTATTTTACGTCAAAAGCAGCATACTTACTTGTTTATCTAAAGGTAGATGTCACTTTGTAGCTCAAAGCTGACCCAGAACACACATGAGCCTCCTACCTCAGTCAGACTCCCTAGTGCTGGGATTAAAATTATTTGTCATTACACGTATTAGCTCTTTAAAAAAAAAAAGTGAAAAGAAAACCATTATACCTTTATAGTGCCTAAAAGGTTAACAGTAATTCCTTAAGGAAAATCTGAATTGCTCTTTGTTCTTTGCCTCACTAAGGGCATGGAGTGATTAGAAGTCCTGGAGAAATGGGACAAGCAACACAGTTAAACAGTCCTGAATAATAGAACTACCCTGGAATATCCGAGAACTGCTGACTATCTTCTTTCATGGATATATTTAAAAATTAATGGGGCTGGAGAGATGGTTCAGCAGTTAGGAGTACATGCTGTTCTTCCAGAAGACCTGGGTTCAATTCCCAGCACCCACATGGCACCTCACAACTGTCTGTAACTCCAAGATCTGACACCCTCACACAAACATACATGCAAGCAAAACACCAATTCACATAAAATAAAAAAATAAATAAATAATTTTAAAAATTAATATGGTTTAGCTGGGCATGGTGGCACATACCTATAATCCCAGCACACAGGAGGCAGAGGCAGGTGGATCTCTGTGAGTTCAAGGCTAGCCTGGTCTACAGAGTGAGTTCCAGGACAGCCAGGGCTTATACAGAGAAACTGTGTCTCAAAAAATTTAAAGAAAAAAAAAAAAAGAAAGAAAACAAACAAACAAACCAAAACAAAAAATTAGTATAGTTGGACATGATTAATGTCATGTGTCTATAGTTTCAACTGTATCCCCAGTCCCTGCCTTAAATGAATTATTTTTTTTTTGAGGTGGGGGGCAATCCTAGCAAAACCAAAGAATGGTTGATGTACACCTGTAATCTCAGCCCTTGGGAGGCTGAGCTAGGACGGTCATAAAGTCAAGGCCAGTTTAGGCTACATAGTTAGCCCCTGTCTCAAACAAAAAACAAAACAAAACAAAAAAGCCCTGGAGTTCCTCTGTTGTCTTCTGTATTGTTTGGTTTTGAGTCTCAATGGCTATGACTATATTGCTCAATGATATAGCACTTGCCTACCATGTACAAGACCCTAATTTAAATCCCGGTTTCCCCTGGCTCACTTAGCCTCCCAACCACTGCATTTGGCTTGAGGTTAAGTTTTGTGTTTCTTTGGGATCAATTTTTAGAAAGTTGGCATGTATTTTACCTTATTGCACGATTCAGTCTGCACTAAGCACCTTTTAGACTCCTAACAGCCAAATATGGCTAGTTGTTACCAAGCAAACAATCCAGTTTGGAAGAGAAGAAATCTATCCAGGTAGAGAGCATATATGTATACACTGTAACTGTGGAAATCCAATAAGGGGAAGAAGAAATGTTACCAGTGTAGCTTAAAGGAAGAAAGGCAGAAGATAGTTGAAGGTTGGTAGAGGGAAGCAGGAAGAACATGAATGAGCCATAAAATTAAAAAGATAACGTATAAGGTTTTGAACAACTTGACAGTTGAGTCTGTCCCATAAACTACAAGGCTACTGTTAGTGGTCTTTGCATGGAGGTATAAGTCAATGACTTCATCTTTAGGAGAGCACTTTCCTGGCTCCCTTCACTACTCTGCTCTTTCCCACTCCGGGCACTCTCTTCTGGTAGTCCTCCCTGTACTGACCATACAGAGGAAGGAAGACTTAGATTCCAGATCTCCAAAATGATGATCTCAAAACCCACCAAGTCGGGAGCTAGAAAGATGGCTCAGCGGTTAAGAGCACAGGCTACTCTTCCAGAGGACCTAGGTTCTATTCCTATCACACCCATGACAGCTCACAACCATCTGTAACTCCAGTTCCACAGGATATGATGCCCTCTTATGGCTTCCACCTGCACCAGGCACACACATGGTGCATGGACACACATGTGTAGAGGGCAAAAAGTGTTTGTGCACACAAATAAGCACCGGAGAAGCCAGGAAGTTATACTTGCAGGCATCTTTCAAGGAAAACATTTTTAACCTGTCCTCCTCCTGGAATACTAGGTATGGATGTAGTCTATAACCTGGTGATCCTTTGCTGTCTGGCGAGCCAGGCTTTGCCCTCATCTTCCAGAATTTATGTTTTATTTCTCCCAGACTCTTTCCCCTTAAAACTTGAGCATTACTTCTAGGCCATAATACTCATCCTTGTGAGAGATGTCATATGTACTTTACAACAGCCTAAGTGACTTCTATGTTATCTTAGAGTCAGGTCAGTCCTGACTCCCACAAGCATAATATTTACCTCAGTTATTCTCCCTAGACCAGTGCTTCTCAACCTGTGAGTCTCAAGGTAGAATATCAGATATCCTGCATAGCAGATATTTCCACAAAGATCCAGAAGGTTAAGAACCACAGTCCTACACCCTTAGCAATAAGAACCCAGAGTGCAGACATGTACTGTGTTAAGAGCTTCAGTGTAAATATGGCTTCAGCTTTGTTGTACTCACAGGACTGAGTTAATTATTATCTGAAAACTCTTTTCCACAGTTGTGTTATGCTTAAATAGGGCAAAAAATAAATGAGCTGAGATCAGACTGTAGAAGTCCTGGCTCAGCACTAGTGCCGAAAAATCAGGCTGAACCGAATTTTGTTCTGGTCTCTTCCCAGATTGTTTTCCTGCCTGCTGTAAAACCTTCAGGGACTCTCCACATATATACTTGCAAAAAAATATCTATTTATTTATTTTTGGTTTTTCATGACAAGGTGAAGTTTGTCCTGAAACTCACTCTATAGACCAGGCTAGCCTCAAACTCATAGAGATCTGCCTGCCTCTGTATCCTGAGTGCTGGGATTAAAGGCATGTAGTTAAAGTTGTGCACCACCACTGCCCAGCTAAAATATAAAATAAATTTACAAAAACACTATTATATTAAAGATATACTCCAATTATAAGTCAGTCATGGTGGTGCATGCCTTTAATTCCAGCACTCGGGAGGCAGAAGTAGGCAGATCTCTGTGAGTTCAAGGCCAGCCTGCTCTACAAAATGAGTTCCAGGACAGTCAGAGCCACATAGAGAAAACCTGTCTTGGAAAAAAAAATACCCATACTTTCTTTTTCTCCAAGACTATTTTTTTTTTTTTTTTTTACAAAATTTGTACAAAATGCTCATATGTCTAAAAACAGAATAAGGGTGGAGGGGGGAGAGTTCTAGAGTGTGAAATAGTGGTTTGGGGCCCAGACTGCCATCTACTCCACCACACTCTACCAGCGGAGGGAAGTTCACCACCTGACTACACCACATTCTTGACAGTAACTACAACTCACACCAGGTTCACTTCTTTCTTTCTCCTGCCCTCCCCAGCTCCTCCTCTTCCTTCGAGATTCCAGGAATTGAATCCTAGGGCCTTGCGTGTCCTAGTCAAATGCTCTGCCATTGAACTACACCCCCAGCCCACTTCTTTGCTCTCTGCCAGGAATGGAAGTCGTTACTTTGCAGATACAAGACCACTGAGCAACACCCCGAGTTCTGGAGCCAAGGTTTTCCAAGAAGCTGTCTGGACATGACAGCTGGGCTTTTGGAAACAGTTGT
Organism: Peromyscus leucopus; assembly: GCF_004664715.2. Classification (NCBI taxonomy): domain Eukaryota; kingdom Metazoa; phylum Chordata; class Mammalia; order Rodentia; family Cricetidae; genus Peromyscus; species Peromyscus leucopus. The sequence goes on from NC_051086.1 coordinate 57,949,431, forward strand.
TTGAAAACTTTCTCGACAATTTCCACCTCTTCCTCTTCCTTTTCTTTTTAAATTGGTTGTTGTTAGTTTTTGTGGTTGTGTTTTGTTGTTTTTTGAGGTAGGGTCTCACTATTTTGAAATGTAGAGTAGACTGTCCTCAGACTCAGAGATTTGCTACCTCTGTCCCCACTGGGGTTACAGGTGTGCACTACCATGCCTGGCTCTTCAATTCTTCAACTTCTTCTTCTTCCTTCTTCTTCTTCTTCTTCTTCTTCTTCTTCTTCTTCTTCTTCTTCTTCTTCTTCTTCTTCTTCGCTTCAATTTCTTCTTTCTTCTTCCTCCTCCTCTTCCTCCTCCTCTCCTTCTTCCTCTTCCTCCTCCTTTTCTTCCTCTTCCTCACCCTCCTCTTCTTCTTCCTCCTCCTCTTCCTCTTCCTCCTCCTCCTCTTTCCCTTCTTCCTCCTCCTCCTTCCTCCTCCTCCTCTTCTTCTTCTGGCTCAATTTCTTCTTCTAATTCATTCCTTGTCTATTTATGTGTGTCAGGCATGTCTGTGTATGTGGCTCACTGACTAGGTTAGATTTGCTGATTGGTGAACATACCAATGGGTATGCCCGGCTCTACCTCCCCAGTCCTGGGATTAAAAGCCTGTGCCCCCAACATGATACTAATAGAATCAAACTCAGTTCCTCGTGAACTGAGTTAAGCACACAGTAAGTACTTAACCAACTGAACTATCTCTTTAGGATTTTATTTTGGGGGTGTGGGAAGCAGAGTCTTATGGTGCACAAGCAGGCCCCAAACTCACTTTGTAGCTGAAAATGAGCCTGAACTCCTGATCCTCTTGTCTGCATGTCCAGGGTGCTGGGTTTACAGGCACCACTGCTCCTGGCTCTCTCTCTTTTTTTCTCTTCAATTGAGATGTTCTTTTTGTTGTTGTTGTTGTTTAGTTTTTGTGTTTATGTTTGTGTGTGTGCATATGTAAGCATGTACTCATGTGTACATGCATGTGTGTGAAGGCCAGAGGTCAATGCCAGGTGTCTTCCTCAACCAGTGTCTAACTTTTTGGGGGAGACTTTATGGTTATATTAAGTTCAAATAAAATGTGGACATGGCGCATGCAGAGGCAGGTGGCTCTCAGTGAGTTCAAGGCCAGCCTGGTCTACGGAGTGAGTTCCAGGACAGACTCCAGGTGTGTACCACCACCTCCCGGCCCAGTATTTATCTTTTAAGGGAAAAGATTTTGTTTTGAGAAAGAGCCTCCTTTGTAGCCTTGACCAGGCTGGTCTTGAACTTGCAGTCATCTTCTACCTCTGCATCCTGAGTGCTGGAATTCCAGGTATGTGCCACTGGGCCTGGCCCCCAAGGAGAAAAACAAATGGGGGCTAGAGAGATGACTCAGTGATTAAGAGCGTGGCTGCTCTTGCAGAAGACCCACATTTGACTCCAGTACCCACACAGTGACTCACAACCATTCACAACCAGCTCCAGGAAGCACATACATGTATACAAGCAACAATAAAATATAAAACCATTTAAATAAACCAAAGGTAGGGGGTGATGTATTCTCTCAGTGAAGTCCTTGCTTAACATGCAGGAAGCCCTGGGTTTGGTCTCTGGCACCGAATAAACCAGATGTGGTGATGCACTTCTGTAATCCCAACACTTGGGAAGTGGAGACAGGAGGATCAGAGGCTCAAAGTCATCCTCAGTTGCCTATGGATGAGGCCAGCCTGGACTACAGGAGACCTTATTGAGGGGGAGAAAGTAGTGTAAGGCCAGATGTGATGGCGCACACCTTTGAATCCAGCACTTGGCAGACAGATCTCTGTAAGTCTGAGGCCAGCCTGGTCTACACAATGAGCTCCAGGCCAGATAATATAGTGAGATATGATAGTGATATAATGATAACATATCAAAGGTAATATTTACAGTAATTAAATAATTTAATTAACTCACAGAATCAGAAAGTCAAATAGTCATATGAGGGATGGTAGGGGAGTTGTTTTAATGAGTATGGAGTTTAGGTTTTGAAAGTTGAAAAAGTTCTGGAGACCTAGTACACCTAGTACACAGCAATGAGAATGTTAAACAGCTACTAAACTGGGGCTGGTGACATGGCTCAGTGGTGAAGACTCTTGTTACCAATGGACACAGATGACTTGGAACCCATATAGTAGAAGAGGGGAACCAACTTTGGAGAGTTGTCATGTGACCACCTCACTGGAGTCCTGGCATATGGGGGCACACACACACACATAGATACACAAGATCAATCAATAACAGTGTAATAGAAATTGTGTATACACACAAACAAATAAATCTAATAAAAATGTAGAATACTTTTAAAGATAGCTCAGAGGTTAAGAGCACTTACTACTTCACACACACACACCTAAAAATAAAATAAATATAAAAACATAATAAAAGAAGACATTGAGCTGTACAATTTAAAATTATTAACAAAAGTATATATATGTGTGTGTGTATATATATATATAGAGAGAGGGGGGTAGTGCTGATTCTACATGCTAGTCAAGCACTCTACGAAGGAGCTACACTCTTGACCTTAAGCTATATGTTTTTATTAATACAAATGTGCTAAGTAACATATTAGTATACTAAATTTAATATATTCCAATAATGTTATAATGAAGAATGATTATAATGAAGTAGGAATGTTGGGATTGCTCAACATGTAAAAATGTATTGATATAATTTCATCATACTAACTGAACTAAAAATAAACAACAAAATTATTATAAGGCTATCCTTCTCAGTAACAAAAAAAGGCTTTAATAGAATTCAATAAAGAAAAATATCCTAAGTTAGTGATGGAAGCAGATGTAGATATCCACAGCCAAACACCAGGCTGAGCTCCAGGAGTCTAGTCAAAGAGAGAGAAGAGGGATTCTATGAGCAAGGGTCATCAAGATTATGATGGGGAAACCTACAGAGACGACCAAACCAAACTAGTGGGAACTCATGAAATTTAGACCAACAGCTGTGGAGCCTCCATGGGACTAGACTAGGCCCTCTGCATAAGCTAGACAGTTGTGTAGCTTGATCTGTTTAAGGGGCCCCCTGGCAGTAGGATCAGGATCCATCCCTGGTGCCTTTTTGGAGCCCATTATCTCAGATGGGACACCTCGCACAGCCTCGAGGCAGGGGGAGGGGCTTGGACCTGCCTCTACTGAATGAGGTACCAGGCCTTACCTTCTTGTAGGAGGGAATGGGAGGTGGGGGGGAGGAGAGACTGGAGGGGAGGGAGGAGGGAAGAGGGGGATCTGTTATTGGTATGTAAAATGAATAAAAAATTTAATAAAGAAAAGAAAAATATCCCAAGTTAGATAGGCTGGCTTGGGATGTAGCTCGGTGTTAGAGTACTTGCCTAGTGTGTGTGAGGGCCTAAATTCAATCCACAGCACCACAAAAAAAAATGGGGGAGGGGAAGAGAGGAAGGATAGAAGAGAGGAAATGGAGGATGAGGGAAGAGAGATACTACCGTAGACTGTAAATACTGTCAGGCACCAGGAATATGGAAGAGACAATAACACATTTCCTTCCCCTGCAGGACTATGGAGGGTGTAAGAGTTCAGGCCTCAAACCACTCTTCCACACAGGAAAAAAAATCATACCTCTTTTCTGTTTATGCACAGGGGCGTTCTATACATATCATCTACAACATAACATGGCAAGGAAGTTAAGTATAGGCTGGTTTCACCCAACAGGGAGCGAACAATTAGCTATCCGTAGGCAGAAGGTGAAATGTGGGGGTGGGAGACTGGTCTATTGGAAAGGTGCATTCTTGTGGAAGCCCTACCAAAGCACCAAAGCTTAACCCATACACACAAGCTAAGCCAGCCAGAGTGGATGCAAACATAAAAGCCGGAGATAATCCTGGCATAAAAAGAAATGCCTGTTCTGGGACCTTAAAATGAGGCTTCTTAATGAAATTAACAGCTGTTTGAACAACCTCTCTCTGCTTACTTACAAAGATCATAAGCTTTGTCAGGGTATCTCAGGACTGTTTGAAGCTCCCCAGGGGACCCCGGAGGCCCATATTGCCTTTCTCATTTAGATGCTTACCCAGTGGTTGGAAGAATCCAAACAAGATGCTTTCAGCTTAACATTGCAGTATCCCCAGCAAAAAGTAAGGCCAGTGTTTGCTTAGCGACAGTTCCCTGTTTTCTCAAGCCATGAATCAGCCCCATTGTCCCGCCCAGCGCTGCACATCATTTATTCTGCTCACCAGCTAATGGCAGAGGCAGGAACAAGGCAGAGAAACAGAGACTCTGGGGAAAGGGAGGAGCGAGAAGCTACAGCTCTGGTTCTGCTTTCAGCAAAGTCAGGCTTTCTCGTGGACAGCTTCAGAAAAGTCCTTGGAAACCTATCAGAAAGCTAATTTTATGGACAACGTGTAATTGATAAAATAGCACTTGGCAGCAGATAGGGATATTTTTTTTTCATTCAAAGGTAAAACAGTCTGAAATGTGAATGTTATCAACATTCCTTCTATCATGTGGGGTCCTGAGGGATTGAATTCAGGTCATTAGACTTGGTGGCAAGAACCTTTATCTGCTGAGCCATCTCACCAACTCCTTATGTTTTATTGTTTTAAAAAAAGGAAGGAAGGAAGGAAGGAAGGAAGGAAGGAAGGAAGGAAGGAAGGAAGGAAGGAAGGAAGGAAGGAAGAGCAGGTCTGGAGATGGCTCAGTGGTTAAGAGCACTGGCTGCTCTTGCAGAAGATCCAGGTTTGATTCCCAGCACCCACATGGAGACTCACAACCATCCGTAGCTCCAGTTCCAGATGACCTCTTCTGGCTTCCATAGGTACTGAGCACAAACAAGGTGTAGCGCACAGCCACGTGTGAGGGAGAGCGCCGATATACATAAACTAAGTGCAGGAAAGGGTTTGGATGTTGTTGTATATACCTGTAATCCGAATACTCAAGAAACTGAGACCGAAAGATTAACACAAGTTAAAGGCCAGCCTGGGATACATATCTGGAAATTTAATATTTTTTTCTCTTTTCTTTTCTTTCTTTCTTTCTTTTTTTTTTTTTGTTTGTTTGTTTGTTTTTGTTTCTTGAGACAGGGTTTCTCTGTGTAGCTTTGGTGCCTATCCTGGATCTCGCTTTGTAGACCAGGCTGGCCTTGAACTCACAGAGATCCACCTTCCTCTGCCTCCCAAGTGCTGGGATCAAAGATGTGCGCCACCACTGCCCAGCTGTGTATGGTTTTTGAGACGAGGTTTCTCTACAGCTTTGGCTATTCTGGAACCAGGCTGGCCTCAGACTCACAGAGATCCACCTGCTTCTACCTCCCAAGTGCTGGGATCAAAGATATGCACCACCAGAACTGATCATATAAAATTTTTTTTTAATCTTCAAAAATGTGATTTATTATTATTTTGTGTGTGAATGATGTGGTATCTGGGGGGCACAGTACCACCATGCACATGAAGAGATCAGAGGGTAACTTCACAAAGTTGGTTCTTTCTTTCCACCTCTTATGTGGAAGATCCAGTTCAGGTCTTCAGGCTCTGTACTGAGTGCCTTTACCTGTCCAGCCACTTTTGTTGACCTTTTTTTGGTTTTAGAGACAAGGTGTTAGATAGCCCAGGCTGGTCTCAACTCAAGGATGTCTTCCTCAGCAGAGGAAAGAAAGCTGGCCAGCAGAGAAAGGGTTTTCAGGTCAATTCCAGCTCGATATCTCTGTGCCCTGCAACCAACGTTCTATTGTGTCTTCAGCAACGAGTTTATAATTCAGTTCTGGTAGGCAACCAAGAGTGACAACAGCTTTTGGTTGTCTTGGGGGACTCTGGAGCCTCCCAGACCAACTTGTAGAGAGATATCCCTCTTGGTTTTAGTTTAATAATCCAAGTCTCCTGGGAGTAGCACTGCCCACCTAGGAAGGATACAGCTATTTTTAACTCCTCTTAAAAAAAAAATATAGCTTTTTTTTTTTTTGTCAAGACAGAGTTTCTCTGACTAATAGCCCTAGCTGTCCTGGAACTAGCTCTGTAGACCAGGTTGGCATCAAACTCACGGAGATCCACCTACCTACGTCTCCCGAGTGCTAGGATTAAAGGCATGCACCATCACTGCCCAACAAAAACAAAATTAAAAAAATATAGTTTTTAATTAGCTTATAGATTAGCAGGTTTCCATAGGCTTTTCATATATCCTTATTTCTGGTTAGCCCACCTATCCTTCTGTCCCCTTTCCCACTTAAACCTTTTGCAGAAAGAATTTGATGCAATCATTTATGCTAACTTTACTCATAGTTGCCAAATATACCAAATATCTGTCGGTTGGTAAATGGATGAACACATGTGATCCAGCCATACGATGGAATATTATCCCAATGAAGAGAAACAAGTGATCACTACATCACACTGAGAGAATTTTTTTATATGTGTGTATGTGGTGCTGGAGGTTAACCCCGGGGCCTTTGTGTGCAATGAGAGTGTTCTAGTACAAGGCACCACACTCAGTCCTGAATGAGTCTCCATCACTTGGATGTTTGAGACTCATGTGATCTGGACAGAGTTTGAGCTTACCATGTAGCAAAGGATGACCTTCAACTCCTGATCTTCCTGCATCTGCTTCCTCAGTGCTTGGATTACAGGTGTGTGCCATCACATTAAGGTTTTTGGCTTTATGAGTCTGGGCAAATCTGGTACTATATAGCCCAGACTAACCTTGAAATCATGCTAATCTTTCTGCCTCGGCTTCCCAAGTGCTGGAGTTATAGGTATATGCCATCATACCTGACTTCCCTGAATGACTCTTTATGTGTTTATTATTTAGTTGTTTTATAGAGCAGGGAAGGTGTCAGGTGCTACAGTGTGAGTGTGGAGGTCAGAGGACAACTTGCAGAAGATAGTTCTTTCCTTCCATCATGTGGGTTCCGGGAGTCAAACTCTGGTCTTCAGACACCAAGCACCTTCATCTACTGAGCCATCTCACCCATCACCCACCCTCCACCCCCACACACCCCATCGAATGTACCTAAGCTGTCTTTGAACTAGCTGTATTGCTGAGGATGACTTTGAATTCTGATCCTTCTGCCTCCACCTCTCAAGTGCTGAGATTACAGATGTTATCCATCAAATGGCTTATGGGGTACTGAGGATAGAACCCAGACCTTTGTGCATACTATACATGCACTCTAACCAACTAAGCTATGTCCCAGACAACCCCCCCACACACACACAGAGTCCCTAGACATCCCCCTCATATACACACACCCAACCTACATCAATCTTAAAATTTTTGTGTTAACGCCGGGCGGTGGTGGCGCACGCCTTTAATCCCAGCACTCGGGAGGCAGAGCCAGGCTGATCTCTGTGAGTTTGAGGCCAGCCTGGGCTACCAAGTGAGTCCCAGGAAAGGCTCAAAGCTACACAGAGAAACCCTGTCTCGAAAAACCAAAAAAAAAAAAAAAAAATTGTGTTAACAAAAGAAGCCAGGTCCATTAAGATTCTTTTCTATGATTTTCTCATTTCATTTTGTTTTATGGCAGGATCTCCCTATGTAGCCTAGGCTGCCCTTAAGCTTACTATGTAGTCCAGGCTGGTTTAAAACTCTTTTATCATTATATTTTTACCTTCCAAACTACTAAGATTACAGAATGTGCCACAATACCTAGTGTATACAAGATTCTTTAAAAATCAAAATTGTAGGGACAGAAACCAGGTCAGTAGTTGCCAGGGGCTTCAGAAGAATAAGGGATTGAGCACACAGACACACAGGGGATGGGAAAGATGGAACTGTCCTATATCTTGATTGTGGTGGGACTCACACAATTGCGTATTCTGGGCAAGATTCAGGGACAAAACACTTCAAAGGAGAATTTTACTCTGCATAAACATTTCTAAATAAACGACTTTTACAAAAATAATTAGGTTTGATGGTTCTTCCTCTGTTAAACATGTTTGAGGTCTAGAGAGATGGCTTAGCAGTTACTAGTGCTCACTAATCGCCTCAGAACCCACATCGTTCCATAATCCAGCTCTTCTGGCCTCTGCAGGCGCGCGCGCGCGCGCACGCACGCACGCACGCACGCACACACACACACACACACACACACACACACACACACAGAGACTCACATACACACATACATATATAAAAATAAATCTTACTTTGAATTTCATGGTTTTTTTTTTTTTTTGCTTGAGACAGGGTTTCTCTGTGTAGCTTTGCGCCTTTCCTGGATCTCCCTCTGTAGACCAGGCTGGCCTCGAACTCACAAAGATCCGCCTGCTTCTGCCTCCCAAGTGCTGGGATTAAAGGTGTGTGCCACCACCGCCCGGCAATTTCATGTTCTTATAAGATGATATAGTTTAAATTTTGTTGTTGTTTTGTTTGTTTATTGCTGTGGGATGGTCTGTATGTCAAATTTTCTGATTGCTCAATAAATAAAACACTGATTGGCCAGTGGCCAGGCAGGAAGTGTAGGCGAGACTAACAGAGAGGAGAAATAAAAGAATAGGAAAGCAGGAGTCACTGCCAGCTGCCACCATGACAAGAAGCATGTGAAAACGCCAATAAGCCACGTAGCAAGGTATAGATTTATGGAAATGGATTAATTTAAGCTATAAGAACAGTTAGCAAAAAGCCTGCCACGGCCATACAGTTTGTAAGCAATATAAGTATCTGTGTTTACTTGGTCGGGTCTGAGCAGCTGTGGGACTGGCAGGTGATAGAGATTTGTCCTGACTGTGGGCAAGGCAGGAAAACTCTAGCTACAGTTTATTTTTGAAACACAGTCTCTCTATGTAGCTCTGACTGTCCTAGAACTCCTTATGCAGACCAGGCTGGTCTTGAACTCAATGACATCCACCTGCTTTTTCCTTCCCAGTGCAGGTATTAAAGGCGTGGGCCACTATGCCAGATTTAACATGGTGTTCTTAAATGCTTAGCATGACTATATACTATTCAAAGGACGTTAGCTTTGGGGTCAGCAAACTGGGTCAGCCAATGAGGCACGTGCTGTACAAGCCTTGTGTACCAGGTTTCATTTTGTTTTTATTTGTTGTTCTGTTTTTCGACAACTTGACACAAACCAGAGTCATTTGGGAAGAGGGACCTTTAATTGAGACGATGCCTTCAGGAGTGTCCATAGGCAAGTCTGTAGGGACATTTTCTTGATTAACGGTTGGTGTGGGAGGACCCAGCCCACTGGGAAGGTGGTCCTAGACTGTAGACAAACTGAGCAGGCCATTTGGAGCAAGCCAGGAAGCAGCACTGTTCTATGGCTTCTGATCCTGCCCTGATGGAGCTCCTACCCAGCTTCCCTTGTTGATGGACTGTGACGTGGACGTGTAAGCCAAATAAACCCTTTCCTTCCCAAGTTGTTTTTGGTCATGGTGCTTAGCACAACAGTAGAGAGCAAATTAGGACACCTTGCAACCTGAGTTAGATCCCTGGAATGCATGAAAAGACTGAAGGAGAGAACCAATTACACAAAGCTGTCCTCTGACTCCTCGTGTACACTGCATACAGGTACACATGCACACAAACACATGCACATACATATGCTGTGGAGCGATCCTTTTCTATACTATGAATATGTACTAATCTCATTGGTTAATAAAATGCTGACAGGCCAGTAGCTGGACAGGAAGTTAGGTGGGAAAGCCAAACTGAGGATGAGGATGGGAAAAACGCTGCCTCATCTTTGCAGCTGTGGTGCTGCTGTAGTTCAGCCTTGGTGCCTGGCTCCCTTCGGTAAGCTGTGTTTGTCCTTTGTCCAGTCAGCCTAACCCACTTCTTCCTATATGCTAATCTGGTAGTGGCTTGTTGATGAAGGGCTGCTGATGGGAATGAATTATGGGCAAGAAAGAAGTATGTGAGCGGGGCAGTGGTGGCACTCGCCTTTGATTCCCAGCACTTGGGAGGCAGAGCCAGGTGGATCTCTGTGAGTTCGAGGCCAGCCTGGGCTACAGAGTGAGATCCAGGAAAGGCCAAACCTACACAGAGAAACCCTGTGAATCAAGACTCCAAATTATGCTCAGGAAAAATAAACATTGTCTTAAATAAGTGTTATGCTAATCTGATATGACAAAATGGGATATCATTTTAGTATTTGTAATGCTGGGTATCAAATCCATAGCCTATTGCATTTGGACAAGTGTGCTACCACTGAGATATTGCTCCAGGCTGGGAATTTAATTTTTTAAAAAAAGTCTCGAGGCTAGAAAAATGGCTCAGCCATTTTTAAGAACACTTACTGGCTGGGCAGTGGTGGTGCACACCTTTAATCCTAGTGCTCGGGAGGCAGAGATGGATGAATCTCTGTGAGTTCCAGGCCAGCCTGGTCTACAGAACAAGATCTAGGACAGGCACCAAAACTACACGAAGAAACCCTGTCTCAAAAAAAACGGGGGAAAAAAAAGCACTTACTGCTCTCACAGAGAACCTGGATTCAGTTCCCAGCAACTACAGTGACTCACAACAACTGTAACTCTAGCTCCAGGGGATCAGACGCCCTCTTCTGGCATCTGAGGGCACTTGCACACATGTGGTGCACATACACTCAGGCACACATACATACACATAAAATAGACTTTTTTGTTTGTTTGTTTTGTTTTTCAAGACAGGGTTTCTTTGTGTAGCTTTGGTGCCTGTCCTAGATTTCACTCTATAGACCAGGCTGACCTCGAACTCAGAGATCTCACTGCCTCTGCCTCCCAAGTACTGAGATGAAAGGTCTGCACTACCACTGCCCAGTCTTTTGTGTGTGCATGTGTGTGTGTGTGTGTGTGTGTGTGTAATGCATTTTGATCATGTTAATCCCCTTGCCCTCTCTTGACTCTTGCCATTCCCACTGATTCACTTCCCTGCCCAATTAGTCCCTCTTGTACTTTTAAATATTTACTTATTTGGTTGATTGGCATTTTTTTGTCATTGTCGTCCCAGGCCCCCCCTTCCCTGCCCCCCCCAACCCCCTCATGCCCTGAGACAGGGTTTCTCTGTGTAGCCCTGGCTGTCCTGGAACTCCCTCTGTAGACCAGGCTGGCCTCAAATTCAAGACCTCTGCCTCCTGAGTGCGTTTGCCTGACTTAAATCCTTTTTTTGTATGTGGGGGTTGGGGAAGCACACTTGTGCCACAGCAGGTCTATGATTAGAGGACAACCTTGGGAGTAACATTCCATTGTGGGTTCTAGGGAATCAAACTCAGGTCATCAGGCTTGAGCAGTAAGCACTTTTACCCACTGAGCCATTTCTGAATTCTCTCATGGATTATCTGCAGAAAGAAGCATGGGTGAGGGGGATTTACAAGAACACTGGCACCTCATGGTGGCTGCTGAAGAAAACCACCTCTCCCTGACCATGAACTTTTTTGTTTTTGTTAATAGCTGGAGGGACAGCTGTAAGTGCTGGGAACCGAACTCTTTTATTTTTGGTAGTGAGCCTAGCCTTTAAGGGCTGAGTTATCCCTCCAGCCTGACCATGAACTTCTGATCCTTTTACCTCTACTTCTCATGTGCTGGTATTAAAGACATGTGCTCTGTAGCCCGGTTTATGCAATATTAGGGACTGAGCTCTGGGCTTCGTGCATGCTAGGCATGCACACTACCAACTGAGCTGCAACCTTGACTTTGCTGTTTTGTTTCTTTGAGACAGTCTTGCTCTGTAACTCTGGCTGCCCTGGAACTCACTCTGTAAACCAGGCAGGCCTTGAACTTGCTTCAATCATTTGCCTAGTGTAGCTTGAGTTTTCCTGCCTTGCCCACAGTCAGGACAAATCTTTGTCACCCACCAATTCCACAGCTGCTCAGACCCAACCAAGTAAACACAGAGACTTATATTGCTTACAAACTGTATGGCCATGGCAGGCTTCTTGCTAACTGTTCTTATAGCTTAAATTAACCCATTTCTATGAATCTATACCTTGCCATGTGGCTAGTGGCTTACCGGTGTCTTCACATGCTGCTGGTCATGGCGGCAGCTGGTAGTGTCTCTCTGCCTCAGCCTTCTGCTTCCCAGAATTCTCCTCTCTCCTTGTCCCACCTACTTCCTGCCTGGCCACCTACTTCCTGCCTGGTCACTGGCCATCAGTGTTTTATTTATATAGAACGATATCCACAGCAACCTAGAGTACTAGGATCAATCACATGCATGTGATCTTGAGCCCAGAAAGGTTCTGATTCCCTGTTGTTAGATCTCTCTTCCCTTGACTTTCCCTAACACTGCCAGAGATTTTTCCAAAATTATTTGTACCAGTTTTAATTTTTTTTTTTTTTGTTTTTTTTTTTTTTTGTTTTTTTTTTTGTTTTTGTTTTTCGAGACAGGGTTTCTCTGTGTAGCTTTGTACCTTTCCTGGAACTCACAGAGATCCGCCTGCCTCTGCCTCTCGAGTGCTGGGATTAAAGGCGTGCGCCACCACCGCCCGGCTCAGTTTTAAAATTTTTAACAGCTCTGCAAAAACATTAAAAATTGCTGGGTGGTATTGGTGCACACCTTTGATCCCAGCACTCAGGAGGCAGAGGCAGGCAGATCTCTATGAGTTTGAGGCCAGCCTGGTCTACAGAGCTAGTTCTAGGACAGCCAGGACTACACAGAGAAACCCTGTCTTGAAAAATCAAATCAAACCAACCAACCAAACAAGACCCACCACCACCAACAACAAAAACATTCAAAATGAGTATGGCTTTACGTGTATGTTTTCACAAATACTCATCAGGCTTCTGCAGGAGGTTTCTGGGGCTCCCCAATGGCTATTTTCCAGAAGCTCTTGGTCTTGATGCCTGGACTGCTGGTTGTGGACCCACAAGTGAAGGGTCCAACCCACTGCGCCAGCAATTTGCACTCCCATAGTGAGGCAAAAGGACATCCATTTCTCTCCACTCCCTATTTTCCAACCCTCTTACTTTTGTCCCTCCAGTTGGTATAAAATGGTGTGTCCTTGTTAAATTCCTTTTCACCAATTACCAGCGAACATGAACTCATGTGTGCCAGTCACTTGCATGTTTCTATGTAGGGATTACAAACCGATGGCCCTTTACTATTTTTCTAGTGGTTTTCCTACCTCGTCTGTGTTCTTTCATCTTTCAGATGCACACATTTCATTCCCCTGTTGTGCAGAATAATGAAGGTCTCTCAGTCCTTTTGTAATTCTGTAACAAAATCCTTTAGGCTGAATCATTTATAAATAATAGAAACTTACTTCTCTCTGTTCTAGAAGCTGTGAAGTACAAGATCAAGAATCCAGTCGATTTGGTATCTAGTGCAGGCCCGTCTGCTTCCAAGAAGGCATTCTGAACAGTGCATCCTCTCACAGTGGACAACAAATGACCAAAACAGACCAAACACTGCGTGAGGCTTGTTTTATAATTGTCTTAACCCATTCCTAGGGAGGAACCCTGAGGAACTGATAATCTCTTAAAGGCCTGACCTCTCCACTGTTTGTGGAGGGGTTGGGGTGGGGCAATGTTTCAGTGAAATTTATTTGAGGAAATAAAAGTGCACAGCACGAGGTGATAGGGATCATGCTTCATTCTGCTCCTGATACCATCAACGAAATCACGCGGCCTGTCCCTATTGATTTGTGGTGTCATTTCATCTTAGACCAGCTTTCTATAAACATAGCCATCTGTTTCTGAGTGCTCTATTATGTTCCTTGGGATATCCATCCTGCTTTGAGTAAAACTTTAGAGGACTGCATCAAATCAGATTGGCTGGTCTCCTATGATTATTCTTTGTTGGAGGTAGGAGGATCTTGAAGGCATTTTTGGTTGAAAATACAACCAATCAATAGATCAATTTTTTGGAAAACTGACTTCTTTTTCCACCTCTTCCTCTTTTCTTTCTTTCTTTGAAACAGGGTCTTGCTTCATAGTCTAGATTGGCCCAGACTTAATATCTTGCCTCAGCCTCCAGAGTGATGGGATTGCAGGCATGTGCTAACAGGCATGGCTGAGAACTTACTTTTAAGGTAGTAAGCATCTGTGAATTCTTTCAGGGCTCCTGTAAACTCTGTTGGAGTCTTCTAATTAAATTACATTGTGAATGTATTTGTCCACTGTTGATATTTTAAAGATGGTTTTTTAGTTGAATAGCATCATAACACTATATAAAACTACTGTTTACAAAACAAAAAAGAGTAATACCATATACAAACTTTTTAATAAAATGTAGGGCTGAAGATATAGCTCAGCATTAGAGCATGTGGTCAAGTCCCTGGGTTCAGTTGTTGAAAAAACAACAACAAGAAGAGGCCTAGAGATATGACTCAGCAGTTAAGAGCACAGGCTGCTCTTCCAGAGGACCTGAGATATGACTCAGCAGTTAAGAGCACAGGCTGCTCTTCCAGAGAACCTGGGTTTGATCCCCAGCACTCACACGGAGAACCACTGTTTCTCTCTCTCTTTTTTTTCTTTCGGCCCCTCACACACTGTTTCTATCTCTAGTCTCAGGGATCTGACAGCCTCTTCTGGCCTCCATGGGTACCAGGCATACACAAGGTGCACACATACATGTAGACAAAACACTCACACGCTCATACAAAATAAAAAAAAAATTTTTTTGAGATAGGATTTCTCTGTGCAGCCCTGGCTGTCCTGGGAACTTGCTCTGTAGGTCAGGCTGGCCTTGAACCCAGAGATCCACCTACCTCTGCCTCCCTAGTACTGGGATTAAAGGCATGCACCACCATGCCGAGTTAATAAAATAATTTTTTAAATAAAAAACTAAGTTAGGATGGGTGATGGCTTAGCGAGTGAAGGCTCTTGCTGTACACAAGCCCTCAGAACCCATGTAAAGGGAAAAGGGAAAAAGTAACTCCACATGGTTGTGCTTTGACCTCTGCGTGCAAGCTGCAGCCCGCATACCCACACAAGTTTCACACATATATCACACACATGCACAAACCATATTTTTTTAAGATTTATTTTTATTATTTCAATTTATGTGTCTGTGTAATGTGTACATGAGTGCAGGTGCCCTCAAAGGCCAGCGATGTAGGCAGAGAAGTAGGGGTCCCTCATAAAGCTGGGGTTGCAGGCAGTTGTGAGCTGCCTGACACCCGGGCTGGGGAGCGAGAACTCTCAGTGTGAACTCTCAACCTCCACACCATTTTTCCAGCCCAAATGTTGAAAAAAAAAAAAAAAATCAAGGAAGATTGAAGGCTTGTCATCCAGAGGAAGGATGACAGCTACTTGGTTGAATGATCCATACAAATCAGTATCTGCCTAACTTTCCTCTTATGTGGTCAATTCCAGACCAGACGATGGAGCAAGTAATCATCCCGGCAGTCAGTGTTCCTGAAGAAGGAAGGCAGCTGAGTGGTTAGTGTGTAGACTGTGGGCATGTCCATTGGCATGACTTCTTTCTTCCATCCTCTGCTTTTCCCTACTGGTCTTCCTTCTAGTAAACTCCGCTCTTCTTCCCGAGCAGTCTCCCTCCTCTCATGGCTTGTGTGTGTGCGCGCATGTGTGTGGGATCCAGTGAGTTTTATTAGTGTTATTTGTAAGAACGTGGATGGGAGTTTGTTTACAGGAGTGTAGACACCTGAAGACAAGGTCTCTTCCTCCCTGATTAATGATTACCTACATATAAATCCTCAGGGAGTTGGGGGGAATCAGCCCCTCCCTTTTCCATCACAGGGGAGTTGACGGGCCCAGTCTTGTGGTGATCTTGTGCAGGTAGCCGAGGCTTTTGTAAATGCAAATGTAAAACAGCTATGTCATACCTGGAAGTCAGTGTTCCACACCATTCTCCCAGCTGCTTCCTTTGGCTCTTACGTTCTTTCTGCCCCTTTTCCCAGGTGTCCCATGGTCCTCAGCCATCATGCTTAACCCAACATCCATTGATGAGACTTTCTGAACTCAGAACCCTGTTCATTCTAAGCAAGAGTTTTACCACTGAGCTGCATCCCAGGCCTTGCAATTTATTTACTTCTTTTCTCTTTTCTCTTTTCCTCCTCTCTTCCTCCTCCTCCTCCTCCTTCTTCTTCTTCTTCGATAAGTTCTAAATGGATGTTGCCCAGGCTAGTCTCAAACTCCAGGGATCAAGTGATCCTCCTGCCTTGGCATCCTGAGCAGCTGGGACTACCTGAGGATACTTGTTTTACTTAGTGTGCTCCTTTCAAATTTTTGCATTTGTTTGTTTGTTTTTTGAAACAAGATTCCCACAAACATCGTTGAACAAGTGTGTGCCTTTCCATAACGTGACGATTTGCTGAGAAGCAGTGAATTCATAAGGCTTAGCTGTTTCAATGACAACAGTTTGTCATCTGACCTCACCTGTCTTGGTCATCTGGCTGAGGCGAATGCAAGTTCTTTTATTCCAATCTTACTAATATTAACTCTCATATCATATATCACACATACATGGTAACTGCATCGGCATGTCTACAAGCATGTATATGGATTTACTGTATGGGCATGTCTACATGCAAGTATATGGATTTACTGTATGGGCATGTCTACATGCAAGTATATGGATTACAGAATGAATACAAGTTAAAGAGGCTGTATTCAAAAGGTTTCAGCAGTGCACTGAGGGAGAGTTTGTATGAATGAACCAGTGACGGGTAGGTGGGAGTGGGTTTGGGGGGTAGGGGGGGTTGTTGCTGCTGGAGTTGCTGGAGTCAGGATTTGAGAGCAAAGCTGAAGAATTCAGCTGTGAGGAAAAAGGCCAAATCTGGCCCAGGGCAGAAAACAGCAGGTTCAAGTCCAGATCTGGAAGGACAGACTAGTAGATGACAGACATTTTAACTAGGCCTCATCAACAGCAGAGGCCCAAGCCTAGATGGAGCTTCAGGAGAGTTAGCAGAGTCCTTTTCTTGCGAGTCCTTGCTGCACACACCTGGTATCACATGACAGGTTGATGTGGGGCCATGTGATTGCAGTGTTACATGTCTATCACTTTATGGGGTCCAGGTGAGAGAGATACATCCTTATTTTAGTCTGGCCAACTGTAACTACTTGACCCTGGTTTCTCTGATGTTTTTTAATGTAGGGGGTCCGGTGGGGAGGGGGTTCAAGATAGGGTTTCTCTGTGTAGCTCTGGTTATCCTGGAACTTTGTTCTGTAGACCAGGCTGGCCTTGAAATCAGAGATCCACCTGCCCCTGCCACTAGAGTGCTGGGATTAAAGCCACCACTACCTGACTTCTCTGATGATTTTAATGTGCCAATGTGCCGCCCCCCCCTCCCCCGTCTCAATCACACTCAAAATATGTTATATGATGACTCCTTTTCTGCTCTCTGGAATAAGTCATTTATCAGTCCATGCTCGACGGTGGTACCTGACCAACGGTGGGATCTCTGGATCCACTCACTCTCAGGCTTCAGCCATCCTTCCTTGACTCAAAATGAGGTCAAAAGCTGCTTGTAAGAGGAGTCTCCTGGGGCAAGACACAGCCTGAAAACCCACTGTTTTATACAATGTTGAGTCACTTAGAGGAGGGCCCAGGCTGATCTGGATGTGCAGCCCTCACTGGCCTGTGCAGTTCGGTGGTATGGAGTACATTCATAGTCTGGTGGAGTCACCACCACTACCCATTTCTAGAAGCCTTGTCGCCCCAAACAGTAACGCTCTGTACAGTAAGCCAGAGCCTCCTCCCCAACCCACTCTCTCCTCTTCAGGTCTTGTTACCACAAGTTCACTTTGTGAGTTTGACCCCTCACACCTGGAATGTATAATGCTGTCCTTTGAGTCTGGCTTGCTCTACTTAGTGTAGTATTTCAAAGTTTTTCTATGTTATAGCAATATATTTTTTTTTTTCTTTTTAGCCTGGGCAGTGGTTAGCAATCCCAGTACTTAGGAGGCAGAGGCAAGCGGATCTCTGTGAGTCTGAGGCCAGCCTGGCCTGCAGAGCAAGTTCCAGGACAGTCAGGGCTACACAGAGAAACTCTATCTCAAAAAAACAAACAACAACAACAAAAAACTATTAAAGTTAAAAAAGTGTTATTACGTGTGTGTGTGTGTGTGTGTGTGTGTGTGTGTGTAGGCATTCATGTAGCACAGAGTAGATGTGGAAGACAGAAATTTTCCGATTAGGCTCTCACTTTTTGTGGTGAGAGGCATGATCTTTCTCATTTCTGCTATGCTTTGTGTGCTGGCCTGGAACTCTCTGTATTGATCAAGCTGCCCTCAAAATCCCAGAGATCCATCTGCCTCTGCCTTTGGATACCGGGGTGAAAGGTAGGTGCCACTGTTCCTGGCTAAATTTATTATTGCATTATGGTTGGCCAGAATTCCAAAAAGAATCCTCAAATGGCTAATATCAAATTTCTGGCAAGTCTGTCTTTTTCTGAAAGGTTTAGGGAAGAATCCATATTCTTGCCTTTTCTATCTTCCAGAAGCTGCTATGTTCTTAGCTGGTGAACCGTAACTTCTTTAAAAACAGCCGTGGCCCCTAGAGGAGCCTTTCTCATTCTGGCCCTGACCAGACTTGTCCCCTCTCTCACTAATAAATGTCTTCCTGATGACGTCAGCCCACCAGACTGTCTGCAGTGATCTCTTTCAACATCCTTAAATGAATCTCATCAGCAAAGATTCCTCTGGTTATGAAAGGTGACATCTTCACCAGTTTGGAGGCTGGGGACATGGACGTCTTTGATGGCTATTGTTCTGCTCACCATGCCATCCAATGCCTCTTGGTGCCCGAGGAAATCAGTTCCACAGCCTCTTCTTATTCCTTCATTTATTTTTTGGTGACAGGGACTGAGCCCAGAGCCTCACACATTCTAAGAGAGTGCTCCCAGATACCCCCTGCTCCAGTTTTGTTTTTTGCTTTTGTTTTTTTTGTTTTTTGTTTTCGACAAGATTTCTCTTTGTAGCCCTGGCTGTCCTGGAATTTTCTCTGTAGACCAGACTGGCCTCAAACTCACAGAGATCCACCTGACTCTGCCTTTTTTTTTTTTTTTTTTTTTTTTTTTTGCCATTTTAAAAAAGGTTTAGAAATTAGAAAGGGTGCTAGAAATTGAATCCTAGTCCTCTGAAAGAGCAACATGTGTTCTTAACCATTAAACCATCTCTCCAGACCCTGGCTCTTTGTTCAGGATTTCAATAAATTGCCCAGGCTAATCCTGCCTCAACCTTCTGCATCCCTGGGATCACAGACCTGTGAAACCAGGCCCAGCTTCAACGGTATTCAGTAGTATGATTTTTAGATTCTGGTCACAAACCATCTTTTCTATGGCTCTGTGGGTAAAGGTGTTTGCTGTACAAGCCTGGTGACCTGAGCTGGACCTGTAGAACCCACATAGACACAGGAAAAAATTGACTTCATAAAGTTGCCTCTAGCAGCTGGAGAGATGACTCAGAGGTTGAGAGTGTTCACTGCTCTCCCAGAGATCCAAGTTCAATTCCCAGCACCCACATGGTGACTCACAACCAGCTGCAACTCCTGTTTAAAACACACACACATGCACACAAAATTTCTTCATAATATATTTTGATCATATTCTTTACCCTCTCCCAACTCTTCCCAGATCCTATCCCCCAAATTCATGTTCTCTCTCTTTTTATTTTATTTTACAATACCATTCAGTTCTACATATCAGCCAAGGGTTCCCCTATTCTCCCCCCTCCCACCCCTCCCTTACCCCAGCCCATCCCCCATTCCCACCTCCTCCAGGGCAAATCCTCCCCCGAGGACTGCGATCAATCTGGTAGACTCAGTCATGTTCTCTCTTAAAACAAAAACAAAACTCAGCCAAATTTCCCCCACAAAAAAAGTCAAATCAAAACAAACAAAAAACCAGTAAGACAACAAATAAAATAAAATGAAAAAAAAAAAGTGCACAAAACCACACAGTCCATTTTATGTTGCTCAGCTATTCCTGTGCACAGGGACTGGCTGTGGAATATGGTTGAGACGCCCGGGAGGTACAACTTTTGAAATATTTTATCTTATCTATGTTCTAATTGCCTTTGTCAGTTATAGCTCTACCTAACTAGAGGCATAATCAGGTACGTGTACTATAGTGATTATTATATTTTCCTCTCTTTTAATGATTTTTTTATGTTTATGGATACTTTGCCTGCATACGCACCATGTGTGTGCCTGGTGCCCTTGGAGTTCAGAAGAGGATGTTGGATCTTTGGGACTAGAGTTACAGATGGTTATGAGCCACCATGTGGATGCTGGGATTTAAACCCCTGTCTTCAGGGAAGAATAACCAGTGCTCTTAACATCTGAGTCATCTCTCCAGTCCCAGAGGGCAATTCAGTGAAATCAGTTCTTTCCTGTGTCTATGTGGATCCTATAGATCCCAGGTCGTCAGGCTTGAGAGATGGCTCAGGGCACTGACTGCTCTTCTGTGAAGAGAATCTGCATGGAAGCGCTGTCCCTAGCAAAGCGCCTTCTATGTTACTCACCCCCTGCCACATTACTAACCCCCTAAGCTTCCTGGCTTGTTCATTAGTCTGTGGGTCAGTAATTTAGGTGGTGTCACCTGGGTGAGGACTTACGACCTCCGCTGGAGTCTTTCTCATGTCTGTGGGCACGGTGTCCCCAGCGGGGCTGGGTAGTCAAGAACAACTTTATGGCCACGTGGGCATAAGCATCAGGTGGCTGGCTGCACCATCCGCCTACACAAGGTCTTTCTACTGGTCTAACTCAGTCTTGTTCATATTTTTTAAGCCTCTGCCTACATCATATTCCCTAATGTTCCACTAGCAAACCCCAGATATAAAGGATAGAGAAAAAAGCTTCATCTTATGAAGGAAAACATGGCCAAACCACATTTTGAGGGGGGCGGGGTTTGCATAAATGGACAAAAGGAAACAATTGTAGCTCCCCACCCCCTTGAGTCAAGGTCTCAAATATTCCAATCTGGCCTTGAATTTGCTATGTAGCTGAGGATAACCTTGAACTTCCAAACTTCCTGTCTCTACCTCCGGAGTGCCGGCATTGCAGATGTACACTAGCTCAACCAGTTTTTTAGGTTTTTTTTTTGTTGTTGTTTTTGTTTTTTTTGTTTTTTTTAATGTGATGCTGGGGATTGAACCCAGGGCTTCTTGAATGCTAGATAGGCATTCTACCAGCTTAATTATAGCCATTAAGAAAGCAACAACAAGCCAGGGGCGTTGGTGGCACACGCCTTTAATCCCAGCACTCGGGAGCAGAGCCAGGAGGATCTCTGTGAGTTCGAGGCCAGCCTGGGCTACCAAGTGAGCTCCAAGAAAGGCGCAAAGCTACACGGAGAAACCCTGTCTCAGGAAAAAAAAAAAAAAAAAAAAAGAAAGCAACAACAAATAACCGTATAGTATCTACCATTATAATTCAGATCCACACATTAAAGGCGTGGTCCAGCTGGTGATGCAGTTTGGGGAGGTGCTAGGGACTTTAGAGTGTGAGGCCGAGCTGGAGGAAGTGGGTCACTGCAGGACGGTTCTTGGGGGCTAGTCTGTTCCTGGTGTCTTCCTGCTTCTCTCTGCTTCTTGGTCCCCAAGAAGCTCCTGACGCAGGGATGTGCTGCTTCACCACAGGCCGGGCACCGACAGAGCCAAACACCCAGAAACTGACCAAAATAAATCCTTCCTCCCTCACGATGTTTGTGTGAAGAGTGTGACGAGCACACCTATTAATCAACTCACCACATTTTTATTTAGCAAATACTATGCGAGTCATGCCAAGTTCTAGGGATGAAAAGAAAATGGCACATTTTCCATGCTCAGCAATGTCTGATCTCGTACAGAAGAAAGAACTGAACTGACATCATCCTGAAGTGCCACAAGAGCCCCAGGAAAGTCTAAAGGACATTATGCAGCTTGGCTGAAGGAAGGGAGCATGAGTCACACTAGGTGGGGAACACAGTACCGACTTCCCAGAGCAGGTGACCTCCAAGGAAGGTCTTGACATTGAGAAGAAAAGTAGAGAGGGAGAAAGAAGCCAACGCTAAGTGAAAACCCAGTGGAAGAAGCTGAGTGTGAGGATCAGCCCTTGGGAAGGGGGGGAAGTTCAGGAGTTCAAGACTGACCTTCCCTACAGGGGTTGCTCAAAGCTAGCCTGGACTACAGGAGACACTCAGATCAATAACCTGTCAATCAGTCAGTCAATCAATGATTCAAATAAACAAAAGGAAGTAAGTCAAAGAGCTAGGAGCTTAGGGCCAGAAAGTTGATCCAGTAGGTAAAGGTACTTGCCACCAAGCCTGACAACCCGAATCTGATCCCTGGGACCCACATGGTAGAAGGAGAGAACTGATTCTTGCAAGTTGTCCTCTGACTTCCACATACCCTCCATATACAAATGACCAAATAAATAAATAAATGATTTTTGTTGTTGTTATTTTGTTTTTCTTTTTCTTTTTTATGAACTGAGCTTCAGTCATTCTTTACCCCTCACATATGAACTTATAAGATCAAGATAAAAAGCTGGGTGTGTACCCAAACCCAGAAGGACAAACATGGTATGTACTCACTCATAAGTGGATTCTAGATCTAAAATAAAGAACAATCAGACTACAACCCACAGGACCATGGAGATTATATATATAGCATGGAGGTCCCTAGGACGACTGTGGCTTATAATAAGTTTTGGTTTTACTCAATTACTGAGCAAGCCTCAATGAAATATTTCACAATTAAGATGGGAATACATACTGTATCAAGATGGTAATAGAAAGGTGGATAAATTGATTAATTTGAAAAAGTGAAAAATGAAAAAAAGAAAAAAGAAAAGAAAAATTTGAACTGTTTAAAAAGGAGCCAAACAAACATATTTTGCTGGAGTAAAAAAAGGGGGAACTAGGGACTCATCATTCCTCTCCACATTCTATTCTTTCCCTTGTTTTATATATTTTAAATTTTTTATCAGTGAATTCTGCTGGAGTATCCACTGCAGATAAGCACTGGAGGGCTCCTGTTGCAAATCACCCTCTGGAGCGATGGAAGGATCTTTCTACTGGCACTTGGAAGAGACCCCATCTGGTGTTGGTGTGGGCCCAGGGTTCTGTTTATGACTTTCCTCAGGACAATGAGGTTCCTCTTTGGATTTCTGAGCGCTGTGTGTGCCCTGTGGCTGCTGCTGAAACCCAACATGACAGAGACCTATTGGGCCTTAATGAAAAACTCTCCCCTCTGCCGGGCGGTGGTGGCGCACGCCTTTAATCCCAGCACTCGGGAGGCAGAGCCAGGTGGATCTCTGTGAGTTCGAGGCCAGCCTGGGCTACCAAGTGAGTTCCAGGAAAGGCACAAAGCTACACAAGAGAAACCCTGTCTCGAAAAAAATCAAAAAAAAAAAACTCTCCCCTCTGATGCCAATGGGGATTGAGAGCCCAATATGGCCAGCTTTGGCAAGCATTAACATAAGCTTAGGAACTGTAGCCATGCAGTTGGATTCTCCAGAAGGTAATGTATGGTAACTGCTTTTTCAATTATGTTTGAGAACGTGTCACCCAGACACCTTGGAGATTAAGGATAACCCTGAAGGTCACTGATATCCATTTGTTAACAGTAGCATGCCAGCTAAGCCTTTTCATTTTTACAATCCTCTTCAAGCTAGTGTAGTACCTACTTTTCAGGAGTGGCTCTGTGCAACATTTATTGGCCTTCTGAAATTCATTTAGCCCCTCCTTTGAAGATACCTTAAAATTTATGAGCCTGAATGTAGCCATTATAAGACCATTAGTTATGCTCCTTATGAGCTGCCTGTTCTTTCTTTATGGTTCTTAGTTGTTCTTTTGCAGAGCTGCCAGCTTAAGTCATGCTGGGATCAAGAAAAATGGGCCTTGGCAGTTCGTGTTCCTGGAGTTGTATCCATGCCAGTGGATGTCCACACGCTCCAGAACAGAATTTGACATTGCTGCTGCCGTTGTTGCTGTTATAGCAGTGGTGGCCACCGCTGCTACTGTTTCTGGGATTACCATTTCATAATTGCTTACTACAGTTAGCACAGTGGTAAGTACAAACTCTTCTAGTGTGCAGTGGAGACCCTGGCAGCAAAAGTAGCTACCACAGTTAGTTAATTTTTCATTCCATTGGGCATGATAAATTTAATTCAATAGTTATATATATATATTTCGATTGGCTTTGAAAATTATAAATTTATAAACTCAAGTTCCATTTGCTTTTGAGATACCATCTTACAAGGACTCCAATTTGCAGTAAGGCTCATTAAGGAAGGGAATGGCTCAGTTGCCTTTAGCCTGCTGGCTATGGGTGGGATAGGACCTCTGTTGGTCTTTTCTGTGTCGAACACACAGATTGCAAGCCCAGTGCCACTTTGAGATCTTTGGCAGCAGTTAACTCTACAGCTCACACACGATTGAGCTTGTATGATAATGAGTATTCAGAAACGGGTAATACCTGGGGGGCGCTCACCAACCTAAGACAGAGCACCTGTGTGGCCTGGGCAGGTGTCTCCATGACAGGTAAGGTGACCTGCTGACGTCCCATGCAACCTAAGTCAGAAGCTCATTTTTAGTAAAAGGGGGACCTGTAGGGCCCTGCCTCCCCCCCCCCCCCGTTTTGGGTAACTATTGCCTTGCTTGCTGACCTTGACCTTGATATCCTCCCTATGCTAATTCCCTGCCAGGTTCCACCCTCCTGAATGCTTAAGGGAAGTTTCTTGTCTGTGTATCCTGCATAATGGGCATTAACAGCTTAGATGCAAGATTGTAAAACATCGGTAGCAAACTTCTGCCCTCTGGGGTTCTCCCATTGTGCTGTAAGCCTGTATTTAAGACCTCTTCCCTCTTTCAATAAACAGTATTCGGTATTAAAAAAAAAAGCTGGGTGTGATAGTGCATGCCTTAATTCCAGCACTTGGGAGGCAGAGGCTGGCGGATCTCTGAGTTCAAGGCCAGCCCTGTCTACAGTGGGAGTTCCAGGACAGCCAGAACTACACAGAGAAACCCTGTCTCAAAAAAACCTAAGGGAAAAAAAGATCAAGATTGAAGCCTAGGTGGACATGATGTGCACACCTATAACCCCAGTTCTGTTTCTAGAGAGAACAACACGAACCCCTGAAATCAAGAATAGTTAATGATATACTAAATGCCAAGACGATTTCACATGAGTCTCCCGAGCTCTTCAAAATCTTTTCAGATTTTATTCATGAAATTCATTTTCCTACTGGAAGTTTGTGGACAATGGCTTTGGGTCTGGGATAGTCTTTTCTGTTTTTCCTTGATGGCTTGGATGTCAGAACTTTCTGGAAGGAAGCTAATATGGCAACTAAAATGCTATAAACAGAATGCAGAATGAGTATAAGCAGGGCATGGTGCATGGTGGTACATGTCTGTTATCCCAGCACTGGGAAGGCCTGAGGCAGGAAGATGGCTGCAAGTTTGAGGTCAGCCTGGGCTACAAAATGAGACTGTTTCTCAAAACAAAGCAATAACAACAACAAAATATTAACAAGGATAAAATTGTAACAGTGATTCATAGTATACAGTTGGTGCTCTATAAATGACTGTTGAATGCTCTTAAGATGTATGCTGAGGGTATGGCTCAGTCGTAGAGCATTTGCCTAGCATGTGTGAGATCCAAGATTCAATCCCAGCACCGTAAAAAAATGTAATAATGATTACAATAACAGAAAATGCATAGAAAGAAGAGTTCACCCAAGGTCTATATGTTTACATTAGATCTGGTCACGGGAATCTATGAGATGCAAAAACATCATGACTTCTTTTTTTTTTTTGGTTTTTCGAGACAGGGTTTCTCTGTGTAGCTTTGCCCCTTTCCTGGAACTCACTTGGTAGCCCAGGCTGGCCTCGAACTCACAGAGATCCGCCTGGCTCTGCTTCCCGAGTGCTGGGATTAAAGGCGTGCGCCACCACCGCCCGGCTTGTTTGACTATTTTTATGTCTTTTAAAAACTATTTGGTTTTATTTTATGTGTATGAGTGTTTTGCTTGCATGTATGTGTATGCATCACATGCAAGCGGGGTGCCTATAGAGGTCAGAAGAGGGCATCAGATGCTCTAGAGCTAGAGTTACAGATGGTTGTGAGCTGCAATGTGGGTGCTGGGAATTGATCCCAGGCCCTTTAGAAGAGCAGCCAGTGCTCCTACCTGCGGAGCCGTCTCTCCAGGGCCTTGTTAGAATACTTTACTCAGTCAGTGTTACTCTTGTGAGTTGAAATCTTGGAGGAGGAGCAATGGCCCAGTAGTTAAGTGTTTGCTACTCTTGCAGGGGACCTGAGTTCAGTTCCCAGCACCCATGTCAGGCGGCTAACAACTGCCTGTAACTCCAGCTCCATGGGATCCAACACACAGACACACAGACACACAGACACACACACACACACACACACACACACACACACACATTCTATACACATTTTAAAAAGTAATAAAAACTTGAAAATTAGGGGCTGGAGAGATTGCTCAGGGGTTAAAAGCACTGGCTGTTCTTCCAGAGATCCAGAGTTCAATTCCCAGCACCCACATGGTGGCTCACAACTATCTGTATCCTCTTCTAGTGTGCAGGCAGAACACTGTATACATAATAAATAAATCTTTAAAAAAAACTTGAAAAGCCGTTGGTCGCACGCTTTAATCAGCACTCGACAGAAGCGATCTCTTGAGTTCGAGCAGCTGGCTACAAGTGAGCTCAGAAAGCCAAATACACAGAAAACCTTCGAAAAAAAAAAAAAAAAAAAAAAAAAAACTTGAAAATCTTTGAGCAAAACTGAAGGTCTCAGGCCCTGCATCTGCCGCTGCTGCACCCTGCAGCTGACTCTCTGTGAAGACTCCATGTGTGCTCAGCACTTAATGAGCATTTATTACACAATTACACTTTACAGGAACCCTATGAGTTACCTACAATTATTTTCTTGTTTTACAGATTAGGAAACTGAGACCCAGCAGGGTTACATCATTTTCCCAAAGAGAAAGGTCTGAGCACTGACTCTAGGTTGTTTGGTCTGAGGATCCACTCATAATCACTGTATCACACCAAAATACCCCCTCGTCCTCATTGGCAAGGAAAAGGGATGCATTCTCCCGGCAGTGTGAAAGTAAGGCCCAATGCAACAAGGCCAAATTCTTCAAAGCCTCAACTTTTAACCCTTACAGGTTCTTCTGTCGCATAAGACATATACATTTATTTGGAAATAAAATAACACTAATTATTTCCCATCAAGCCAAAAAAAATGCTTCAAAAAAATGTCCTGTTTATCCTGGGGTGCCACAGGTTTGTACTTACCACTGTACAGACAGAAAACTGTTTGCCCCAGGCTGTGAAACAACCAGTTAAGGCATCGCTGGAATTCTCTGGCAGGTGAATGGAATTGGAATGTTTTTTTTAACTGCTCTCAACAGTCAGACATCAGCTCACTCTGGTCTCTACCCTGGGTCCAGTTCAGGGGCTAATTCTTTCCTAAAGTAAGCATACCAAATAGCCTGTCTTGTGACAGCTGACAGATCCCCAGAGCTGCTGGCTGGCATGTGACATTCCTTAGTCTGTCCCAGCTGTCTCCGACGAGGTCAGCTCCTCGAAGCCCACGGTCCACTTTCTAGGAACGAACACACACAATAACTGTTGCAGGGGTGCACCGCAATCCACCACACGGTTGTAAATGCTCAGTAAATGCAAAACTGTGGCCACACAAAACACGATACTGCTCAGTTGGCAGGATGCTTGCCTCTAGTGCATGAAGCCCTGGGTTCCGGCCTCAGCACAGAGTAAAACCAGGTACAGTGGCACATGCCTACAATCCCAGCTCTTAGGAGATGGAGACAGGAGGATCAGAAGTCCATGGCTATTCTCAGTTACATGATGAGTTCAAAATCACCTGGAGTACATGAGACCCTGTCTCAGAAACATTAAAAACAAACAAACAAAAACACTGAAGTTTAAAAAACATACTGGAAGTGAGTATGGGCTGGTGTTACAGCTCTGTTGGAAGAGTGCTTGCCCAGAATGCATGAGGTCCTTGGTTTAGCCCCCAGCACCATATAAACCAAGTGGGTAGTGCATGCCTGTAATTCCAGCACTCAGGAGGTTGGAGGCAGGAAAATTAGAAGCTCAAGGTCATCCACATCTACATAGCAAGTTAGTGCTGGAGTAAATGAGTTCCTGTTTCAAAAAACACAAACAAGTAAATTGCATGTTGCCAGGTGTGGTGGAACACACCTTTTATCTCAGCATTTCCAAAGCTAACATACTAAGATGCAAGTTTTATTTCAGCCTGGACTATATATTAAGTCCAAGTCAGCATGAGCTGCATAGAGAGACCCTAGACACACACACACACACACACACACACACACACTCATACACACTCACACACACATATACACATACTCTCAGACACACACACTCTCTCTCTCTCTCTCTCTCTCTCTCTCTCTCACACACACACACACACACACACACACAGAGCAATGGGGGGGGCGTAGAATGAGAATCCTGTGTGGGCATTGTCCCTGACCTCGGAGCAGCCCAGGTAAGGCAGTTACTGCACTGATTTGGGAGGAGGGAGCTGTGATTCAGAGCCCCAGCTAACGCTTTGCTCAAGCCTCTGATTCTGAAAGCTGGGCCAATAACCATCAGTCAAGTCTGTTTTCAGGCCCACGCTGCAAGGTAGTAAATTTCATCTCCCTTCATCCTGCCTAATAGTCTCAGGCTAGCTCACCATCTCTCACTGCCAGCTTGGCGTCTCAGGCTAACTCAGTCTAATTCAGCTTAGTCTGCCATCACCAGGAGCCCAGAACCAGGCTGAGAAACACTATGAACAGAACAAACAACACAATTGTGCTCACATTTGCCAGGATAGCTAACACTTTGAAAATAAATAGAATTAGCACTGCAGCAATGTACCATGGCTCATGCCTGGAATCTAAATCACTGTGAAGGCACAGAGGGGCAGGAGGTTTGAAAGTTCAGTGTCAACCAGGAAAGACAATGTGGACAGGGAAAGAGACAGAGGCAGCAGAGGAGGAAGGACGAGGGAGGGAGGGAGGGAAGTCTTACCTGAGGAGCTGACTGACATCTGCTTAAAAATCTGAAAGAGATAAGGGCTGGGGCTGGGGCTCCATGGGTAAAGTGCATGCTGAGCACCTATGAAGCCCTGGGTTGGTCCTCAGCACCCCATAAAATCAGTCATGTGGTGCCGGTGCATGCCTATAATCGCAACACTTGGGAGTCTGAAGCAGAAAGATGGAGAGTTTAAAGCCAGAGTGATAGCAAGATCCTGTCTAAACAAACAAAAAGAGGATAAATCAAATCACACACACACACACACACACACACACACACACACACACACGATCAGCCTTTAAAAAGCAAAGTTGCTGAGAGATTACTCAGAGAGGTTAAGAGCACTGCTTTTCCAGAGGACCTGGAACCCACATGACAGCTCACAATCATCTCCAATTCTAGGAGATCTGATGATGCCTTTTCTGGGCTCTGAGGGCACCAGGCATGCACATGTGCAGACATACATGCTGGCAAAACATTCACACACACACACACACACACACACACACACACACACACACACATATAAATTTGGTTTTTTGAGACAGGGTTCTTTGTGTAGTTTTGGTGCCTGTCTGGATCTCAATCTGTAGACCAGGCTGGCCTCAAACTCACAGAGATCCACCTGGCTCTGCCTCCCAAGTGCTGGGATTAAAGGCATACGCCACCACTTCCCGGCAAAAATCTTTTGATGATGGATGAACACTGAAGACATTTGAGTGACATACACCAGATACTGAATGAAGTACCTGATCAGTCAAATCCATAGAGATAGAGAGGAGCACAGGAGCTGTGGTGAGGAGAAATGGGAAAACTGCATTTAACAGGTACAGAGATTTAGGAGACGAAGAGAAAAACAGCCTGGAGATGGATGGCGACGACAGTCATGTAACCCCATGAATATGGCTAATGCCATCGAACCGTACACTGAGAATGGTAATGGGGGCAGGGAACAGGACAAATTTCCAGCATCCCTCTCAGAAGGCTCTTCCCACCCCCGCAACCCAGGGGAGGCAAAGGGCCTAAGGCATCTAGGCATACTCCCTCTTCTTTGCTACCTTGCTCCCGGAAGTCCAGCCCAAAAGTGCCCCATGGGAAATTGTGTGTGTGTGTGTGTGTGTGTGTGTGTGTGTGTGTGTGTGTGTGTTTCCTGGATGGTTTGGAAGAGATCTGCTGACACCAGGCCCTGTCTGTCTCCTGTGATGCTCTCTGTCCTCTGGCAGCTGGCACACTAGTGGAACACAGTGGGCCAGGACAAGGTAACTAACTGGGTTTGCTCGGGGAATTGGAACTCAGGTCATCAGGCATGGCAACAAGCACTCTTACCCACTTACTATCTTGCTGGCCCAGGCACAAAGTTTTGTTTTGTTTAAGCCAAAGAGATGAGAAAGTCATAAAGGAAGACCAGCAGCCATCCTCTCCTCCGAGTCCTTGTTCTTTTTTGGTTGTTGTCTTGAGACAGGGTTTCCCTGTGTAGCCCTGGTGTGGTGAAACTTGTTCTGTGGCCCAGGCTGACCTGAACTCAGAGATCTGCCTGTCTCTGCCTCCGGAGTGCTGGGATTAAAGGTGTGCGCCACCGCCTGGTTTCAATTCCTTATTATTATTAAACTGAGGGGGCATATGTGGCCTGTAACTGCCACACTAGACAGTGCAGAATCAGCGTAGAATGTCTATTATTCTTTAACAAAGATCAAATACTTACAGTGCTTCCAGGTCCTATCAAAGCAAGAAGATTAAGAGTGTGCCCTCCAGGCCCCGATGCTGGAATAAAAATGCTGCACTGTTCTTCGTTTTCCATGTGACTTTGGACTTCAGTTCTGCACTTCAGTTACTTCACCTGTAAAGTGAGATAATGACAACAAGGACTTCCTAGGTTGTCACGAGCATCAGATAATTAATATCGACAAAGGGCTCAGGAACGTTTCCAACAAACACACAGGCAGCACACAGTAAAATACTTTGATTTGCCTGTTATTAACAAATGAACTTAGTAATTTGAAAATAAAATATAGGTGTTGTGGTTTGGATGTGAAGTATCCTCCCTGTACTCAAAAGTTTGCCAGCTTGTTTTTTTTTTGTTGTTGTTGTTGTTTTTTTTGTTGTTTTTTTTTTTTTTTTTTTTTTGTTTTGGTCTGGAGGATCTAATCACTGAGGTGAGTGGATCAAAATGACTGTGACTTACCTAAAGAATGATTACCTCACCTAAGTGTTCGTACCTGGCTGGCAGCATTGGGCAGTGAAGGAAAAGTTCAGAGGTAGAGTCTAGTTGCAGGAAGTAGGTAACTGGGAGCATGTCCATGGGTGCTACATCTTGCCTCAGGCCCCTCTCCTTCTTCTTCTTCTTCTTCTTCTTCTTCTTCTTCTTCTTCTTCTTCTTCTTCTTCTTCTTCTTCTTCTTCTTCTTCTTCTTCTTCTTCTTTTCTCTCTTCTCTCATCTCTCTCTCTCTTCTCTCTCTCTCTTCTCTCTCTCTCTCTCTCTCTCTCTCTCTCTCTGCTTCCTGATGCCATGAAGTGAACAGCTGTACTCCACTGGACCTCTTCACCATCATGTTCCTCCTCACAGCAGGCCCAGAAACAACGGAGCTAGTCAAGCATGTCCCAACACCTCTGAAATGGTGGCCAACAGTGGTCTTTCCTCCTTCTCAGTAGAAATTCTCAGGCATTTGACACAGCAACAGAACACTGACTAACTAGGTTTCTGGCTTTTTCTTTTTTCCCTTTTTTAGAAGGCCTGGCAGCCCTGGCTTACATCCCCACAATGCTGTGATTAACTAGGGCTGAATAGTGGCCTCTGAGGGAAGACGGGGCACAGACTTTCCAGTTGCCAAATGTTCTCTTTGTGGTATTGCATCAGCCTCTCCCAGCAGGCCCCTTTTTCTAATTTGTACAAAAGCCCAGTATGGGTTAGTGGGCCACCCTAGGGGAGGGACAAACGCCCGCACAAAGATCAGGAGACTAGCAGGGGATCGCTTCAGACAGTGATAGCTAATGTCCGATTCTGAGCCATAATCTGGACTGTATAGTGCTGTTGTCGTGTGCCTCAAATCTTCAGGGAAGTCTGCTGCATGAACAGTGTTTTGGGGGCAGGGGATCAAGAAATGCAGGAGTCCCATGTGAACAAACACTAGTGAGGAAAGCAGGAGTGTGGAGTGAAAATGGAGAATTTCGAAGACCAAGGAGCCCCTTGAAACATCAGAGTTTTACAAGGAGACCTAGAAGCTGGAGTCATTGTACTTGAGTAATGAAGAGAAGTTGAGGCTGGAGTTAATGGCAACTCCCAGCAGACACTGGGTCATAGACTCATAGATTGGAGTAGGAGAGGAGAGAATCAGACAGGTGCAAATTTATGGGTTCCTTTGAATTTCCATGTCTTTATTCACTTCCTCTATTTCTTGTGAAACTAAGGATCAAACCCAGTGCTTTGCACATACTATAAGGAAAACAATTCTCATTCCAAACGTTCTTCACTTAAAGGGGGAAGCATTAGAGCCCAGTCTCAATACCCAACTCCTCCCTACCTCTGTTAGTTTTGAGACAGGGTTCCATTTGGCTCAGGTAGGCCTTGAAATGGCTAAGGATGACCTTAAATTCCTGATTCTCCTGCCTCCACCTCCCCAGGGCTGCAATTCCAGTCACACACTGTCATATCTGGCTTTCATTATTTTATTTGGAAAAGATAGTGTCAATCTCAGTCCAGGCTTTCCCCAACACACACACACACACACACACACACACACACACACACACACACACACACACACCACGTGCTTGCTTATACAGCTGTATATTTCACTTCATTCTTCCCAGGCTGGAATTGCTACCTTTCAACACTGCCTGTCACAGAACCTGGGTCCTTCTTTGCTTCTCCAGAGACTGAACGCACCAACAGTGAAGTGAAAGAAGAAAGAATGGCAGGGAAAATCTACCTGCTGAAGAAGTCTGATGACTATTACACACGGAAAGCCAAAGTTGCTCTCCAGGTGTTCAGTGGACCTGGGCCTGGACAGGGCACAGTGGAAACAGACCAGAAGCCAGGCTCAAGCCAGACAGCCAAGTGGAATCTTGGATAGTCTTTTGGCCCCGGGGTTCTTGTCTGTGAAATGAATGGATTAGAGCTGCATGTTTTCTAGTTTTAATGGTCACAGGCAAAGGCTAGGTCAGTGTTGATTTGCCAGTAAGATGACTCAAACACAGATAGATAGATAGATTGATTGATTGATTGATTGATTGAAAGAGTCTCACTCTGTAGCCTAGGTGGACCTTAAACTCAGGGCAATTCTTCTGCCTCAACCTCCCCAGTTCTGGAATTACCAATGTGAGTCACTACATCTGGCTTAATAAAATTTGTTTTAGAAATATCCTACTTGGGGCCAGTGAGATCATTCAGCAAGTGTCTTAGTTGGGGTTTCTATTGCAGGGATTGAATACCATGATCAAGAGCAATTTGAGTTTACAACTCTCAGGTCATACTCTATTGTTGAGGGAAGTCAAGATAGGAACTCACACAGGGCAGGAACCTGGAGGCAGGAGCTGATGCAGAGTCCATGGAGGAGTGCTGCTTACTGGCTTGCTCTCCTTGGCTTGTTCAGCCTGCTTTCTTATAGAACCCAGGACCACCTGAGCGGCACTTCCCACAGTGAGCCAGTGCCCTCCCACAACAATCATAGGTCAAGATGCACCACAGGCTTACCCACAGACCAATAAGGTGAAGGCATTTTCTCAATCAAGGTTCCTTCTTCCAAAATGACGCTGGCATGCGTCGAGTTGACATAAACGAGGCAGCACAGCAGCGGTAAAGGTCCTTATCGTCAAGCCCGGTGACCTGAGTTCCATCCCTGGGAGCCACGTGGTAGAAGGAGAGAACTAACTCTCCTAAGTTGTCTTGGACCTCCACATTGTTTGTTTTGTTTTAAGAGAGGGTCTCACTGTGCATCCCTGGCTAGCCTAGAACACTCTCTGTAGATCAGCCTGGCGCTTCAGTCCTCCTACCTCTAAGATCAATGCTGGGGTTAAAGGAATGTCCCGCCAGATCCAGCTGTTAAAGAAAGTTAAAGAAGAAGAGGAAGAAGAAGAAGAAGAAGAAGAGGAGGAGGAGGAGGAGGAGGAGGTCAGGCGGTGGTGGCACACGCCTTTAATCCCAGCACTCGGGAGGCAGAGGCAGGCGGATCTCTGTGAGTTGGAGGCCAGCCTGGTCTACAAAGCGAGTTCCAGGAAAGGCGCAAAGCTACACAGAGAAACCCTGTCTCGGAAAAAAAAAAAAAAAAAAAGAAGAAGAAAGAGGAGGAAGAAGAAGAAGAAAGAAAGAAAGAAAGAAAGGAAGGAAGGAAGGAAGGAAGGAAGGAAGGAAGGAAGGAAGGAAGGAAGGAAGGAAAGAAAGAAAGGAAAAGAATATCTGGGACCCGGCATGGTGGCACATCACTTGGGAGGCAGAGACTGGTGACTCTCTGTGAGTTCGAGGCCAGCCTGGTCTACAAAGCAAGTTCCAGGATAGACAGGGCTACACAGAGAAACTCTCTCTCAAAACAAACAAAAAACCAAAACACAAAAAAAGGAATATCCTATATGGCTAAGAATGGTGACAATGGCTGAAATCCCAGAACTCCGGAGGCTGAGGAAGGAGGATGGACAGTTCAGTGAGGAGCTGCAGAGATGGTTCAGCAGTAAAGAGCACTGGCTGCTCTTCCAGAGGACCCGGGATCAATTCCCAGAATCCACACGGTGGCTCACAACTGTCTATAACTCTAGGGGATCCAACACCCTCTTCTGACCTCCATGGACAACAGGCACATGTGTGGTGCACAGACATACCTGTAAGCAAAACATCCATACCCATACAATAAAATAAATGTTTAAAAATAATTTAAAAACATCCATACCCATACAATAAAACATCCATACCCATACAATAAAATAAATGTTTAAAAATAATTTAAAAAACTGGTAGAAGCCGGGCGGTGGTGGCACACACCTTTAATCCCAGCACTCGGGAGGCAGAACCAGGCAGATCTCTGTGAGCTCAAGGCCAGCCTGGGCTACAGAGTGAGTTCCAGGAAAGGCTCAAAGCTACACAGAGAAACCCTGTCTTGAAAAAAAAATGGTAGAAAGAAAGATAGTTCAAGGGCAAGAACTCTAGCCAGGAAACTTGAGCTCTGACAGTGCCCTAAAGTGAGCATCATTGTTCTGCCACAAAGCATGGTGTAACAACAGATGTTCTTTAATAGCATTTCAGCTCAGAAACCCCAGCGAGCCCATGCTCCGAACTCATCCAAAGGATGTCAGCCCCACTGTTTCTCCGGGGAAATAAATAAGAAAGGAATGTGGGTGTTCTCAGTGAGTCAAAGGGCGGCAAGTGAGAGATGCCTCCTGAACTCCCAGGGTTTTTCCAGCCATGTTCCCATATCTTATTCCCAACTCTTATGTCTACATTCCACAGTAGGCGCTGGCACATCTGACGCCAGTAGCCAGACAAATGAGGAGGACCTTGAGTTCTGGACTCCTCCCATGGCCAGAGTCCAAGGGTTGAAGAGCAGACTTTTATCAGAGTCCATTACTGGCCCGGCCCAGGTGACTACTTGGCATTGGACTTTGTTAAGTCTCCCTGAAGTGCCACTTTGGCTGGTGCTCTCAGCTCTGCTAGGCCTCCTGCCTCAGGGGACCTGTTTCTAGCCTTGCTGTAGTGAAGGTCGGGGAAGGACCCTCTGGGAGATTCTCTAGGGTGAGGGATATGCTAGGGAGGTCAGGCAGCAAGGCCCACTTTTGAAAATATATATATATTTGAAGAAAAAATAAATATATATATATATTTTTTTGAGACAGGGTTTTTCTGTGTAACCCTGGCTGTCCTGAAACTTTCTCTGTAGACCAGGCTGGCCTTGAACTCATGGAGATCCACCCAGCTCTGCCTCCTGAGTGCTGAGATTAAAGGTGTGCACCACCACTACCTGACAAGTATCTTATTTTTGTTCATCAACCTCCTATCCAATATGATTGAAAATAATGTGGGACTAGAAAAAGCACTTAATGAATTTTCAAGATTGAGTATAAAAAACAGGTTTGATGGTACACACCTGTAAACCCAGCACTTGAGAGGATGAGGCAAAAGGATTTTGAGTTCAGGGCCTGCCTGGACTATACAGTGAGATATTGTCTCAGAACAATCAAAAACAAAAGACTGACTGCAAAAAAACTTGTGTTATATATGATAATCAGCTATTATAAATATGCTGGCTGGTGGTGGTGCCAGGTGGATCTCTGGGAGTTCAAGGCTAGCCTGGTCTATAGAGCAAGATCCAGAACAGGCTCCAGAGCTATACATAGAAACCAGGTCTCGAAAAAAAAAAAACAAAAACAAAAATAAAAACAAACAAAACAAAAAAACCAAATGTGCTTCTTTGAATCATTGGGTGGATGTATTCTTGCACATCTGTCCAGTTATCCCCCATCTAGTTCTTCCCTTCAGATAAATTTTCAAATGTGAATGTGGTAGGTCAATTTTTTTAGTGCGTGCATGTGTGCGTTCTTGAATGCATGTTGACATGCTGAGAACTTTCCCTGAGGAAGGTTATATTAGTTTATTTCAAACAGCATTGTCTGATGCCTGGTCACCTTTATTAACAGTTTAGGGGTATTTTTTTTTTAATATTAAGATCATGGCTATATTTAAGAAAAAAGGAGGGGAGCTGGTGAAATGGTTCAGTGAGGTGGTGTGTGCATATGCACTTGTGTGAAAGACAGACAGACAACAGACAGACAGTCAAACAGACACACCCACACACCCACACACACACACCACAAATATTAATTGAAAAAAATAAAGACCATGACTGTAACTCTTTGTTTTACTCTTTGACTCAACAGTTCCAGTTGTCTGAATTTTTTAAATATCCAGATTCCACACAGCTTACGCTGACTTACTTGTATACAATGGGTTTTTTTTTGTTGTTGTTGTTGTCTGAGTAAGCCCATTGCTTTGAGCAATCATTACCGTGTCCTTGGCAAACCACCTTTAATTGGGGCAGAAGCATCTCCCCATCTTTATGTACTGAGAGGAGAGGCAGAGGGTAATTCAGACTCCTCGGTCAATGTTGTTTCGACACCACCGGTGTCTTCTCTTTTGAAGGTGAACCACTTGCTTCCAGCACGTTCTACCTTCAGCCTTTAGAACCTCACTTCCCCTTCCTCAGTGACAGCAGACCTTGGCTTAGACATAGCTGCTTGCCCCACCCTGACGGTCAGAGGTCAGTGGGGACATGTGCCCAGGTACTTCTGCAGCAGTACTTAAAAGGCAGGGAGATGAGGTGATAGGAGAATGGTGTTTTCACTTTCTCATACTCTCCCATTCTTTGGGGAGGAGGGGTTGAGATGATGTCTCAGGGATCCCAGGCTGGTACAGCTCAGAACGACCTTGAACCCCCTGTCTTTTGGCCTCCATCTCTTAAGTGCTGGATTGTAATTGTATGCCTCTCCTTCCTTTTTGAAACAGGGTCTGATTATGTAACCTACACTGGCCCCTGCCTCTACCTCCCGACCTGGAATTACAGGCATGAGCCACCACACCTGGCTGAGAGGCAAGATTTGAAAGACACGATTAGGCCGTGAGGGCTCTGCTCTCACAAGGGGATCGATGCTGTCAGTCATTGTGGAAATGCGTTCATTATCATTGGCACTGGACTTGTTACAAAAGGATGAATATTACTCCCCCCCCCCTTTTGAATCTCTTGTCCTTCTGCTTTCCTTGAGATGACACATTAAGAAGGTCTTTACTGGGGCTGGAGAGGTGACTCAAGGGCTGAGGGCACTTGTGGCTCTCGTAGAGAACCAGTGTTCACTTCCAAGAATCCACATGGCTGCTCCTAGTTGTTTGTAACTCTAGTTCCAGGGTGTCTGACACCCTCTTCTGGCCTCTAGGGGCACCTGAATGCACATGCTGTATTTGAATTCACACAGGCACACACACACATTTTTCTTGTTTTTTGAGACAAAGTCTCATCACGTAGTCCTCCCTGTCCTGGAACTTGCTATGCAGACCTGGCTGGCTTCTAACTCACAGAGGGATTAAAGGTGTGTGCCACCACAGCTGCCTTTGTGTTTTGAGAGAGGGTCTCAAGTACTCCAGGCTGATCTCAGTCCTTCTTCGTAGCCAAGAATGACCTAAATATCCTGATTCTCTGCCTCTAACTCCCAAATATTGAAACTACAGGTGTTACCATCACATCTTTCTAAAATGTGTGGTTTTAGTGTTTTATTGTGTGCATGCATTCCTGTGTATTTGAGACAGGGTCTTATTATGTAGCCCTGTCTAGACTGGGACTCCCTATGTTGACCAGGCTGGCCTAGAACCTGCAGCGGACCCTCCTGCTTCTGTCTTCCTAGTACTGGGATTACAAGGGTCAACCGCCACACCTGGCTTAATAAACCCCCTTTAATTGGAGCCTGGAATGAACTTGATTCCTAGGCAACAGCCAGGCAGGAGGCAAACTGCACAGGCAAACATCTCATCACCTCAGTGCAGACAGCTGAAAACAGGCACAGCAACTTGACATGCCTAGGCTTGAGCTCAGAACCAGATTCTCTCTGCGTTTCCACTCTACCCTCGTAGAAAAGGAGGGGGTTCATGGTTGAGCTAGGTTGTCAGCATGCAGTCACACATCATCACAGCACCCCATCATCACACTACCTCCCAGTCACACGTCTGCACACCTTTTCCATCCTCTTCTACCCCAGCCTGAGCCAACAGGACACTCATCTGTTCCACCTGGAGCAGGAGGCCACCAACAAACAAAGATCCCGTACAGACTGTCCTTCCTTCAGGACTTATTCCTTGGTGTATTTGCATAACTCCCTCAGCACCACAGTGGTAAAGAAGGACTGGGGAAAATCTGAGTCTTGTTTTGACTGAGTTTACCTGGAGGTCATCATTTTTGCTTGTAGAGACCCTATGATGCAAGAAAGAAATTGTATTCAGCTACAGAAAAATAGAACCACTACTTCTGAGTTCACACAATTAAAATTTTTGACTCTTTTTTCCTTCAAGACAGGGTCTCATCTCAGGCTATATAACAGGAATCCTAATTGGTTTTAATAAAAAAAAAAAAAAAACAACTGGAGTCAGATATCAGGGTAAATACTGAAAGATCAGAGAGACAAAGGAACAAGCCACAGCCACCTCTCACCTCACCAACTCCTCAGCCCATAGCTGAAGATGACTTTGAACTTCTGACGCTCTTGTCTCCACCTCCAAAGTCCTGGGATTCAAGGCATTTGCTGGTTTATGTGGTGCTGAGGATCAAACTCAGTGTCTTGTACATGGTCGGCAAGCACTCTACCAACTGAGCTACAACCCCAGCCCCATAAATATGTGTATCACTTTAAGCGTGGTTTGACCCATGACTTGAAGTTGAAGAGGAACATAAACAGGATAGAACAGGCCCTGCTTAACTCTGTCCTCTGTGGCTCTAAGTTAGTCATCAGTTATCTCATTCTTCCTGCCTGGCAGGTAAGTATTGGGTGATGTCATGGACATGATGAGCCAAAAAATGGTGGACCTGATGATTGTGAGCCTTTGTTTATGGGAAGGAGAGGAAACCTCTGTAACTGAATAAGTTATCAGTTTTTCAAGTGTGGTTCTGGGATCACCAATCTTATCACTGCTGGCTAAGAATGCAACTTAGCCAGCTGAGGCTTTGATCTCAGCACTCTGGAGGTAGTGAGTTGGAGGCTAGCCTGGTCTACATAGTGAGTTCCAGGCTAGCCAGAGTTACATGGTAAGACACTATCCCCAGGCAGTGGTGACAGATGCCTTTAATCTCAGCATTTGAGAGGCAGGTGGATCTTAGTGAGTTTGAGGCCATCCTGGTCTACAAAGCAAGTTCCAGCACAGTCAGGATTGTTACACAAAGAAACCCTGTTTTGAAACCCCACCCCCCAAAAAGGCACTATCCCACCCCTACATAAAAACAAAAACAAAAAAGAAGAAATACGACTTGTTAGATCCCACCCCAGAGCTCCTACAACAGTATCTCTGAGAACAGGGCTATCACTGTGTGTAGTAGAATATTTTAAGGTGTGTTACTTTTATGTTGCATTTGTTTAACTCTGTGAAGCTGTGTTACTGTGCCTGTCTAAAACACCTGATGGTCTAATAAAGAACTGGCCAATAAGAAAGCAGGAGAAAGATGGGCGGAGCTGGCAGACAGAGAGAATATATAGAAGGAGAGATCTGGGAGAAAAGGAGAGCTGGGAGCCAGAGGTGGAGGGCGACTTCAGGGGTCAGCCACTCAGCAACACAGCAAGCCATAGAGTGAGAGTAAAATTTACAAAAGTTAGAGAAAAGGAAAAGCCCAGAGTCAAAAGATAGACTAAGTTAAGGAAAGCTGGCTAGAAACAAGCCAAGCTAAAGCTGGGCATTCATAATTAAGAATAAGCCTCTGTGTGTGATTTATTTGGGAGCTGGGTGGTGGGTCCCCCCAAAAGACCACAGCAACAATAAGTCTGCACTCCAGCTGACAGGTTCAGCTCAAATTTTATGACTATATTCTTTTATTTATTTATTTATTTATTTATTTATTTATTTATTTATTTATTTATTTATTTATTTATTTATACAGTGAATGTTCAGCCTGCAGGACAGAAGAGGGCACCAGATCTCATTATAGATGGTTGTGAGCCACCATGTGGTTGCTGGGAATTGAACTCAGGACCTCTGGAAGAGCAGTCGGTGCTCTTAACCTCTGAGCCATCTCTCCAGCCCCTATGACCATATTCTTTTGTGTAATTTATTTATTTACTATGTGTTCATCTCAGTTGCAACCTTTACAAATTTTTTAAAAATGTGTATGTCATGGGTAACTAAGGTTAGTGTATGAAGGTCAGAGAACAACTTTGTGGAGACAGTTCTTTATGTGGGTTTTGGGGGTCAAACTCAGGCTGTCTGGCTTCTATAGCAAGTACTTTTACCTGTGTGTGGCTATCCTCTGAGCCAGGTAACCACCATCTTGGGGAGTTCAGCTGTGCCCCCTTGTAAAAGGACTGTCCCAGCTGGACTTGTTGTCTGTGTGCACGCCCTCATGGAAGGACAGGGAGGGTCATGAGACCCTCACCTCAGTTTCCAGCTCTCCCTACCATTGTATGCAACTCTGCCCTAAGTGCCTGTGGGCTCCAGGAAAAGCTGGGGGACTGTAGGAAAAGGGGGCTCCATCTCTTTCCTTATGGGGGAAACCCTCATTCCTGCTGGGTAAAGACTTTCCAGGAGCAGTCTGCTGTGGGAGGAGCACCCACACCCTGTGAGGAACCCCTCACCTCTGCTCTGTAAGGAAGGTCAAAACCTCACTGGTTCCCCGGAGTGAACTTTGGTGGGACTGTGCATCGGCTCGTCGAGAGGAACTTAGAAGAGACAGACGCAATTTGTCTTCCCATGGAATTCTAGCAAGATCCCTGAACCATCTCGCCTGCCCTGGTTTGTTTTTCTGAGTCCTGCTATGCTGCTGTCCCTTCCAACCTGGAGTGTGCTGGGCGGCCTCAACTGGCTTTGAATGTCTGATCTCCTGCCCTTCCTTCCCAAGTGCCGTGAGTGGGGGTGTGTACTACCGCATCTGACTGAAGGCTTTATTAGTATTTTTGAGACAGATTCTTTTCTTCCATCTTAGGCTGACCTTGAACTCACGATGTTAGCTAGGGGTGACCTTGAACTGATCTCATTTTTTACCTCCCAAGAGCAGGGACTGCAGGCAGATGTAACTATATCCAGACTATTTTATATATTCATGTGGATATAATTCTAATTTTTTTACTACATTCCTTATTTGTGTGTGTGTGTGTAGGTGAAGGCATGCAGGACAATGTAAGAAGTTAGAGGACAACTTCCGGGAGTGAATCTTTACTTCCATTTTGCTGAG
Source organism: Peromyscus leucopus (assembly GCF_004664715.2). Taxonomy (NCBI): domain Eukaryota; kingdom Metazoa; phylum Chordata; class Mammalia; order Rodentia; family Cricetidae; genus Peromyscus; species Peromyscus leucopus. Next base: position 57,991,199 of record NC_051086.1, read on the forward strand.
GCAGGGTCTTCTGTTGTCTCTGCCACACAGAAAAATCCAGGTAGTTGGCACTTGACCTTCTAAAAATTCTCCAAGACTTTCGTGTCTGCTTCCTATCTCTCTGGAGTTCTGGAGTGCTGGGGTTACACATATGGAACACCTCTTGAGGCCTTTTTAAAAGACATATTCTAGGGCTCAGCTAATCAGGCTTGAGCCATTATGCCAGCCCTTTTTTTTTTTTTTTTTTTTGAGACAGGGTCTCATGGTAGCCTTGGCTGATGTCCAATTCATTTTGCAACTTGAACTCCTGGTGCTATGTTTCCATTTCTAAAATTTTGGAATTACAAGTGCATACTGGCAGCCCAGCTTTCTACATTTTTATTATTATTCATTTTAAAAAATAACGAAAAGAAAAACCAGGGAGCAGTGGTGGTACACACCTTTAATCCCAGCATTCAGGAGGCAGAGAGGCAGAGGCAGAGGCAGAGAGGCAGAGGCAGAGAGGCAGAGAGGCAGAGAGGCAGAGAGGCAGAGAGGCAGAGCAGAGAGCAGAGAGGCAGAGAGGCAGAGAGCAGAGAGGCAGAGGCAGAGAGGCAGAGAGGCAGAGAGGCAGAGGCAATCTTTGTGAGTTTGAAGCCAGCCTGGTCTACAGAGCAAGTTCTGGGACAGTCAGGGTTACACAAAGAAACCTTGTCTTGAAAAAACAAACAAATAAAAAATCATGCCATAATTATCTCATTTTCCCCTCCATTTTTATGTGCTCTTATGTGATGTATATATGTGTATGCATGATTTGAGTGTGTACGTGTGTTTGTGTGTGTACACATGATGGGACTTGGAGATGATGCCGTGTCCTCCATCACTCTTCCACCTTATTCACAGAGCCAGGGTCTTTCAGTCAAACCCAGATATGCCTAGTCTTATCCCCTGTCCTGACTTCTGAGGCTGGAATCGTAGACAGGCTACCACAACCACTCTATTAGGCCAGTGTTTCTCAACCTTACTAATGCTGCAACCCTTTAATACAATTCCTCATGTTGTGGTGACTTCCAACCATAAAATCACTTTATTGCTACTTCATAACTATAATTTTGCCACTGCTATGAACTATAACATAAATATCTATGTTTTCCCATGGTTTTAAGAGAACTCTGTGAGAGGGATGTTCAACCCCCAAAGGGCTGCGGTTCTCAGGTTGAGAACTACTGGTCTAAAGAGATGGCTCAGTGGTTAAAAGTGCTACCGCTCTTGCAGAAGACCTGAGCTTTATTCCCGTTGTTTTATCTTGGGCTCTGTGGCTGTGCCTTAATCTACTGCTGTTTCAGCCGACAACTGAGACTCCACAGTTACCGGCCTGGCCGCTTAGGCTGCAGCCTGGTGGGAATTCTGTTCCCACAGGCACTGGCTCTCTGGCTGCCACTAGGTAGCTTTAACTAAATTTCTATCGTTCTATTTTTAAATAAGACTCGACATTCAACGGCTGAAAACTTGCTACCTCAGAGACGTTGAGTAGCACCTAGCTAACCTTCTCTCCTTGATGGCATCTCCCAAAAGGCTAGTCCTTTTGTGCCAAAACAAACAAAAAGCTGCTGCACTCAAAATCCCTCCCTCCTATTTTCAGTTCATCTCTGTCTCTTCCAGATGCCCTCTGATGTTGTATTATTACTTTCTGTCAGCTACCTGCTAACTCAGACTCCTGACCCAAGGTAATTGTATTTAATTAAAACAAATACTAACTCGGGGTTCACAGTGATCAAATATCCCCCAACACATTCCTAGTATGCACACTGGGCAGCTCACACCATCTGTAATTTTAGCTCTAGGGAGATTCAATTCCTCTGGCTTCTGTGGGCACATGCACAGATCCATACAGATACACACAGACACACACACAAACACACACACAGACACACACACACACACACACACACACACACACACACACACGGATAGACAGACAGAGACAGAGACTAAAATACCAAATAAATCTAGAGACTGGAGAGATAGTTCAGCAGTTAAGAGTACTGGCTGCCTTTCCAGAGGACCCAGGTTCAATTCGCAGCAACCACATGGTGACTCACAATCACCTGTAACTCCAGTTCCAGGGGATCTGATGCCCTCTTCTGGTGTCCAAGGGCACCAGGCATAAAAGTACAGCATAGACACACATGCAAGCAAAAACACCTATATGCACAAATAAATCAATACATTAATTAAAATAAATATGTAAAAAAATCTTCAATACAGCCTGGAGAGATATACAGCTCAGTAGATAGAGTGCTTGCTTAGCATGTATGAAGCCTAGGGGTGGACCCATAGCACCCCAGAAGCCTGGCTTTGGCTACGAATCTGTAATCTTACTACTTGAGAAATAGAGACAGAAGATCAGGTATTTAAAGTTGAAACCATCATGATGGTTTAGCACATGAAGGTGCTTGCTGCTCTGGTTCAGCTCTCCAGAACTCACATGGGAGAGAGAGAGAGAGAGAGAGAGAGAGAGAGAGAGAGAGAGAGAGAGAGAGAGAGAGAGAGAGAGACCTGACCCCAGCAAGTTGGCCTCTGACCTCCGCATGTGTTCCATCAGGATTCATGTGTACCCACACATATACACACACATCATATACACATATACAAAATGAATAAATAAATCTTTAGAAAAAGTCCAAAGCTGGACACGGTGGCACATTCCTTTAATCCTAGCACTGGGGAGACAGAGACCAGCAGCAGATCTTTGTGAGTTCTAGGTCAGCTAGGGCTACTTGGTGAGACTCTGTTTTTGTTTGTTTGTTTGTTTGTTTGTTTTTGTTCTTTTTGAGACAGAATTTCTCTGTGTAACAATCTTGCCTGTCCTGGAACTCACTCTGTAGCCCAGGCTGGCCTCAAATTCACAGAGATCCACCTGCCTCTACCTCCCAAGTGCTGGGACTAAAGTCTTGGGCCACCACTGCCTGGCAGAGACTGTTTAAAGACCAACAGAAACAGAGGCTAGATCAGTGGTTCTCAACCTTCCTCATGCTTTGACTCTTTCATACAGTTCCTCATCTTGTGGTGGCCCCAATCATAAAGTTATTCTTCCTAACTGCAGTTTTGCTACTGAATCGTATCTGACATGCAAACCCTTGGAAGAGCCCTTTGACTCTCAAAGGGGTGGCAACCCACAGGTTGAGAACTTCTGGGCGAGAGGTGGCTTAGTGGTAAGAGCACGGGCTGCTCTTCTTGGGGATCCAGGTTTGATTCTCATCACACACAAAGGTACCTCCCAACCATCTGTAACTCCAGTCCTAGGAGGTCTAATGCTTTTTTCAGGGCTTCAAGGTACCTGTGGGTGGCTTTGAACTCACAAAGATCCTCCACCTCTGCCTCCTGAGTGCTGGGATTGAAGGCGTGGGACACCACTGCTGGCCCTGGTCCCCCCCCTACAGGGTTTCTCTAGCTTTGCGCCTTTCCTGGAACTCGCTTTGGAGACCAGGCTGGCCTCGAACTCACAGAGATCCGCCTGGCTCTACCTCCCGAGTGCTGGGATTAAATGCACACACCACCACCGCTCAGCAATAATTTAATTTTATTTTATGTGCACTGGTGTGAGGGTATCAGATTCCCTGGTACTGAGTTACAGACAGGTAGGAGCTGCCATGTGGGTGCTGGGAATTGAACCTGGGTCCTCTGGAACAGCAGCCAGTGCTCTTAACCACTTAGCCATCTCTCCAGCCCCCCTTTTTTTATATTGAAATATATAGCCCAAAGGATACATGGTATGTATACATAGATCATAGGTTGACTAAACAGCCACCTATGAATCTAACACTGAAGACCATGAGCATGATCAGTGCTCTAAATGTTTGTTCCCTGCCTTCTGCGGGGTAACCACTGAATCTTTTGCTTTTCTTTATATTTTTTCTTTTTTTTCTCTATATTTTTCACACAGATTCCAAAACAATAAATTTTTCTACTTAGCTCCTTTCCTAATTTAACAGAAATGCATTTATTCTATAATTTATTATGTTTCTAAGCATAATTTATTATGCTTTGTCCATATAGTATATAGTTCATTCATTTGAAACATGCATGGCATGAAATGTACCACAATTTATCTACCTGTTCAAGGGTATTAGTATTCGTTATAGACTTTTAGTTTGATCAATATTGCTAAGAACATCCTGGATCTTTAGGGTTTTTTTGGAGCCCATGGATAAGAATTGTTTCTCTGCACTTTGCACAGCCTTGGTGCAGGGAGGAGGGGCTTGAACCTGCCTCAACTGAATGTACCAGCTGACTCCCCATGGAAGACCTTGCCTTGGAGGAGGTGGGAATGGGGGGTGGGTTAGGGGGAAGGCTGGGGGATGGGAGGAGGGAGGACAGGGGAATCTGTGGTTGGTATGTAAAATGAATAGAAAATCTCTTAATAATAATAAAAAATAAAAAATAAATTTAGCAGCAAGGATCTGCCAGATTCCTGAACAGAAACCATAGAGAAAAGACACTGTACCTCTCTAAGTTCTAATAAAGGAAGTATGGTTTCTCAAAAAAAAAAAAAAAAAAATTGTTTCTCTGGTACATATACCCAGGAATAAAATTATGGGGTCCAATTGCTTTCCAGAGCTGGTGGATCAATTTATGCCCCCCACCAGTGTTCCTGTCTCAACACATACTCCTGAAGTCTTGATGTTCTCCCAACTTCCATCAGCATTCCTGACTTTGGGTATCTCTGCTGGTGACCAAAGGGAAGCTCTCATCTTTCTCATCCAGAGCCATGCCCTTTTAAATGCCCCAGTGAATCTCCAGAGGTGACCTTCTCTACCCCTGTAGCCCTAACTGAACAACACTCTGAGCACCAGGGAGGGGAGAAAATGTCAGTCACGGCGGTCTTTTCATGTGTCCAGCAGAACCACAGGATCCTCCTGCACATCTGTTTCTTGTGCTCCACCCCAAACCGTTGCTTCTACTCTCTGTGGTCCACACGACAAGACCAGTGGCATCAGAGAATGTACCTCTGTCAGAATCTGACAGGGTTCTGCAGACAAGTACTGACTCAGACTCTCCGGGATGCTGTGCGGGAGATTTCTGCATAATGAGTTCCCCAGGTGACAGGCACATTCCAATTGGGGAGCTGCTGCTCTGGGGACTGCTAGAACAGAGGTGAGGCCAAGGTCATCTCCAGGCAGCTTCAGCCACCCTCCCAACAGCTCTTCCAAGAAGGATGCGGCAACTTCCATTCTCCTCGGCTCTTTCCCCTGCTTCTACTGCCTCTCACAGGGTAGAAGAGGGACTGAGAAGAGCTGCCTGCCAATAGAGGCCTGGCCAGCTACAGAGTGGAATAGTCTTCCAATGGAATACTATTTTTCTTTGTAAAAAAAGAAAAGAAAAATTGTTTTAGGGCCTGGAGAGATTCAGTAGTTAAGAGCACTGGCTGCTTTTCTAGAGGGCCCAGGTTCAATTTTCAGCACCCAAATGGCAGCTCACAACTGTCTCTAACACCAGTTCCAAGGGGATCCCACACCCTCTTCTGGCCTCCATGGACATTGCATGCATGTGGTGCACAGACAAACGCAAGCAAAACACCATGCATACAAAAATAATAAAGTGCTCAACATATTTTTTAAAAAGTTATCTTACAGCCCGTTGTGGTGGTTTAACCCTGAGGCCAGCCTGCTCTACAAAACAACTTCCAGGACTGTCAGGGCTACACAGAGAAACCCTGTCTTCAACTACCTGCCCACCAAAAAACCCCCACAAATACAAAAAACCAAAAAGTTATCTTATTTGTTTTCATTTTATGTGTATAGGTGTTTTGGTTGCATGTTTTTCTTTTCTTTTCTTTCTTTCTTTCTTTTTTTTTTTTTTTTTTTTTTTTTTTTGAGACAGTTTCTCTGTGTAACAGTCCTGGCCACTGCCTGGCTGACTCCGTGTATTTCTGTGTGCCTGTGGAAGAGCCAGAGACATTGGATCCCCTGGAACTGGAGTTACAGATCTTGTGAGCTGCCCTATGGGTGCTGGGAATTGAACTTGGGTCCTCTGGAAGAGCAGACAGCATTCTTAACTGCTGAGCCACCTCTCCAGCTCTGCTTTTCTAAAAGATGTGTTTTATTTTTAATTTTGTCTATGTGGTTCTGTGTTCTGGGACATACATGAGTGTAGTGCCTGAAGAGGCAAGAAGAAGGTGTCAGGTACCCTGGAACTGGAGTTACAGGCTGTTGTGAGCTACCTACCCACATCCACAAATCTACCACTAAAATTGTTTGAAAATCTTCAATAATGAAAATGTTTTTATCTTTAAAAAATTAACTTTTGGCTGGGCATGGCAGTGCACTCCTTTAACCCCAGCACTTGGGAGGCAGAGGCAGATCTCTGTGAGTTCAAGGCCAGCCTGGGCTGTTACACAAAGAAACCCTGTCTCGAAAACAACAAAAATAAATTACCTTGTATGAGTGTATGGTATATGCAAGTGTGTGTGTGCGTGTTTGTGTGTGTATACACGTGTGGAAGCCTCTATCATTGTCTCTCTATTTGTTTAAGGCAAAGTCTGTCTTTGAGCTTGAGGGTCATGTTTTCTTAACTAGGCTGGAAGCCAGCAAGCCCCGGGTATCCCTTGCTTGTTATGTGGATGGTAGGGTCCAAGTTCTGGACTTTTTGATTATGCATCAAGTGTTAAGTGCCAAGCCATCTCTCCAGGCCACATTTTATAGCTGTGACATGATATGATGTGATATATGTATATAGTGTTAGTGTACACAGGCTTTTTGTACTCTATCACTGCCACTGCCGCTGCTGCTGCTGCCGCCGCCGCTGCCCGGCTAAAAAGGGAAAGGCGAGGTGGGTGGTGAACTCATGGCCTCAGGCACAGTAGACTAGTATTCTCCCTTGCAGCCGCACACTTACACGCGCGTATGCTTTATCTATGCAGATAATTGCCCCTAGCATGTGTAGAGGAGGGAGTCTTGTCCTTTGAGGCCTTAGCACTGCTTCATAAGAAAAGTATTTATTGGGCTGGAGAAATGGTTTAGAGGTTAAGAGCACTGACTGCTCTTCCAGAGGTCCTGAGTTCAATTCCCAGCAACCACATGGTGGCTCACAACCACCTGTAATAAGGTCTGGTGCCCTCTTCTGGTCATACATGCTGTATACATAACAAATAAAGAAATCTTTACAAAAAAAAAAGAAAGAAAGAAAGAAAGAAAAAGAAAGAAAGAAAGAAAGAAAGAAAGAGAGAAAGAAAAAGAAAAGTATTTATTGATCAGTCCTGCTGTTCCAGGAATGCAATACAAAACTGACGGTTTATGTCAGCTGAAGCACCTTTTGGGCAGTCTGGAACAGAACATTGTAGAAGTTGACAATTAAATGCCTAAAGGTGATAGACAACAAAATGAAGACAAGATGCCAGGATTTTTTTTTTTTTTTTTTCCAATGGAAGAAAAGCCCTTTACAGTCCAGGTCTTTTATTTCTTTTTGTACATTAGGCCATGAATTCGTATGGAATGGGCTCCAGCAGCTCAGGCTCCTTCCCGTTAGTTCTCACAAAGTGTGCTTCTCTGGGTGGGGCGGGCTGGCGCTTCAGCTGAACCCAGGTGCCCTTCTCCTTGGCTTCCTTTTTCTTCTGGTCGTTCTCCTTCACCCGCTTCAGGAAGCTGTCTCGGCTTAGTGCTTGATGTGCTCAATCCGCACGTTAATTCTTGCCCTTAACTTGCTTGTTTACAATGATGCCCACGGCATGCTGGGTGACATTGTAGACTCTTCCGGTTTTGCCATGGTAACACTTATGAGGCATTCATTTTTGAACAGTGCCCATTCCCTTGATGTTTACAATATCACCTTTCTTGTAGATTCGCATGTAAGTGGCCAAAGGAACAACTCTATGCTTCCTAAAAGGCCTTGAGAAAATAGCGGGTCCCCCTCCTCTTTCCCTTTGTGTTCGTCATTCTGGCGAGTTACTGGAAGATGGCTGCCGCGGCCCCAGGATTTTATCCTTTTACTTTCTGAGTCCAAAGAAGACCCAGTGCTTTTTAGCCAAAGCAGTTCCCTTTTAGAAAAGGGCTTATTTTTATGTGTTTGTTTGCATGTTTGTGCACCACATACAGGTCTCATGCCTCCAGAGGGCACTAGGGACTTGAGTTGTAACTGGTTTTGAGTCACTATGAGGGTGGTGGGAATCGAACCTCGGTCTTTTGTTAGAGCAGCCAGTGTTCTTAACTGCAGGGCCATCTCCCCGCCCCCCACCCCACCCCACAGCTGTTTCTAAGTGTCAGTTATTATTACTATGATTTTGCCCATCTCACAGGTATATCTGTAACTACGCAATGTGTCATCACACAGACTTACCGTACAATAAGTATTAATTGCACCAAACCCAAGATTCTCCTTTTCTAGCCCTCCTTTTCCCCGTCCAAGCCCAGAGAGTATGATTTAGTAAGCCTGGAGCGAGATGAAGAAAACTACTTATTAAAAAAAGTTTCCAGTTAGCTGGGATCACACCTGTAATCCCAGCACTGAGTCAGGAAGGCCATGGCAGCAGGATGGTCCCGAGTTCGAGGCCATTCGGATTACACAGCCAGCCTGGACAACAGTCGAGCTCCGTCTTAACCAAAGCTCAACGAGAAGCAACCAAACAACAACAAAAAAAAGGCCGAGCTGTCCGGCAGACTGGTGAGCACGCCTTCCCGATGGGTCACCGAAAAGGACCCGGTTTATGACCACGCCCCCACGTTCCGGTGAAACCGCGCACCATACCCCGGGTATCGCGATAGTTCCTTTTCCCTTCAGTCTGGACCCTAGGTCTCGCGAGAGTGGCTTGTCCAATCACGGCGCGGAGTGGCTTCACAAGATGGCGGCGCGCTGAGAGCGTAGCATCTGCGTTTCTAGGCGCTCGGCTGTGTGCGTGGGTTAGGACCCGGGGCTTGTGCAGGCCCCAGCCACACAAGCCGTCAGGCTGCTACCTTGGCCTACGAGGTACGTGGTTGGCACATCTCTTATCCGGTTGTTCTCATGAGTCGCTTAACCAGCGGCTCACCGGCTTTTATCCTCTGGTTCTCGACTCCTCAGGGGACCCGGGGCGGGTGTGTGAGGGCGGTAGGGTGGGTAGGTACTTTATATGGATGGGTGTTTTGCCTGCACGTACGTCCGCACCATGTGCACAGTGCCTACAGAGGCCAGAAGAGGATGATTCCATGGGACTGAGTTACACATGGTCGCGAGCTGCCATGTGGGTGCTGAGAATCGAACCCAGGCCCTCTGGAAGAGCAAACAGTACTCTTAGCCATTGATCCATCTGTACAGCCTTCCCAGTCTGATGTTCTAAGAGCCAAATTTAGACTATCCTATAGGCTATGCACTAGAAGAAATGGTATCTGAAGAGGTAAAAGTCAAGGGGAACCAAGAAGCATGGAGTGTTAAAGATGAAGAGGGCTACCTTCAAGGTCTTTGGTTTTTGGACTCACTCAGATGAGCCTTTTGTTGAGACTCAACTGGGCTGCCCATTCAGAAAGAGAATGTTATGTTTCAGTGGCCCATACAGTGGAAAGTATTTCATAGTCATTTGCTTCATGGTGTTGATGACTGAACCTAGTGCCTTGCATGTGCTAGGCAAATGGTCTTTCACTTTGAGCTACATCTCTAGGCGACTTCATATTCTTCCTAGTCAACAAATAGTACAGCACCTATTCTTACAGATCCTGGTCGTGTCTGTCCCCCAAAACACCCCCGGCCCCCAGACAGTTTCTCTGTAGCTTTGGTGCCTGTCCTGGATCTCCCTCTGTAGACCAGGCTGGCCTCGAACTCACAGAGATCCTCCTATCTCTGCCTCCTGAGTGCTGGGATTAAAGGTGTGCGCCACCATTGCCACCGGGCTCAGATCCTCTTTGAAGCACTGAGGTACCTCAGTGAACAGTTTTTCCTCATGGAGTTTACTTGTAGGGAAAAATTTAAAAACTAAAGCAAACATCTATGAATGTCACGTGAGTAAACTCAAAAGACAGGAGTTAGGAAGGTGATAGTGTGTGCTCAAGTCACTGGATGTTTTAGTAAGATGCTCAGGAAGGATATTAATGAGGTGACATTTGACCAAAGACCTCACAAGGTGGGGATATGTTCAGTGTATGTACATTTCAGTGGGGAGAGCAAACCATGGCAGGTGAATAGCAGCAAGTGCAAGTTCAGTCTGATGGTGCACTCTGGAATCACAGCGCTTAGGAGGCTAAGGGATTTATGACTAGCTGTGGGTATATAGTGAGTTCCTAGCCAGCCTGAGCTACTGGAGACCTTGTCTAAGAGCAACAAAGACAGTAAAGAGACAAATACAAGTGGATAACCCTAAGGCATGAGTGTGCCTGGCTTGTTTGGAAGTGGCTAATAGTTCAGTGTGGCAGGAGCAGAGTAAACTGGGTGAGAAGTGATAATACCAGTGCTAGGTAAGAGCTGATTCCCAGTTGACTTTGAGGAGTGGTATAGATAGCTAGCTAGAAATCCAGAAGTTAGTTTATCTGGGGTGTAGCAGCTCCTCGGTAGAGCTTGTGTGAGACACTGGGTTAAATTCCTATTGAAAAAAATTTTTCTTCAAAAGTTAATGAAAGGAGTGACTTTATTGACTGCATCTGTTATGACCGAGTAAATTGTGTAGAAAGTGACTTGCACATATGTTCAGAGTACACACCTGTCGACCATGCCCTCTTTAATGGGTTACAGAGTCCTGTGTATCACTGTCTCTTGACCTTGTTAGAGGAGTGCCTTTCTTTTTGTTGCTCTACGGAATTACATGAAAAAAATTTCCCTTTGATGTTCTTGGGGCCTGGGGCCTGTCCTCAGTTTATGCTCCTTTTTACCAGATCTGTAAGAGGCATGTGAATGCTAGGGAGTAAAAACTGCTTTATAGTGTTTCCACCTTTTGTGGAGACTTAACCCGGGACCTTGAGTGTGTTGGGCAAGTGCTCTAATGATGAGCTGTATCCCCTTAGTGGGGGGGGGGAGGAAAGTTGGACTTAAGAGCACTGCTTCCTTGCCTTACTATTTGTGTGTGTGTTTGTTTTAGAGGCAGGGTCTCACACTGTAGCCCAGGCTGGTCTCAAGCTTACTGTGATCCTCCTGCCTCTGCCTTGCAAGTACTGGTATTGTAGACATGTATGTACTCCTGTCCCACCAATGCTTTTGAAACTAAATATCTTTCTCACATCCCTTCTTCCCTCTCTCTTTAAAGATGGCTTTAAGCAAATCAATGCATGCAAGAAATAGATACAAGGACAAGCCACCTGACTTCGCATATCTGGCATCCAAATATCCAGATTTTAAGCAGCATATTCAGATAAACCTGAATGGGAGAGTAAGGTAGGTAACACATGAAAAGTTATTAATATGCATCACTCTAATGTGATCTGAGTGGACTTGATAGGAAGCAAGCTAGACTAACAGAAGACCTGAGTGTTAACCATGTGCATTTCATGGAATGTCTTATATGACCTTGGACAAACCCAATTATCCATCCTGGGGGTCAAGTTTTTAGATCTATCAAATCTGAAAATTGGAAAGTCTCTTAGTGGCCAACTTACTGCTTCTACAACAGAGATGCCAAAGTAACTGAGACTAGGATTGTACGCTATGTGATAAGTGCTCAATGAATGGCAAAATGTCTTGTTATGTGCACACCTTTAATCTCAACACTTGGTAGGCAGAGGCAAGCCTGGTCTACGGAGATAGTTCTAGGACAGCTAAGGCTACACAGAGAAACCCTGTCTTGAAAAACCAAAAAAAAAAAAAAAAAAAAAAAAAAAAAAACCCAAACCAAACCAACAAACAAAAAAAGTGTTAGTTTTGATGTGAAGTAGGAAAGTAATAACTAGAATGTTAAAGCTTGCTTCAGGGATATAGCTTAGTTGTTACAGAATTGACCTGGCATTCATGAAACCCTGGGTTCTATCTCTAGCACTGAATAAACAAAGTGTGGTGGAGCACACATCTGTGATGCTAGTACTTGGGAGGTGGAGGCAGGAGGATCAATTCAAGGACATCCTTGGCTACATAATGATTTTGAGGCTATTTGAGACTATCTGAAAAACAAAGAAGGGCAGAGATTACGACAATGGTATGAGAATGTGAGAACGTAAGTGTGTTATACCTGAGGTGACAGATGCACAATAAGACCAGGCCAGGCTAGTCAGCAAGTAATCTTAGCCACCGAGCCGTCTCTCCAGCCATCCCCACCCCAACACTGTTCTTCAGGCTTTTATTTCATAGTTTTATATATTAGTCAACTTTCCATTACTTTAGCAAATAGAAACCAATGTAGGAAGAGGAGAGGTTGATATTGCCTTGTAGTTTTGGAGATTTTACTCTTAAGATAAGGTGACTTTGTTGCTGAGGCAGTACATGGTGACTAGATGTGCCTAAGGAGCAGTTCACCACATAGCCACTGGGAAATGAGAAGAGAAGGGACAGGATCTCATAGCCCATTTGGAGGCATGCCTTTAATGACTTAATACCTTCCCACTCTCCACCTTGTGAAGGTTCCAACACTTCCTAATTGTGCCAAGCTGGGGACTAAACTTTTTTTTGAGTTTGAGACTAACCTGGTCTTCAGAATTTGTTCCTGGGCAGCCCAGGTCTAGACAGCTTTGGATGTCTTAGAACTGACTATGTAGACCAGGCTGGCCTGCTACTATACCTAGTCTGCAAAGTTAGTTTCTTTTTAATTTTATTTATGCTTAAGACCACTTACTGCTTTTTTGTGGGGTGGGCGTGCGGGGGCGGGTGTTGAGACAGTGAGACAGAGTTTCTCTGTAGCTTTGGAGCCCTTCCTGGAACTCACTGTAGCCCAGGCTGGCCTTGAACTCAGAGATTCGCCACTACCGCTGGGCCAACACTTACTGCTTTTACAGAGGACTTGGGGTTTGCTTCCCAGCACCCACTTGGTAGCTCACAATAGTCTCTAATTCCAATTCCAGATGATCTGATGCCTCTTTCTGGTCTCTGAGGGCAGTATACATATGTGGTACACAGTCATGCATGCATGCCAAAATGCATACACAAAAAATAATCTTTTACAAATAAAAGTTTTTAATTATATTTATTTATTCATTTGTGTGTGTGCCTGTATGAATGTACCACAGCATATGTGGAGATCAGAGGAGAACTTGTGGGAGTCTTGTCCTTCCAGCAGGTGAAGTCTGCGGTTCAAATTCAAACTGTCAGGCTTGGCAGCAACTGCCTTTGTACACTAAGCCTTCTTGCTGGCCCTTCAAAGTGTATATTTTATAATAGATATAAAGAATTCCCCCCCTGGCAATGGGCAAAGAGACACCTTGTTGTTGTTGTTGTTCTTATATCAGTCAGGGGCAGAGCAGATAGGTGACAGTCTATTGTTCATCCTAGCTTCATGTCTGGCTTGGTGGCCAAAGCTGTTTCATGTAGGACACATTAAAAAAAAAGAATTAAAAATATTTTGCTTCACAAATGTGCCTATAAAAAAGAAGACATGGGGCTGGAGAGATGGCTCAGGGGTTAAGAGCACTCGCTGCTCTTCCAGAGGACCTGGGTTCCATTCCCAGCACCCACATGGCAGCTTACAACCATCTGTAACTCCAGTTCCAGGGAATCTGGGACTCTCACACAGATATACATGCAGGGAAAAATAAAAAATAAACAAATCATTAGAAAAAAAAGACATGGTCATCATTAATATTTTCCTTAATTTTATTTATATATGACCGTGTGTTTGTGTTCTGTGGTACTTATGTGGAGGTCAGAGAACAGTTTTCAGGAGTCGGTCTTCTCACTGTGGCATCCAGGGGTTGGATTCAGATCCCCAGGCATGTGTGGCTGGTGCTTTTACCCTGTCTCTGGTGTTGGGGAGCTCAGGCTAGGGCAGTTTTCTTTAAAGTTGAGAGTATTGTGTGTGTGTGTGTGTGTGTGTGTGTGTGTGTGTGTGTGTGTGTATGTATGTATGTATGTATATATATATATGATGTGAGTGTGTGCAGAAGTATGCTGCTGCGTGGACTTTGTTTTGTTTTTGTTTTTTTGAGAGGATTTCTCGTTTTGGTGCCTGTCCTGGATCTTGCCCTGTAGACCAGGCTGGCCTCGAACTCACAGAGATCTGCCTGGCTCTGCCTCCTGCCTCCTGAGTGCTGGGATTAAAGGCATGTGCCACTACTGCCCGGCTCTTTTTTTTTTTAAGGAGAGTGGATGGAAACATACTTGAAAACAAGACTGGCCATGTCATATCCTGTTTTTTTTTTTTTTTTTTTAAATGTCCACTAACTTTTTATTTATTTATTTATTTATTTATTTATTTATTTATTTATTTACTTGTTTTGGGGGGCCGTTTTGAGATAGGGTTTCTCTGTGTGTAGTCCTGACTGTTCTGGAACTCACTCTGTAGACCCGGCTGACTTCAAACTCACAGAGATCTGCTTGCCTCTGCCTTCCGGGTGCTGAGACTAAAGGCGTGCGCCACCACTGCCTGGCCCTACTAACTTTTTAAATTTTTGTTTATTTTTAATTTTATATTATGTGTATGCCTGCATGTGTGTCTGCACTGTGTGTTCCTGGTGCTGGTGGAGGCCAGAACAGGGCTCAGAACTGGAGTTACAGATGGTTGTGAACTGCCATGGGGTTGCTGGGAATCAAACCCAGGTCCTCTGGAAAAGCAGAGCTATTGAGCCATCTGTTCAGCCCTCCAGAGGACAGCTTTTGAGAGTTGGTTCTCTACTGCCATCATTGCTTGTGGAGGATTGAACTGAGGTCATCAGGCTTGTGTGACAAATGCTTTTTTGTTTTGTTTTGTTTTTCGAGACAGGGTTTCTCTGTGTAGTTTTGGTGCCTGTCCTGTAGACCAAGCTGGCCTCAAACTCACAGAGATCCACATGGCTCTGCGTCTCGAGTGCTGGGATTAAAGGCGTGTGCCACCACTGCTCAGCTGTGACAAACGCTTTTACCTGCTATATTGCTGGACAGTATATTTATTTTTACAGGAAAAAGAACACAATTTATGGTAGCTGGAGAGATGGCTCAGTGGTTAAAAGCACTGACTGCTTTCCCAGAGGACCTGGGTTCAATTCCCAGCACCCACATGACAGCTCACAACTGTCTATAACTCTAATTCCAGGGCATACGACACCCTCACATAGACATACATGCAGGCAAAAACACTAACACACATAAAAATAAAAACTAAAAAAAACCACAATTTATTATGCTTCATGCATGCACTATCAGACTACAGTATGGCATATGCAGAAGGGATTTGTTATATATAGGTATAGGAGATGGGAGATCTGCTCTCCTGTGTCAAAGACCTAGCTGCTTCTAGCAGGACTACTACTTTCCTGCCTGATTAGGTCAGAGGTCAGGATTCCCTGTATTGATAAAATGTTCCTTTCCTTTTTTCATGATTCTTTCTGTCTATTTAGGTCTTTTGGGACAGGGTTTCTTTGCTTAGCCCTGGCTGTTCTGGGACTAGCTCTGTAGAGCAGACTGGCCTCGGACCACAGAGATCTACCTGCCTTTGCCTCCTTGTATGCACCACCATCCCATGATTTGATTTTTTTTTTTTTTTTTTTTTTTTTTTTGGTTTTTTCGAGACAGGGTTTCTCTGTGTAGCTTTGCGCCTTTCCTGGAGCTCACTTGGTAGCCCAGGCTGGCCTCGAACTCACAGAGATTCGCCTGGCTCTGCCTCCCGAGTGCTGGGATTAAAGGCGTGCGCCACCACGCCCGGCTCCATGATTTGATTTTTAGTTGTGTGTGTGTGTGTGTGTGTGTATCTGTGGGTTTGTGTACATGAATGCGTTGCCTGAGGAGGCCAGAAGAAGATGTCAAATTTCCTGGAGCTGGAGTTACAGGTGATTGTTAACCAACCTGTACAGGTGCTGGGACTGAACTCAGGTCCTGGGAGAGCAATGCACACTCTTGTCTTTCCACTCCCCAGATTTATGTTTGCTTGCTTGCTCTCTGTCTCTTTGGAGACAGGGTCTTGCTGTGTAGCCCAATCTGACCTTGAACTGTTCTTCCTTCCTTAGACTCCTGAGTTTTTTTATTCATTTATTTTTGCAGTCCTGGGGTTCAAACCTAGCGCCTCTTGTATTCTAGGCAAATTAGATTTTCTTGAGGCAAGATCTCACTAGCTCAGAGTGATCTGAAACTCATTCTGGCCTCATCAGGCCTCAGATTCACTGAGATCCTCCTACTTCAGTCTTCTGAGTGCTGAAGTTACAGTCTAGTTACACACCCAGTGCAGGCACTTACTTCATTTTAATAGTGTCAGTTTATTTATTTTTGGGTTTTGGAGACAGGCTTTCTCTGTATAGTCTGGCTGCCCTAGAACTCATTGTGTCGACCCTGCTGGTTGTGAACTCACAGAGAACCACCTGCCTCTGCCATCCTAAATGCTGGGATTAAAGGTGTGTGCCCCCTCTTCCATTTTAATCCTTTTTAAAGAAAAAATTTAATTATGTGTATGGGTGTTTTGCCTGCATGTGTGCCTGTGTACCCTGTGCATGCAGTTTCCATGGAGGCGAAGAGGGGGTTGGATCCCTTGGAACTGGGATTGTAGGTGGTTGTGAGCTGTCATGTGGGTGCTGAGAACTGAACCCAGGTCCTTTGGAAGAGCAGCAAGTACACTTAGTGGCTGAGCCATCTCTTCAGGTCCAAATAACAGTCTTAAAGAAGGCATTTGACAACTGAGGTTTTAGGTAATTTTCTGGTTTTACAGAGACTGAGTCTCCTCATCTAAATGTAGGTGAAAGAATGTAGTTTTGTATGGCTGTCATAAAGGTTAGCGATAATTTATGCACAATGATTAGCATATTATAAACATTCGATTAAGGGTAGATGTCCCCTATTGTTAGGAAGCCTGATAGGGTTGAGATGGCCAGTATTGAGGATGTGATGATGTCTGTTTTTTCCTACCGGTCACTGATTTGTTAAAATTGTATCAGATCATTGTAATTTAATTAGGTTTTGCTTTTTCATAGTAACTAATTCCATAGCAACAGCCTGCTGTTTGTTTGAGCTCTGTTAGTTGATCTTGAACACAGTGTGACATTTAACTTTTCTGTTTTTAAACCAAAGACCAACACTGAAGGTTAGTTGTACTTGGTGACTAGTGAAAACTAGTATCATCTCATTGATAATCCAGTGACCCAGACCAGGGTTGCAACAAGGCTGTGACAGGCTTTGGTGTTTATTGACGCACTTGAGGATCAGCTTCTGCTGTATTAGAATGATTGTTAGGTCATCCTTGAATAGTGGAAATGCATATTCTAAAACTCATCTCCAGTGATGATACAAATAAAGTATTCATTTGCAGCAGAGTGGGGATCATTCTGGGGCAATCAGAAGTCTGTTGACAATAGGCTGTTTTGTGAAGCTGCATGTGTTAATTAAACAAACAACAAGGACTGATGGAATGAATAAATGCTAATTTTCACGTGAGAGCTAATTTTAGTTCCCCCTGTGATCTTGGAAATGAGAATAAAAACAGATCTTGCCTGTGTTCAGGTTTCGCAGTGTCCCAGGGTGCTAATGTGACCTAGATATTTAAGTAGTGAAGTTGGGTGACTAGACTTTGCCCTACAAAGGATTTCCAACACTTGGATATTATCTGCCTTTTCTTAGAACTAAAAAATGAACAGTCAGTTTTGTTATTAGAATCTAAGAATCTGTTTTCATAGGTTTCTGTTTATTCCCTTCATTGGTCTTCCTTCTGCTTCATATGCAGTGTTTTTTGGTGATAGGTTATAGTTCCTCATTAGTAAATCATGTGCTGTAGTCTATTAGAATGAGAGAGTATGTTTGTATGTCTAAGGAGTCTTGTTTTGTAGAATCTTGATCTGTATCTCTGGCTGCTTGGGATTCACTGTGTAGACCTGCATGGCCTTGAACTTGAAAAGATCTTTCTCCCTCTTAATTGTGATTGCAGGTATATTCTTCCATGCTTGACCATAGATTTTAGTTTTATACAACTGAGGGTCAAACCCAGGTTTCTTGTGCACACTAGGTAAACACTGTACTGCTGAGCTATACCCCAACCCTGTGTATTTGTAGTGTGTGGGGGCTTCAGAGAGAGACAGGGAGGTACTTTCCAAAAATTATAAATTTTTTTAATTATGTATAATAATACCATTTCCCCTTTCCTTTTTTCCCCTCCTATGCACCCTTTGTTCTCTCTCAAATTCATGGCTTCCTTCTCTTTAATTGTTGCTGTTGGTGGTGATAATGGGGTGTGTATGTGGTTTTTTCTTTTTTTCTTTTCTTTTTTTTTTTTTTTGGAGACAGGGTTTCTCTGTATAGCACTCCTGTCTGTCCTGGAATTCACTTTGTAGACCAGGCTGGCCTCAAACTCACAGAGATCCACTTGCCTCTGCCTCCTGAGTGCTGGGATTAAAGGCATGCTTCAATATGCTTAGCATAAAAATGGAGCTGGGCGGTGGTGGCACACGCCTTTAATTCCAGCACTCTGGCGGCAGAGCCAGGCAGATCTCTGTGAGATCTCTGTGAGTTTCCTGGGCTACCAAGTGAGTCCCAGGAAAAGGCTCAAAGCTACACAGAGAAACCCTGTCTCGAAAAACCAAAAAAAAAAAAAAAAAAAAGGAGAAAAATTTTAATTTTTAAATTTTGTTCCTTTAAAAAAAAAAAAGATTTATTTATTTATTATGTATGCAGTGTTCTGTCTGCATGTGTGCCTGCAGGCCAAAAGAGGGCAACAGATCTCATTACGGATGGGTGTGAGCCACCATGTGGTTGCTGGGAATTGAACTCAGAACCATTGGAAGAGCAGGCAGTGCTCTTAACAGTTGAGCCATCTCTCCAGCTCACCCCCCTTTATAAAATTAATTTATTAAAATTTATTTTATGTGCATTGGTGTGAAGGTGTCAGATCCCTGGAACTGTAGTTACAGACAGTTGTGAAATGACATGTGGGTGCTGGAAATTGAACTGGGGTTATCTGGAAGAGTAACCAGTGCTTTTAACTGTTGAGCCATCTCTCCAGCCTCCTTTTTTGTTCTTTTTTGAGACAGGGTTTCTCAGCGTATTGCTTGCTGTCCTAGAACTTGCTCTGTAGATCAGGCTGGCTTTGAACTCCCAGAGATCCACCTGCCTCTGCCTCTAGATTGCTAGGATTAAATACACCTTCTAGACCACTTAATGGAAAAAATTACAGAAATGTATCATTCCTAGATAATATAATGACCATACTGCATGTATAAAAGAAAAAAGTTGGGGATTGGAAAGATGGCTGAGTCAGGAAAATGCTTGCTGTGCAAACATGCCGACTGTTTTAGGGTCTCTATTGCTGTGAGAGACACCAGGACCACAGCAGCTCTTGCAGAGGAAACATGTAGTTGGGACTCGCTCACAGTTCAGAGGTTCAGTCCATTAGCATCATGGTGGGGCATGGTGGTGTGCAGGTAGACATGCTGGAGAAGTAGCTGAGAGTCCTACATCTTGCAGGCAGCAGGAAGTGGTCTGAGTGTCACACTGAGCAAAGTTTGAACATAGGAGACCTCAAAGCTCACCCCCTGGTGACATACTTCCTTCAAGAAGGCCCCACCTACTCCAACAAAGCCACACCTCCTAATAGTGCTACTCCCTCTGGGGGCCATTTTCTTTAAACCACAGTGACCTTAGTTGTTCCCCTAGTATCCTTGTAAATGCCTGATGCAATGGTGTATTCCTGTAACCCCCCTGCCTGAGAAGCAGGATTCCTGAGTCTTGAATTCCAGGTTCAGGGCCAGCCTGGAAGAGTGGTGGCCTTCTGGCACAGTGGTGGCCTTCTAGCACAGTGCTCTTTCAGAACATGGCCCCTGAGTAGCTGCTCAGCCGTGGAAGATTTGTCACTGTCCACAGGTGTAAGACCTTGTGTCATTTGGTTAGTTCGTATCTCTTTCCCTGAGTTGTTGAAGCTGGTCCTACTGAGTCCCCTGGATTTGCAGTCATCGGTTTTCACAGCTCGACTGCACAGCAACGTTGGAGAGTTGTAAGGCAGGGCTTAGGCTTCTGGGTATGCGCTTCAGAAGACACTTTCAAATTTTGTTTTAGAAGGTGTTTCTAGGTTATTAGGTTTCCTTAATTTCTAAAATTTTACATTTCAAAACTTAAGACTTTACACATAGTATGATGGGATATTAGATTAGCCAGTGTAGTGGAAAAGAATGTGAATATATTAGTGTCTTACTTGACTGGATTTCTGAATGTGTAAGATAGACTTTTATTTCTGTCAGGAGTAAAATACAATATTTTTTTAAGTCTTGTGTTTTTTTGGAGGAGGGAGTTGGTTTTGTTTTTTCGAGACAGGGTTTCTCTGTGTAACATCGGTAGCTGTCCTGGAACTCGATTTTAGACCAGGCTGGCCTTGAACTCACAGAGATCTTGCCTCCTGAGTGCTGGGATCAAAGGCATGTGCTAAACCAGGCCTGGTACTTTTTTGTTTGTTTGTTTTGTTTTGAGACAGGGTCTCTCTGTTATGTACCCTGGCAGTGCTTTAGAACCCTGTATGTAGACCAGGCTGGCCTCAAACCTAACAGATCTGCCTGCTTCTGCCTCCCAAGTGAGGAGATTAAAGGTGTGTGCTACCACACTTGACTGAACGGTATGCTGGTTTTTTTCCCCCATTTTTTTGAGTGAGGTTTTGAAGAATTGTATTAGGTTCATTGATGTTGGTGATAGTAAAAAAGAAAAAATAGCTAGCACTGAGCAGTGGTGGTGCTCGCCCTTAATCCCAGCACTCAGGAGGCAGAGCCAGGAGGATCTCTGTGAGTTCGAGGCTAGCCTGGTCCACAGAGCGAGATCCAGGACAGGCACCAAAACTATACAGAGAAACCCTGTCTCAAAAAACCAAAAAAAAAAAAAAGAAAAAGAAAAAGAAAAAGAAAAACAACCACTTAGTATCAAGAGCTGTATTCTTTTCAGAGACTGTCACATGGCACTGATGTTGGTACTCTTACCCTTAACAGCTGAGAGAAGTGTCTGCATGGCTTGTCCAGAGTCCTACAGCTAAGGCAGGAAACACACAGGAATTGGAACAGAGGCCCTTTTAACCTCTGTGCTGTGGTGCATGTGTGGATGCAGCCATTCTGGTGGATAACTTGCTGATCGCTCATAGACTCTGAAGGTGTCCAGCACCCCTGTGTGTCTGCTGTTGTGCCGAATGTTGAACGTTAGGAAATTCAAATGGACATTGGGTTCTAGTGTCGCTGCTTGATATGGCAAAGGAGCTAGTGCAGCCCAGTGGTACATACTAATCATTTGGTCTTTGTCTCTGCTCCTTAGTCTTAATTTCAAAGACCCTGAAGCAGTCAGAGCTCTGACTTGTACTCTCCTAAGAGAAGACTTTGGACTTTCTATTGATATTCCTTTAGAGAGACTAATTCCCACAGTTCCCTTGAGACTCAACTATATTCACTGGGTAGAAGATCTGATTGGGCACCAGGATTCTGATAAAAGTACTCTTCGAAGAGGAATCGACATAGGTAAGTTTAGGGTTCTTCTTTTGGGGGCTGAAAGTAATTTTCATAGGTTTTGCATTCAGACTCCTTCTAAGCTCTTCTAGTAGTTGTTGGGAAAGAAGCTTTTACCTGTTACACATGGACATTGGTTTCTCTTGGAGTGTCCATGTCAGTTAAGGGGCAAAGGGGGTAAGAGAAGTGTGGAAGGAAAGAGAGGCTCTTGTCTACTCAGCTTTCAGATTTCCACCTTAATGTCTGTGTGTGTTGGGCATGGTCTACTCTGTTATTAAACAGTTCTCTATTTTATTGCTATTATTATTATTATTATTATTGAGACAGGGCTTTTCTGTGTCAGTCTGGCTATTCTGGAACTCTCTCTAGACCAGGCTTTCTTCAAACTCACAAAAATCCTCCTGCCTCTGCTTCCTGAGTGCTGGTGCTTGGCCCCTGGAGTCCTCCTCCTTTTCCCGTTCTTGATCTTCTCTTCCCAAATTTCTCCTATTTCTTCTCTCTACCTGCCAGCCCTGCCTATCCTGTCTCTTGCCTCACTATTGGCTGTTCATCTCCTTATTAGACCATCAGGTGTTTTAGACAGGCACAGCAACACAGCTTCACAGAGTTAAACAAATGCATCATAAAAGAATGCACACATCTTTGCATCATTAAACAAATGTTCCACAGCATAAACATCTTCAGCTGATATTCTGTAACAGCACTTTTTTCTTTATTTTCGATAAGACTGTTGATCACAAAATCTGTGGTTTTTTTATTTAAAGAGTAGACTCTTGCTATTGTTCGTGCTATTCTCACATTCCCGAGTTCCAGAAGCCCTCTCACTCAACTGCCTGTGCATTGAGGGCTAAAGGGGTGAGCTAGCGTACCCACTTCCTGTTGTTGTTTCTCTCTTATATATCACTCTTTCTTTTGAAAATTTGTGGCACTAGGGTTTGAACTGGCTTTGCTAGGCAAGCATTCCACCACTGAGCTGCATCCTCATTCTCTCTTTTCCTTTTGGAGTTGGGATTTTACTCTGTTGCCCTTTCTGGCCTCCAGCTCCTCTTCTCAATGGATCCTTCTGCCTCAACGTCCCTACATTCTTCAGGAATGTGGAATTGTAGATGTGTCCATTGTGTCTGGTGTCCTTTCATTGATTTTATTTTTTACTATTTGTGACTTTTATTTTAATTTTTTTTGGTTTTTCGAGACAGGGTTTCTCTGTGT
Source organism: Peromyscus leucopus (assembly GCF_004664715.2). Classification (NCBI taxonomy): domain Eukaryota; kingdom Metazoa; phylum Chordata; class Mammalia; order Rodentia; family Cricetidae; genus Peromyscus; species Peromyscus leucopus. Next base: position 58,013,818 of record NC_051086.1, read on the forward strand.
AGCTTTGCGCCTTTCCTGGAACTTGCTTTGTAGACGAGGCTAGCCTCGAACTCACAGAGATCCTCCTGCCTCTGCCTCCCGAGTGCTGGGATTAAAGGCGTGTGCCACCACCTGATTTTTTTTTTTAAGGTTTATTCATTTATTATGTATAGTGTTCTGCCTGCATGTGCCCTTGCAGGCCAGAAGAGGGCACCAGATCTAATTGTAAGTGGTTGTGAGCCACCATGTGGTTGCTGGGAATTGAACTCAGGACCTCTGGAAGAGCAGTCAGTGCTCTTAACCACTGAGCCATCTCTCCAGCCCTATTTGTGACTTTTTGACACAGGATCTCCTGGAGCTCAGCATGTTCTTTTTTTTTTTTTTTTGGTTTTTCGAGACAGGGTTTCTCTGTGTAGCTTTGTGCCTTTCCTGGAACTCACTTGGTAGCCCAGGCTGACCTCGAACTCACAAAGATCCACCTGCCTCTGCCTCCCGAGTGCTGGGATTAAAGGCGTGTGCCACCACCGCCCGGCCGCTCAGCATGTTCTTGAACTCCTGATCCTATCTCTGGCACCATCTGTGATCTTCCTATGGCTTCTACTACTGTCCATCTTCACTGCCACTATCCCAGTCTAGTTCATCATCCTCTCTACCATGTGTACAGAACAGCTTCTCGGCTGCTTTGCTGACATCTCTACTCAGTTGCTCTTACATTTCATGGTTGGCACTGTGTCTAGAAAATATGTATATGTCCACATCTGATCACATCTTCTCTTAGTAGTTCCTTATATTGCTTTTGTGATAAATACTTTTTTTTCTCTCTTTTTTGAGACAGTGTTTCTTTGTATAGCCCTGGCTGTCCTGGAACTTGCCCTGTAAATCCGGCTGGCCTCGAACTCACAGGGATCTGCCTACTTCTGCCTCCCAAGTGCTGGGATTAAAACCTTGGCTTGGCCCATCAGAATTTCTGTTGTCTGATCCTTATCTTCTTCCCTGGGTTCTCTAAGCCTCAGCTTACATGATTTTTTCTTTCCACACTGTTTTCTAGACCTTTAGTCTTTTGTAGACCTTTATTTGCTGTGCCTCAGACTTCCCGTCTTTGTCCTGTTGGTTCCCGTTTATATTATACTTGTCAACTAAAGCCTGCTTTCTCTGACTTTGCAATCTATGAAAGGTTGCTTTCTTGGTTATAATACTAGACTGCCACTAGATTGCAAACTAGTTAAAATAATCTCTCAAGGCCTAGCGAAGTTGTTGGATAAAGGCATTCTTTTGACATTCAAATTCTAAGTGCTTCATGTGATCTAAGCACTGGAGACCTGATAGAGTTCACTTAAAGCTCTTACTTTTTTTGTTCATGGTAGAAGATGGCTGACAGGTCTTAGAAAGCTAAAAGCTTGTCTTGAAAAGTGTGGTAGCAGGTATTTGTGATCTCAGCACTTGGGGTATGACAGAGCAGGATGACAAGTTCCAGGCCAGTGTTAGCCTGGGTTATGCAGTGAGACCATAACTAGGGAGGAAGTGGGGAAAAGGGATCCTAGCCTATTTGGTGCTAATTGCATTTCTGTTATGCCCCAAACCTTCTGAAGTAGCACTTGGGGATACGCGAGGTTAATGGATTTTAGCTCTTCGCAAGGGGCAATGCTTGCTGAAATCATATTCTTTCTAATTAGGGTTCTATATAAATTCTTCCCCCAGACTCCATCAGCTTGCTCTAATTCTGTGACTATGCTTTCCATTTTTATTTATCGTTATAAAGATTATTACCCACTTAAAATCTTGTTTGGTTTTTTGAGGATATCAGAATGTCAGGATGCAAATTTCTTGGTCTTGAGGATTAGAGAATAATCTTAGGAGGGTAAGGGGATTGTTCTTTTACTTGCATTTTATTTTTCCCCCTTTGATACAAAATTTAAAAAAAAGTTCCTTTTTTTTTTTTTTTTTCTTGAGAGGTGAAAACACTCTAAATGACTCTAGCTCTCCATAATGCCCAGGCCTAAACAATTGACTCTTGAGGAGCTGGGTATCCTCATCCCTTTCTATCTCCCAAATCCTCAAAGAGGTGTTTACCTAACAGTATCAGGGCCAAGAGACAATAACTGTGGCTGCAAAGAGGTTAAGGATTGCAACCATTAATTTTGGTCTCTGATTCCCAACCTGTTGAGAATAGGTCATGAGGATGAGTGGGCTTCTGGGTTAGGAGCACCTTCTGAACCTGCAGAGCTACAATGGAATCAGTTTGTGGTCAGGGGAAAGCAGCCCTGGAGTGGCTGGTCCAGACTGTAGCCCTCAGGAGAAACCCTAGCTTTCCTTCCCTTGGATATACACATTGGGATCTAATTGGTCAAGATTTATTAGTGGTTGTAAAGGCAGCATTTGGAGGGGAAAGTAGACCAGTCCAGGGTAGGGGCTCTTCATGTAAATTTAGGAACAAATATTGGCTGTTGAAGCTGACTTTCACCCCCATGAAGCACTGGCTTCTCATTATGTCTCTTGAACCTGTGCTAGGGCTAGTCAACGACTGACATTGTACACAACCACAGACCACAGGGAGTCGGGCCATTTGATGCCGTGGAAATCACACACACACACACACACACACACACACACACTCACACTCACACTCACGCATGCACACACACTTCTGCTTTTCAAGAATAAACTGTGTTTATCTGCATATTTTCTTAGTTTTCCTCTTTTTTCTTTGAGGCAGGGTCTCAGACTCACAGTCTTCTTGCCTCTGTAGCTTATGTGTTGGAATTACAGGTGTGTGATGTTATGCCCAGCTTATTGATTTGTTTTAAGATACTACTATGGTGTTTTAATAAGTAGCATTGCATTGAGGAAATTGTTTTGTATGGGACACAAAGACTTTTATAAGCAAATTTTATAAAATTAGTTATTTTGGCCACTTTAGGTTAATAAGCTGTGCTTTCCTGGGCTTCCAGTTGTCTGTACTTCATTTTACACACAGCATAGAACAGAAGGGCAGGAAGGTTTCTGTCCTCGAGGAAATTTGTACTCTGGGGGTCAGACTCACGAGTGAAATGAGGAGCAAGCCCAGTAGCGCAGAATAGCCTCACTTGTGAGTTCTACTTGGAGACTTGAAAGAATTCCTAAGAAGAAAAAGGATTTTATTGTTCTCACCTTCAGCGCTAATATGTGGAATGTGCTGGATTTTTATTTACTAGGTACTGGGGCATCCTGCATCTATCCCTTACTTGGAGCAACCTTAAATGGCTGGTATTTCCTGGCAACAGAAGTGGATGATATGTGCTTCAATTACGCAAAGAAAAATGTGGAACAGAATAACCTATCTGATCTCATTAAAGGTTGGTTCTTGTGAATAAATAGCCCCTCAAGCTTTGTTTATTAAAACTTCTCTAATTTAAAATGTCTTATTATTATCGTCTATGGGTTTTTTGTTTGTTTGTCATGAGACAGGGTTTCTCTGTAGCTCTGGATGCCCTGGAACCCACTTTGTAGACCAGGTTGACCTTGAACTCAGAGATCCTCCTGCCTCTGCCTCCTGAGTGCTGGGATTAAAGATGAGTATCACCATGCCTGACATCAGTTGTAACTGCCTGTAACTCGAGTTCCAGAAAATTGGATGTCTTCTGGCTTCTACAGGCATCTGCATAGGCAGGATGTACATAAACTCATTCAGGCAAACATACATACAAAGAGAATAATAAATCTGAAACAACAACAGCAACAAAAGCCAGGTGTGGTGGTACACACTTTTAATCCTGGCAGTTCCGAGGCAGAAGCAGGTAGATCTCTGTGAGTTCCAGGCCAGCCAGAATTACACAGTGAGAGCTTGTTTTCAGTAGTAGTAGTACTAGTACTACTAGTAGTAGTGGTAGTAGTAAGAACTACACAGTGAGACCTTGTCTCTAATAGTAGCAGCAGTAGCAGTAGTAGTTAATAAAAAACAAAAAACAAAACCACAAAAAATGCTGATTGAGTTGCTGACTTAAATTCCTTAGAAAGTTGTTCAAATGAATTTTAGTATGGGATAAGAACAGAATTTCCAAGAGTTTCTGAGATGTTTTCCCATTTTATGCTATGTACTTTTGCAAAGTAGCACTCTCAGATTGATAGTTATAAGATCAAAATATTGGTCACCTCTGAAAAACCTTGAAGATGTTCTATGAATATATTTTTACATATCCAAGATGTTTATGTGAAAATAAATAAGCATAGCATATCCATTTCTACTGCAAATTTCCTTTCACCGTCAATGAATGGAAAAGTTATATTTATGCCAAATAGTTGCTTTATGCTTCTTTATGATTTATCAGAAAATGTTAGACTTTTGTACCTGTGAGTTTTGGACAGTGTAGGCTGGCCTTGAACTCTTGTGTAGCTGAGAATGACCTTGTACTTGGCTGATCTTGCTTCCACCTTCCAAATGCTGGGATTATAGGTGTTTATACCTATATGTGGTGCAGGGGATTGATACGGGTTTTGTGTGTGCTAAGTAATCACTCTACCAACTGAGCTACACTTCCACTCCCACTTTAAATTTTTTTTTTTTTTTTTTTTTTTTTGGAGACAGTGTATCGGTATTCCAGTCTGGCTTTAAACTCACTGTGTAGCTGAGGGTGACCTGAAATTTCGGGATTATAGACCTGGACTATCATGCCCAATTATGTATCTGTATTATAGACCTGTACACCTAGAATCACATAAAACTTTCTCAGATTCTGGGCAGTGGTGGCCCATTCCTTTAATCACAGTACTGGGGAAGCAGATGCAGGCAGTTCTCTGAGTTCGAGGCTAGCCTGGTCTACAGAGTGAGTTCCAGGACAGCCAGTGCTACACAGAGAAATCCTGTCTTGAAAACAACAACAACAAAAAACAAAACAAAACAAAAAAACCCGAGCTGGACGGTCATGGCTCATGTCTTTGATCCCAGCACTCTGCAGGCAGAGGCAGGTGGATCTCTGAGTTCAAGGCTAGCCTGATTTACAGAGGAGTTCCAGGACAGCCAGGGCTGTTACACAGAGAAATCCTGTCTTGAAAAACCAACAAAATAAAACAAGAAATCTCAGGCAAAGGGGGTTGTGAGTGCTAAAATTCTAAGAAGCTCTAATCTAGATTTCCTCAAGGCTAGTGATAACACAGTGTAAGTCTAATATAACTGTTTTAAACAGTTCTGCCTGTGGCTCTGCCTTCAGAACTGAGGCAACTACTTATGACAGTTAGATAGTTTTCTAAATACATTTATGGAACACTGTTCAGGAAGTCTGGTGCTGACTAAGTTCTTTTGCTCATAGCAGCTAGGGAGAGTCCTGTCCTTTTCAGTTACTGGAAAATGAACATCAGGAGGAGTACTTACACTATAAATTTAAAGCAGGCCTGGTAGCACAGGTTATCTTAACTACTCAGGAGACTGAGGTATGAGGATCTAATATGTAAAGTTCATCTGAGCCGGGTGGTGGTGGCGCACGCCTTTAATCCCAGCACTCGGGAGGCAGAGCCAGGTGGATCTCTGTGAGTTCGAGGCCAGCCTGGACTACCAAGTGAGTCCCAGGAAAGGCGCAAAGCTACACAGAGAAACCCTGTCTTGGGGGGGAAAAAAAAAGTTTATCTGATCTACAAAGCAAGTTCAAGACCAGTTTATATACTTAGTGATAATCTGTCCCAAAATAAAAAATATCAAAAGGGCTGGGGATTTAGTTCATTGGTACAGTACTTTTCATATTTGTGAGCTTCAACCTGTAGTACTACAAAAGCAGATAGACATTTAATGATTTTGAACCTTGCTGTAACAGTGTATAGCCAGTATGCTAATGAAAGATTGTTTCCTTTTCTGTCTAGTCCTGCCTCAGTCCTCTGAGTAGGGATTGCAGCCATGAGCTCTACCTGAAGTTTAGAATCCGTTTGTTAATAGCCAGATTTGAAAGTCTTTTTGTTTTGTTTGTTTGCTTTTGTTTTAGTTTCTCCTTTCATCAGCTTATTTGTGCGTTAGGGAGGGTGGGTACACAGCTGAAAGAGCCGGTGTGTAGAGGCTAGAGAACTGTCGGCAGGAGTGGCTCCATCTTTCCACTGGAGGAGGGGTGAGTTCCCGTTTGTGCTTCTGGCTGAGGTCAGCAGGCTTGTATCTGCCCTCATGGTGTTTTGTTGTGAACAGGGATTGCTTTTGCTTTTGCTTTCTAGGGTTACATTCCTTGAGTGCTCTTTTTTTTTTTTTTGGTTTTTCGAGAAGGGTTTCTCCATGTAGCTTTGGTGCCTGTTCTGGATCTCACTCTGTAGACCAGGCTGGCTTCTAACAGAGATCCGCCTGGCTCTGCTGGGATTAAAGGCATGCCTCACCACTGCCTGGCCTCATTGAATGCATTTTTATGCTGCTGCTTAGGGACTTTGCCATTTCAAATGACCCCTAAGCAGTGCTAAAGTGTCTCGTGTTTGTATGTGCCATAGAGAAAATACATTTCACTTAGATGAGTTATAGTGAGTCAGCAATATATGGTATTTAACCTGCATGTATGTCTCTGTACCACATGTGTGCCTAGTGCCCAAGGAAGCCAGAAGATGGAGTCAGATGTCCTGAAACTGGAGTTACGGACAGTACACCACCATGTGGATGCAGGAAATGGAACCCTAGCTCTGGAAAAGCATCCAGTGCTCTTAACTACTGAGCTCTTTCTTATAGTTCCCTCTCTCCCCTGCCCCACACTCCTAGCCCAGGCTGGAAATCTCTTTGTAGACCAGGCTAGTTTCAGACTCATAGAGGTCTGCCTTCATCTGGTCCTGATTGCTAGGATTAAAGGCTTGTGCCACTACACCTGACCAGCAGTGCATATTAAATGAATTATCTTTAAGTCAAAACACACTGTAGATGATGTATTAGGCTTTTAGAAACTGTACTAGCACTGTACTTCCCAAAGGAGTTTGTATTTGCTAGTTCAGTGTTCATGGCGATTTCATAGACTGTAGCTACCATGAATTATAAAAAGAAGGTATGCATTCCTTCATTTGCGTACTTACTTACTTTATATCCCTGCTGCAGTTTCTCTTTTCTCCAAAAAAGTTATTTATGAAGTAACTTAGTCACTATTTTTTTCTGTGTGAGCAGGTATATATGTGCATGTGCCTTTGGAAGCCTCCCAAAGTCTACATCAGGGTATTCTTCAATCACTTTATCACTTAAAACCTATTAATTAATTTATTTATTTATTTGAGACGGGGTTTTTTTTTCTCTGTGTAGCTTTGGAGCCTGTCCTGGAACTTGCTCTGTAGACCAGGCTGGCCTTGTTCCTCCTGCCTCTGCCTCCGGGGTGCTGGGACTAACGGTGTGTGCCACCACCACCTGGCTTATTTAAAAAATTCAAAAAATATTTTATGTGTGTGAGTGTTGTCTCTGCCTATGTCCCTGCTTAGCACCACATATGTGCAATGCCTTCGGAGGCCAGAAAGTGTCAGATTCCCTTGGGACTGAAGTTACTGGTGGTAGTTAGCTACCATGTGGGTGATCGGAATAGAAACCAGCTTCTGTGGAAGAGCAGTGAATGCTCTTAACCATTAAGCCATTTATCTAGCTTCTTCACCGTATTTTTTGAGACAGGGTCTTGTACTGAACCTGGAGCTCAGTGGTTCTGCTAGGCTGCCTGTCCAGAAAGCCCCAGGGATCCTGTATTTCTGTCTCCTTACTGTTGAGGTTACAGGGTGTGCTGCCATGCCCAGCTTTTATGTAGGTGTTAAGGCTCTAGCTCAAGTCCTTATGTTTGTGTGGCAGGCACTTTACTGACTGATGTGGGGAGTACTATCCTATTCTTTATTAAAGTATACTTTATTTTAAAAATACATAGGGTTAGCTGGGTGGTGGTGGTGGTGGTGGTGGTGGTGGTGGTGGTGGTGGTGGTGGTGGTGGTGGTGCACTCCTTTAATCCCAGCACTAGGGAGGCAAAGGTAAGCGAATCTGTGAGTTTGAGCCCAACCTGGTCTACATAGTTAGACTGTCTCAAAAAAAAAAAAAAAAAAAAAAGTTACAGTATGTAATCCAGGCTATGTTTGATTTCTCTGTCCTGCTTATACCTCCCATGTGCTCAGATTATAGGCTTGGGCCATGATTCCCTGTTAAATTATCTTAATTTTATTATGTAGATATTTGCTAGAACTAGGCCAACTCCACCTAGTTATCATTTACATTTTATGACCATTATATATTGACATAGTTTTAGATTTTTGGAGAGTTATTTTATGTGAATACGTGTTTTGCCTACATATATGTCCGTGCACCACATGCATACCTGGTGCCTTCTGATAGGAGAAGAAAGTGTTGACTCCTTTGGAACTAGAGTTTGAGGTGATTATGAGCTACCATGTGGGTGCAGGAACGAAACATGGGTCCTGCAAGTAAAATGAGTGTTTTTAATCACTCTCCAGCTTCTTATTATTAATTTTTTAATTATAATTAGTTTTTAGCAAAATGAACATAAATTACATTATTACAGAAAAATGAGACTTCTTAAGAGGAGGGGGAGTTCCAGGGAAGAAACATTTTATTTTATTAAGCAGATTCTGGTATGCCTCTTTATAAAAGAAATAACATTTTCTCTAGTAGTGTTAACACATATTGTAAAGGGGAACATTGATATGGTTAATGCGTCTACTTAATTCTCTGTGCAGTTTTGCGTCATACTAGGAGTGGTTTGAAGGAATTTATATACACATGCTCGTCTTCATTTTCCTCCTCGGTTGTGTATTTTGTGCACTTTTAAAGCCATTACAAAATAAATAGTAACTAACAGTTCCTGTTTTCTGCCCTAGTGGTAAAAGTGCCACAGAAGACACTCCTAATGGATGCTCTTAAAGAAGAGTCTGAGATAATCTATGACTTCTGCATGTGCAACCCTCCCTTTTTTGCTAACCAATTGGAAGCCCAGGTAAAGCTCTTTACAGTCATTGGACACTTAGTAATTTTACCTCATTTGCAAAGGTACGAGCAAAAGGCAGTTTTTCTTTAGAGTAGGTATAATTCAGAATGCTGTTTGGTTTGAGATATTTATGAACTCAATACAGATGGACTTCATAGTTTATAAAGCTAATTTATGTAGTTGAGAAGTCCAGTTATTTAGGCTTCAGGAACAGTTTGATCAAGGCGTTCATAGTATTGTAAAAGCTGAAGTTTTGTTTCTACCTTTCCCTTCACTCTGTCCTGGCTCTCTGCTGTCTTTTCTTAGGCTTTTTGGTTGTGGTTAGGCAATACTTAGGGGGAGAGAGGGTAAAGAGAGATCTCTTTCTTCCCTAAACCTTGAACTTAAAAACCATTTTTAAAATGTAAATTTATTATTTATTTTATGTGTATGAGTGTTTTGCCTTTGTGAGTGTTTGTGCACCATATGTGTGCCTATTGCCTTCAGAAGCTAGCCCCTGGGTCATATGTTTGTGAGCCACCATGTGGGTGTTGAGGTTGGAACCCAGGTCCTCTGGAAGAGCATCCAGTGTTCTTAACCACTGAGCCATTTCTCCAGCTTCTATACCTTGAACTTTTAAAATTGAACCAAGATAGGTTCTAGTTTCTGTTGGACTGAGCTTATCAGTTTAGTGACAAAAAGTTACTGGTTTTTTGTCATTTGGTAGTAAATAAATGGCTAAATAGTGAAAAAAAATGTATTTCCTTTTAGATATTGAACAAACTTGGCTAAAATGAGCTGATGTGTGGAGGTCTGTAATTCCCAGTACAGGGGAGACTGAGGCAGGAGGATTGCAAGTTCCAGACTAGTCTGAACTTGGAGTAAGTTTAAACCTATTTGAAGCAACTTAGTGAGACCCTCCCTATTTCAAAATTTAAAAAAGAGGGCTAGGAATATTTCTCAATGGTACAGTGTTTGCCTAGCATGTGATAGGCCCTAGGTAAAAACAAAAACAAAAACAAAAACCTTAGCATTGTACAACCAAAACATAATGCATTTGAAAAATTCAACCAAGCTTTGGTGGTGGTGCATTCTTTTAATCCCAGCACTCAGGAGGCAGAGGCAGGTGGATCTCTGTGAGTTCAAGGCCAGCCTGGTCTACAGATGGAGTTCCAGGACAGCCAGGGACACACAGAGAAACCCTGTCTCAAAAAAAACAAAAAACAAAAACAAAAACAAAACATACAAATTCAGTGCAGGGCCTGGAGGGGTTCAGTAGTTAAGAGTACTTACTGTTCTTTCAGAGGACCTTGGTTCAATTCTGAGCACCCACATGCAGCTCACAGTCTGTCTGTAACTTAAGTTCCATTCCAGGGACTCTGACGCCTTCTGGAGTCATTGGGGACCAGTAGTACCATACATGCATGCAAACACTCAATACACATAAAAGTTTTTAAATTGTTATTGTTATTTTAGACAGGGTCTCACTATGTAGGCTGGCCTGGGACTCATAGAAGTTTCTTCCTCTCAAGTATTGGGATTAAAGGTTTCCATCATCAGATTCAGCTCAAAAATAAATAAATTTTCAAATACAATTTTTTTTGACAAAGTGGGGGGGCATTTGGGTAGAAATTTATTAGAAACACTAACATTCCTGATTAGAAAATAAAGTTAAGTACACTTAAAATAATTAAAAATTTAGCTTTCATGTAAGTTTATGAAGAAAAGTAACCATACCTTGCAATAAAATTTATTAGAAGTGCTGTTTCTCTACATTCAAAGACTACAGATAGGGCTTTCGGAAGACTTGATGGCACAGTCCTGAGAGCAGCTGATACTCTGCTGAGCCACCTTTCCAGCCCCCAAATACCTTGTTTTACTGTCTTTTTAAATTTGAGGCGGGTGTTAATAAGTTGTCTCTGGCCTGCCAGTTTTCTGCATTGACAGCTGCTCATGTTGCAGCCGCAGTTGCAGTTCCTTAGCACTTGTTAACATCTGTAGCTTTGGCATGCCACCCCAGTGGGTGTGGGGTGGAGTTTCCCTGAAGGCTGGCTGAGCTGAGCATCTTTTTCATGTGGTTAGTGTTCCTTTGCTCATCTTCCATGGAATAATGTCATTTAGACCCCGCCTTACCTACCCCTTTCCAGTGTGGAGGCTATAATTTAGACCCTCACAGCTCTGGCTAAACTCTCTACACTGAGCTGATCAGCAGCCCTGTCCTCTTTGCCCATTTTTGTTTGTTTTGCAACAAAAATGCCTTTTGAACCTGGGGCCCTGCACATACTGGGCAAGCACTGTGCGATTAATCTGCGTCCCCACCCTCCTTGTCCATTTTAAAATTGGGTTCCTTTCCTTCCTATTAAGTTTCCTTAACACATCTTAGAACAAGTCCCTTTAATTACAGTGTTTGCAAACATTTTTCCATACCCTGTGGTTTGTCCTCAATTTTTGATGGTATCCTTTACGGTGAAGCTGATTTTAATTTTGATGTAATACAATTTATCTATTTTGTGTTGTTCTGATGCTTTTTGGTGTTGTATCTAAGAAACCATTGGCTAATCCAAGTTAATGAAAATTTACTTTTATGTTTTCTTCTTGGAAGTTTTATAGTTTTACCTCTTAATAGTTATGCCATTGATTCATTTGAGTTAATTTTTTCATATGAAGTGAGGTAAGGATGGATTAAATACTTAAATATTAAAAAAAAACCCATAAAAGTATTAGAAGAAAACATAAGTAAATATTGATTTAATCTTTGGGTAGATTTCCTGGCCATGGTATCAAGACAAAGCATAAAGGAAAAGCAACAGATTGGGCTATATAAAAGGTAAATGTTTTTATATTTAATCCCCAGGGCCTTGTGCATGCTAGGCAAGTGCTTTATCACCAAACTACAGCCCCAGCTGGCTGTGTGATCTTTTAAATCTTCAGTGTAGCACAATAATAGCTAGATTACGTTCAAAGACCATGGCTTTTGTTGTTGCTCAGGGTGTGAACTCTCGGAATTCTCGAAGACCTCCACCTAGTTCCGTAAATACTGGGGGCATCACAGAAATCATGGCTGAAGGAGGTGAACTAGAATTTGTTAAAAGGATAATCCATGACAGTTTACAACTTAAAAAAAGATTAAGGTAAGTAGAAATATTTGTCTCATGTGATCCTAAAGCAACTATGTCACTTTAAGGAAAAATAATTACTGGGAATGAAAAATAAGTAATGTCCAACAGACTGTACAGATGAAGGGAGGGAAGTCCCAAATGATTGTATTGTTTCCATTAGTGTGATCCTGGGATGGAACAAAACTGACTCAAATACGGCTTTTGATTAGAAAACAGATGGGTGCAAATCTGCCCCATGAACCAGAATCATTTTGTTGCCTAGTCCTTGAAGCAGTTGAGGTTCTTGGACTCAGTTTCCTAAACAGTGACAGATGTGAGGACATTGAGCTGTCAGGAATTTAATGAAGAAAACAGATTACCAGCCATCTCCAGAGATGGGTCAGGGCTGTTCTGTTTTAAAAGCTAATTATTTTGGACAACACACCTGTCATCAAGCAGTGTTAGGTACTCAGAGCGGCTTGTCTGATGTCACTCTGCCCCCTGCCACATGCTGTTGATAGGGTAGATAATGTGATAGTGGCGCTCTCAGTCCTAGGGTTGAGTTTGTGAACTAGAGAAAGTGTTTATTTGTATTTATTTTTGTGTGTGGTAAAAACATAAAATTTACTATCAAATATTTTTAGAAGGTTTCTTGAGGAAGAGGGCATGTTGGGGAGAGTGAACTCAAGGTCTCACATTGGCAGGCACATACCAACACTAAGCTACATTTCATCCTTATAGCAAATCTTTTTTTTTTTTTTTTTTTAATGTATAGGGTGTTTTGCCTACACATGTATGTATGTATAACACGTGTGGGGCCCAAGAAAGATAGAAGAGGATGTTGGATTCCTTAGAGTAGAGTTACAAATGATTGTGAGACTTCATGTGGGTCCTGGGAATCGAACCCTGGTTCTCTGGAAGAACAGCCAGTGCATTCAAACACTGTACTATCAAGTCTATAGTTGAGTAGTGTTAAGGACATTCACGTTGTGCAGCTAATCTTCAGACCTCTTAGTATTTTTGGTTTTCATTTTGTTTTGAACCAGGGTCTCTCTACATAGCCCTGGATATCCTGGAGCTTACTCTGTAGATCAGGCTGCCCTCAGTCAAATTCACAGAGATCCGCCTGCCTCTGCCACCCAAATGCTGTGATCAAAGTCATGCGCCACCATGCAGGGCCAGAACTTGTGGTTTCCCAAAGCTGCACCGGTAGCTGTCCCTGTTAGGCAGCAGCCCCTGTTACTTCTCTCTTGCAGCCCCAGCCACTGTCTTCTGTCTTTGAATTTAACTGCTCTGAATAGTGCAGCTATGTGAAGGCATACAGTTGTTGTCCTTTTGTGATTGTCTTACTTCATTTAGCATAATATTTTCATGCTTCATCCATGTTGTAATCTGTCCTTTTGAAAAAAGGCAAATATTTTTCTGTTTTGGGTTTTTTGTTGTTGGTTGTGTTCTGTTTTTGTTTGTTTTCAACAAGGTCTTGATAAAAATCCTGACTGGTACTTCCTGTGTAACTCAGGCTGACTTGTGGTGTTATTTCTGTCTCTGCCTCCTAGGATTATAGGTGTGAACCACCATAACCAATTTTAATATTCCGTTACACGTGTAAACTACATTTTATCTATTCATTCATCTCATGGCAACATGTGTTGCTTTTCAAAATTGTTTGGCGCTTCAGTGAGGTAGGATGAGCATGGGTGTACAGATACATTTTCAAGATCCTATTTTAAATTCTCCTGGTTGTTTACCCAGAGGTGGAATTACTAGGTAGGGAATAATCTCCCCCCCCCCTTTTGTATTTGTGTCTAAAACTGCTTATTTTAGCCAGGTATAAGGGTATACCTGTGATCTTAGCATTTACATAGGCAGGCAGGAGGGCTGGGTCAGACTGGTGTATATGACAGACTTCGTCTTTAAGAATGATGCTTAATTTAGAAAATTCCAAATCCACAAGTATTCTGATTTGGTAGTGTGAACTACTTAGGTACTGTGGAAGCAGCTTGAGGAGTGTGTAGAGATGGTTCAGCGGTTCAGAGCACTCAGTTGTGTAGTAACGAGGACCAGAGCTTTTGTCCCAGACCCCACAGAATTACCACACCAGCAACCCCAGCTGTGAGGGATGCAGAGCCACAGAAGGCTCACAGTGCCGTGATGGCTTCTAGCCTAGCAAGAAAGCACCTGCTGCCTCTCAGTTCAGGGAGAGAGCCTGCTTAAAGGAATAGGTGTGATGTGATAAAGGACACCTGGTACCCTCTTCTGGCTTCTTCATATGTACATAGGAACCCACCCTCCCAGACTCTCACAAGTACACATAAATATGTTTTGAAAAAACAAACAAAAAAAGAGGAAAATAGCTTATTGGTGGTCTGCCTCTCAGAAAACTTAAAACATTACAGAAGCCCAAAACATGACTGAACTCTTTAGCTTATGGTCAGTATGGTTTGCTTCAATTGATTTCTTCAAAGACATATTAGAGTCTATTGAAGGAGAAAGAAGCTCAGGCTAAATTGAGCCTTGGGGAAAGTCTAGAGAAGTAAGTTGTTTTTCGAGACAGGGTTTCTCTGTGTAACAGTCCTGGCTGTCCCGGAACTCACTTCATAGACAGGCTGGCCTCAGACTCACAAAGATCTACCTGCCTCTGTCTCCCGAGTGCTGGGGTTAAAGGCTTGCGCTACTAATGCCTGGCTAAAGAAGTAAATTTAAAGAAAGTCAATAGAGCACTGAAACTTGAAGAAGAAATAGGTATATATATGATCATTGTAGTCTATGACCATTTTGTCATCTGCTGGCTGTTGTTCCCTCCCTTCCTCCCTCCCTCCTTCTCTCCTCTTTCTCTCTCTCTCTCTCTCCCTCTCCCTCTCTCTCTCTCTTTCTTTCTTTCTTTCTTTCTATAATTTACTTAACTTTATTTTAGGTACACTGGTGTGAAGGTGTCAAATCTCTTGGAACTGGAGTTATAGACAGTTGTGAGCTTCCATGTGGGTGCTGGGACCTGAACCCAGGTCCTCTGGAAGAGCAGCCAGTGTTCCTAACCCCTGAGCCATCTCTCCAGCTACCCCCCCCCCTTTTTTTTTTTTTTTTTGAGATAGAGTCTCATTTATGTAGCTCTGACCTGGAATTTGTTGTCTAGACCAGGCTGGCCTCAAGCTTACAGAGATCTGACTGCCTCTGCCTCAAGAGTGTTGGAGTAGAGACAATTACCATGCCTGGTTGTGTGTTGACTTTTAGACTTTTAGAGGGGCTGGGCCAACCCACAAAATGGGAGAAAACATAGGTTCTCTTAGGCTACAGTTTAGTGGGAATGGGGCTGTTACTTTTTAGGAGACTTTCAAATTTTAAATTTATGTCCATAGAATCTTCATGTGAACTACAAAAACAAGTTTTAGCCAGTGGCTTACCTGGCCACAGGCATGCAGCTTCACAAAGTCTGGCTCCTCTGAATTCTTCTCCTCCTCAGGGATACTGCTGAGGTTTACTGCCTGCCTGCCCTGGGTTTTTTTTCTTTTAAACTAATGAAATTTTTCTTGAGGGTTTTTTGTTTTGTTTAAGTTTTAAATGAACATTCTAAGGAATAGAAAGCTATTTAGTGTATTCCAGGTCTGCTTATACCTGGCTCTGTTGCAGCCCCAAAGTTGAATAAGAGGTCTAAGCTGGCTGGGAAGAGCCATTGTGCCTCTGTTGCTATAGAAAGTATTCATTTGTCCACATAGGGCTCGGGCAGGTTTGAGAGGTCATTGTCATGTTCATACTACTAATGACTCCGCATTCAGACTGCTGTGCAAGGTGTAGATTCTAAGGTGCTATGATGATTTTAGATTAGAAACAAGTACCTTAGCTAGGTGTGGAATACATGCCTTGTAATCCTACCATTTGGGAAGTAGAGGTTCAAGGCCAGCCTTGGCTACATGAGACCCTGTCTCTAAACAAAAGAAAGAAAAGAAAAGCAAAAATTTCCAAGTATCCCCTACCATTTGCCGCTTTTATCCATGTAAACTATTTTTTCTTGGGTTGGAGAACTGGCTTAGTGGTTAAAGCGCTTGTTCCTCTCTTAGAGGACTTAGGATCAGTTCCCAGCACCCACCTGGTGGCTCCTAACTATCTACAACTCCAATTTCAGGGGCCCCAATGGCCTTTTCTGACCTCAAAAGGCATCAGGCATGCACATGATACATACTTGTAACCAAAACACCTGTACATGTAAAAGAAATCTTTTTTTTTTGTTTTGTTTTGTTTTGTTTTTTGAGACAAGGTTTCTCTATGTAGTTTTGGAGCCTGTCCTGGAGCTTGCTCTGTAGACCAGGCTGGCCTGGACCTCACAGAGATTCACCTGCCTCTGCCTCCTGAGTGCTGGGATTAAAGGCATGTGCCACCATTGCCTGGTGAAAGAAATCTTTTTAAACATTTAAATATTATTTTTTTCTTCTTGCTCCTGAAGTCACACAGAAACTCAGAAGGCCCAAGCCATGCTCAGTAACAGCTTAGTTCATTGCCACTTGATTTTGGTTAGCAGTTGAGAGGAACTTAAAGGGTAAAAATTGTACAACTTGGTTTCACTTATAAGTGAAACTTTCTGACTTAAAAGTTTAATTTAAGACTTCCACTATCTCAGTGATCTGTACTGCAGTTTCGTTTCTAAATAGACCACATTTGCACCATGTAGCCACCCTGTGCTATATAAGATTGCAGGGGGAAAATGTAAAAGTTTATTTTTAGCCATGACAATTTAGAACTTATGTCAGTTTAAATGATGAATTTTTGAGATGAAGCAGAACATTCGGCTGCTCTGGTGACTGGAGGCCTTTGTTCTAGCAGTCTATTTATAGGTAGTAAGGTGTTGGGCTCGTAGCCATTTTCACCCCAGGCTTCTGCTTGTAACTTGCTTTTCTGCATTACAACTTAATTTAAAAATTGCCTTAAAGAATTTTCTTATTAACCTTTCCCTACTGAAATGAGACAATGTTCCTCAAATTTCTTATTGTTTCGTTTTCCATGGGTCAGTCTTCATAATGACAATTGCAAATTGGTAATCTTTCAAATAATTGATGGCAGAGCTGGGTCCAAATAAACATAAGGCTATGATATCTCGTTTTGCAAGAATGATTGCCCCAGATGTCATATATTAGGACATAGGACCTAGTTTAAGCCCAATTGGGGGCAATTCAAGTAAAAATTGTTCCTTACAAAGTAGAATTATGGACTAAAGTCCATAAACAGGGTCGTTAGATCATCATTTGTCAGTTGTCATAATAATAATTGATCTGTGGGAAAAATCAACAATGGGAAATTTAAAGAATCAGATATTGGCTGGGCTGTAACTCAGTGATACTGTGTGTGGTACATGTTTGTACCCTGGGTTTAATCCCGAGCATTGAAAAACAGCAAAGAACAGGGTATTTGCATAGTTTCAGAGCGTCTCTGCAGAGAGTACTGACTTTCCAAGAGGACTGTGGGAAGTGTAAAGTGGAGAGGCCAGAAGGACTGCTCCCATCCACCCCATGAGCTCCTGATCTGAAAACCTGTGTCCTCACAACAGAAATAGGTACTCAGATCTAACTCATATCCTGACATGAAAGTAAAAGACGATCAAGGAACAGTTCCAGACTGAGGAGACTAAGGAGACATGACAGATGACTGAAGTGCACAAGCCCACACTGGAGTGTGTATGCAGGGAAAATTCGGGTAGTTGTGAAAGTGAACATGCTCCAGACTGGATTATGCTCCAATCCAGATCATAATATCATGTGCATGTTACATTTTGTCCAATTTTGATAGTTGTTCAATGTTGTTACCGAAAAGAAGGTTCTTTTTAGTTTTTCCAGGCAGGGTTTCTCTGTGTAACAGCCTTGGCTGTCCTGGGAACTTGCTCTGTAGACCAGGCTGGCCTTAGACTCACAGAGATCTACCTGCCTCTGCCTCCTGAAGGCTGAGATTAAAGACTTGTGCCACCACTGCCCAGCTAAAAGCAAGATTCTTGTTTGTAAAGTATGCATGGTAAAATATTAGGATTCAGGAATGTTTCATGGCTACTTCCCAAATAGTTTAGAAAACATACGTAACCAAAGACATGGAGGAACTTGCTAATTAGTAAATCTGGGTGAAGGGTATAGGAGAGTCATTTGTATTAATCTTGCAGCTCACAGGCCAGAAATTCTTTCAAAATAATTTTTTCTTGAAACTTAGCATCTCAGAGGAATTTTGCAATGCTGTAATGAGTAGAGTACTACTTTCATGATTAAAATTCTGTAATGGGTTCAAAGTCTCTTGGGTAACTAGATCTTCCTTTGTTCTTTTTTGTTCTACTTGCACTTTGATTAGTTGTCACAGGGTGTCTCTTGAGATTGAAGCCAGCATTTAGTGGTTAGGTATGTGAACATAGGAAGCTAGAAACAAGGTAGGGTGCCTGTAGTTGTCTTTGAGACAGTTTTCATGCATCAGGCCAGCCTTTGAAATCACTGTTTAGTAGAGGATTACTTTTAATTTCTGATCCTTCTACCTCTACCTCCCAAAGGTATGCACGCCTTTGTCCAGGGCTTTGTGCATGCTTGGCAAGAACTCCCCATCCCACCTTTTTTGAGACAGCCTGTGGGTTTGAGACTGTCTTGACTCTGATGTTTCCCTTCCTGAGTGCTGGGGATATAGGTTTGCATCACCATACCCAGCCTGTACATTTTCTTTAAATGTACTTAACAACAAAGTACTTGGCTGGCCTTCCTTCCTTCCTTCCTTCCTTCCTTCCTTCCTTCCTTCCTTCCTTCCTTCCTTCCTTCCTTCCTTCCTTCCTTCCTTCCTTCCTTGTTTTTCAAGGCAAGGTTTCTCTGTGTAGCATTGGCTGTTCTGGAACTCACTTTCTAGAGGCTGGCCTCAAACATAAATATCCATCTACCTGCCTCTGCCTTTCTAGTGCTGGGATTAAAGGCGTGCACCACAACCACTTCCTGGCTGAATTAGTTTCTTTAATTGATGATGTAATACAAGAACAATTTGAGTTTGTACTTCTGGAGTAAGTATGGTAGTTTGTGTCTTTCAAGGAATTTGTTTGAACTAGTTGTGAGATTGTATAGTAAGAGCTGTTTATGCCAGGTGGTGGTGGTGGTGGTGGTGCATACCTTTAATCCCAGCACTCAGGAAGCAGAACCAGGAGGATCTCTGAGTTTGAGGCCAGCCTGGTCTACAGAGCGAGATCAGGATAGGCACCAGAATTACACGGACAAACTCTGTCTCGAAAAACCAGAAGGGAAAAAAAAAGTTGTTTATAAATATTTTTTCTTGGGGCTAGGGATGTGGGTACATTGGTAGAGTGCTTGCCTGGCATGCATGAATCTCTGGGTTCAATCTCTAGCCCATAGCACTGAATAGACCCAGCATGGTGGTACATGCTTATAATCCTAACACTGGGAGTGTGGTGGGGGCTGTAGGCAGGGAAATCAGAAGTTCAAAGTCAGCATAGGCTGCACAGAAAGCTGGAGACTAGCCTGAACGTAGAGAGAGAGTCTCAGTCTCTCTTTCTCTTCCTACCCAATCTCCCTCGCTTTCCCTCCTTTCTGTGCCCCTTATCATGTTTGTAGGTTCTGTGATGATGTTACCTCTTTCCAGCCTGATAATTTGTTTTTTATTGATTTTTTTTTTAAAAAATCTAATCTTAATTATTTCCTTTCTTCTTGAATTTTTTCCCCTTGATTTGCTTTGCAGATCCTACCGGCTTTATCTTCTCAACTCTCACCTCAGTCCTATCAGCTCAGCAGGATTATTGTGCTGTTTGAGGATCCTTTCCCTGTACTGAAACTGGAAAGATGCTTAGTGCACTACATTCTGGCAGCTGTAGGACTTGCTGTCTGCAGTTCCCTTCATTCCTCTTT
The DNA here is from genome assembly GCF_004664715.2 of Peromyscus leucopus. Classification (NCBI taxonomy): domain Eukaryota; kingdom Metazoa; phylum Chordata; class Mammalia; order Rodentia; family Cricetidae; genus Peromyscus; species Peromyscus leucopus. Next base: position 58,033,615 of record NC_051086.1, read on the forward strand.
CTTTCTTTTAGACAGAGTTTCATCACTTTCAACAGTAGAAGGCAGTTCCCATGCTAGCTAATCTGACTGAAGCACAATCCTATATCCGTTTTTATTTTTCAGGCTATTTAGAATAATCAGAAAAAATGATATATATCACTTTTTAAAAAAAAATATTTATTTATTATGTATACAGTGTTCTGCCTATATGTGTCCCTGCAGGCCAGAAGAGGGCACCAGATCTCATTACAAGTGGCTGTGTGCCACCATGTGGTTGCTGGGAATTGAACCCAGGTCTTCTGGAAGAAGAGTCAGTGCTCTGAATCGCTGAGCCATCTCTCCAGCCCAATATACATCACTTTTACCCTTCAACCAGTTCACCTTATTTTCTCCCCACTCCTTCAGAGAAGTTCTCTATATAGTCCTGTCTGTCTTGGAACTCAACTCTGTAGACCAGACTTGAGTTGAATTTACAGAGATCTTCCTGGCTCTGCCTCCCAAGTGCTGGGATTAAAGGTGTGTGCTACCACTGCCTGGCTGGCATAGAGCAGTTCACAGCACAATTTCAGGCAGGATTCTGTGTTTTCTTAATATAGTGTGAGGGTATTTGTATGCCTTTCTGTTATTTTTTAAAGAATTATTTTGAGTTTTTCCTTGTTTTTATGTATGTACACAATGTTTGTGCAGGGCCTGTGGAGGCCAGAAGAGGGAGTCAGATCCCTTGGAATAGGAGTTCGTGGGTGGTTATGAGCCACCATCTGGGTGCTCAGAAACTGAACTGGGTCCTCTGCCAGACCAGCAAGTGCTCTAAAACCATCTCCGCAGGTCCTGCCTTTGTGTTGTTGACTAATGTCTGCCCTACAACCATGTGGCCCTCGTCCTGTGTATGATAGATGGAGCTCATCTTCTTTGACCTCTGTCCAGATAGGTACATTTTAAGCATTGGAAAACCAAGCAGTTTATTTATTTACTTACTTACTTACCTGTTCTTTGTTTTTTGTTTTTTAAATGACTAGGTCTCACTATGCAACCTTGGCTGGCCTGGAACTTATTATGTAGACCAGGCTGTCCTTGAATTCACAGAGATCTTCCTACATCAGCCTCCTGAGTGCTGGGGTTAAAAGTGTGCTCCCACTGCCTGGCAGGTTTTTTTAATTATTTGTGTGTGTGCACACGTGTGGTGCCACAGTGAGTGTGTGGAAGTCAGAGCAGCTGCTCTCTTTCCACCATGGGCTCTGGTTATTGAACTCAAGCCTTCATTCACTGTGCCATTTGCCAGCCAAGATTATTTTTTTAGGTTGCCTTGGGCTTCTTTTTTTCCATTATGTGATTCAGTATTTACCTAATTTGTGCAATTTTTGTTATTGTTACTTGTAACTTAACTCAATATTTTTTGCTGCTGTTCTCATGAACGATGCTTACAACCACTTTTCATTTGTCTGATGTTTTCCCAAGGTGGTACAGCTGTATGCTGGGGAAGAAGTGCAGCCTGGCTCCACTGAAGGAAGAGCTCAGAATCCAAGGGGTAAGCTTTGTCACTGCCATTCAGGTGTGTGCTTTAGAATGTAGTTTGAGTAGGGCAGCCTTCTTTATACATAAAGCTAAACGTGTTTGAACATGTATTTATGTTATGTGTATGAATGTTTTGTCTGCAGGTATATGTGTACCCACAAAAGTCAGAAGAGGCCACATTCTCTTCTGGCATTATGGATGGTTATAATCTACCCTGTGAGTTCAGGGAACCAAGCTGGGACTTTTGCAAGAGCAAGAATTGCTCCTAATTGCTGAGCCATCTCTCTAGCCCAGTATTTCTTGTTAAAGATATTAAAAACTACAGAATAGTTAGTTACTTGTTGTTGTTGTTTGTTTGTTTGTTTGGGATTTCTTTGTGTATCCCTGGCTATCCTGGAACTAGCTCTTTCACTAGGCTGGCCTGGATCTCACAGAGATCTTCATGCCTCTGCCTCCTGAGTGCTAGGAATAAAGGCGTGCACCACCACTGTAGCAGGAATCTTAAAGGTTCTTATTAATAAAATCAAACCCGAGGCGAGTTATTGGGGTCCATGCTGGTAGATCAGAGAGACAGAACAAGCCACAGCTATCTCACCTCGCCGGATCCTCAGCTGGTCTTGTCTCCTCAGCCTTTGAGTCCTCATCCGGAATGGGTCTCAGCTGAACTATGCTCAAAAGCCTGAAGCTTAACCAGGCCAAATGCTTAACCAGCCAAAATCTTAACCAGCCAAATGCTTAACCAGCCAAAAGCTTCTAGTTTCTGTTCCTCACGCCTTATATATCTTTCTGCTTTCTACCACCACTCCCTGGGATTAAAGGCTGGCTTTCTGGGATTAAAGGCGTGTGCCACCATGCTTGGCTATTTCCAGTGTGGCCTTGAACTCACAGAGATCCAGAGGGATTTCTATCTCTGGAATGCTAGGATTAAAGGTGTGAGTGCCACCATTTTCTAGCCTTTGTGTCTAGTGGCTGTCTGTTCTCTGACCCCAGATAAATTTATTAGAGTACACAATATTTTGGGGAACACAATACCACCACACACCACTGTCTGGCTACTTTTTCTTTATTGAAATCTGATAAGTGAAAGGGATTATACATCTGCTTATGGCCAGACTTTGGTTGGCTCTTGTGTTTAAAGAAGTAAACAAAGGTTGGACGTGGTCATGTCTTTAATCCCTGCACTCATGAAGCAGAAGCAGGTGGTTTCAGTTTGAGGCTACCTTGGTCTCCATAATAAGTTCCAGGCAAGCCAGGGCTACAGAGTGAGACCCTGTCTCAAAACAACAGTAAACACAGGCTTAAGTGCACTGAGTGCTTGTCTGGCATACGCTTGAGGCCCTGTATTCAACCCCACACTGCTAAGGCGGTCCACATCTGTAATTCTAGCTCCCGGGAGGTAGAAGCAAGAAGATTCCAAGCTAAAGGCCAGTTTGGCCCAGGTAGCCAAGTCCTCTGTCAAAGAAATGAAGAAAAAGTACCTAAACCATTTTACAGTGACTCTAAAGAACTGTTTCAGCTGTTTGTTGTTTGACCTTTGAGACATCTATAAATTTTAATATTTTATGAGAGGTAAAAATTCTGTATAGCGATAATCAGCTGTATATACCCTTTTTTTTTTTTTTAAATAATATTTGTTAACTAACAAAAAACAACCATAAGAGTTAGCAGCCAGAATCATTACTAGAAAGACTTTAGTTTGAAGGTGGGCATGGTGACATGCACTTGATTGCTAGTACTCAGTAGGTTGAGGCAGGAGGATCAGGAGTTCACGGTCACCCTTAGTTACCTGAGACCCTCTCTCAAATCAAACAGAACTTTTATATGAGATGCTGCGTTTACTGGTTTCAGGTTCCTAAAGTCACCTTCACGGAGTTCTGTCAAGGCAGGACAATGCGATGGGCCTTAGCTTGGAGTTTTTATGATGACGTCACAGTACCGGTAAGTAAAGGCTTGATTTGGCTTCTCCAAATGCCCATCACGTGATAAGCTTCCACAGATCATAAATGAACTCAGTCTGTACTGTCACGTTTTCCATTTGGAGAATTTCCATTTCTCCAAATGTTTATGGCAAAATGGAAATTGTTTGTAAACAAGAGCTAATCCTAGCATCATTTAGAAGTTAGAAGTGTCGGCAGCATAGCCTGTAGGAACGCCTGGCCAGTGTAACTTGTGGTGGACATTCTTCATTCTGTTTCTCTACCTGGCCACTGCTGCTTTCCTAAGCTGCTAGAAAGCTGTCGTTGTGCTTGCAATCATTTTTCTTTTTCCTGTTCTGATTTCTCAGTGCTGAAGCTTGAACCCAGAGTCTCAAGTATTGCAGGCAAATGTTGTACCCCAGGTTATACTCCTAGCTCTGTGGCTGTCTCCTTTTCCAGTGTAACAACTGTGCGGATCGTAGTAAAAAGCTCTGGCTCGTCTTCTATGGTTACCACTAGAAAGTGGGTGTGGGTAGCATGTGCCAGTCCCAGAGCTTGAAAAGTAGAGGCAGAAGAATTCCGAGTTTGAAGCCAGCCTGAAGTAGTACCAAGGAAACTGCCTCAAAAAGAACTGGAGATGTGGCTCAATGGTTAAGAGTGCTGGAGTTCAGATCCTAACCCTCCACATCTGCCAGCTCATAACACCTGAAACTCCAGCTCCAAGGGCTCCAATACACTCCTCTGCCCCTCATGGGTACCTATGTGAGTGTGCATATGTGCGGGGACGGACACACACACACACACACAGATAAAAAAAAAACAAGCAGACTGAATGGTTTTCTGGGCCTCCCAGGAGGTAGTGATAGAATAGCATGTGTTTCTTCTTAAATCTCCCTGCAAGAGTGGTCTGCTGCTTGCCTGGAGCCACACATTCTAACCTGTGCTCAACTATTCAGCTCGTTCTTCTCATGGTGTGTGTGGAGGATAGTACTGACTGTTGCAGGTCTCCATCCCAGTCCATATTGTTAGCGAAATCTACGAGAGTCTGTTTAAGGGGAATCTGGGATTTATTAAGATAAGAAATGGGGAAATATATTCATGAATACAGGATATGGTAAATTCAGTTGCAGAGTCCTTGAAAGCTGGAGACCAATTACATGCTGCTTCACACCACCTGACCAGGTCTTCACCACCTAAGAGAGCATGCGATCCCCCTTTCTCTTCCCTTTTGAGAGGTCACGTAGGCAGACAAGAAGCACTGCCTCTATTGGGTAGTCCAAGGTCATTGGCGGAGGCAATACCCACTACACCATATAGCAGGCTTGTTCTGGGGCCACCTCCTCCAATGACTTGACCATTTTTGGTCTCCAGAGCTATTCTAGATGTTGCTGTCTTTGAGTCTTTCTCTGTTGCTATAGACAGAGAGGTAGATAGATGTATGTGGGAGCGCCAAGGAATGGTTTGCAGATGCTGCCTTGTTTTTGAAAACACGAGGGTCAGATTTGAAGCTGAGCCAATTCTTTCTCCACAACTAGATGTTCTGCAGGATTGAAATTGCCTCTCTAGAGTGTACTTTCTATGGGAGTCTAGACTTGCTTCTGGACTGTGCAGTAGGGTACCCAGAGGTTAGTGTTTAATTTGATTACTAGTTAAAAAGATGCCTCAGCTTTTCATAGCTTCCTCCTCCTCAAATATTATTCTCTTGTTTTCTAGACCACTAGGACCTACACAGCAGATGGCTAAAGTCATTAGCAATGCCCTGAGCTCTGCCTGTGCAGACATAAACAGCTGTGGGAAAGGGGAGCAGCACCTGCTTCCAAGAGTGTCTTCTTAACCTGCTGCCCACAGTTTTTGACACAGCTGGGAAGAGCTGATAATGGACTTTGACATTCCCCACAATAACCCAGACACGTTCTTGTTCGACTTCTTGGATGAGGGAGTCATCACAGATATTAGTGTTAAAGGGCAGTGTCTTTGTACAAAATCAGTTTATTTTTATTTATGTTTTTTCAAAATCAGCTTACTTAGAAAAGGAATCTATAAGCCTCCCTCTCTCCTTTTTAGGGTATCTTGTAGCCTGCATAGTTTCCATCCGTCAAGGAATGCCTCTTGCTAGGGGCCTGAGATTCCTCCCATGCTACTGAGTATTTCTCCCTCCCCACCGCTGCAGTCATCCCTAAGCTGCTAATAATGCATTCCCCAGTGTTCCATTAGCTGCACTTCAACTGCTGGTGTGTGTGTGTGTGTGTGTGTGTGTGTGTGTGTGTGTGTGTGTGTGTGTGTGTGGTGACAGCTTCTGATTTGTAGTAACCCAGCAACAGTTTCTTAGCATTTGGCACCCTTGATGAACGACTGCTTTCCCTGTGGGTAGGTCCAGGTTACTCTTAGGAGAGTTTGGGTTGACCTTCCTCTTGGTTCCCCTTCCTTCTTAGATTCCCCCAGTCACCGTTTTTCTGGAAAACTCATGACTGACGTTCCTCTCTTGCTCCTGGTGGGGTCGGGCAGGATTAGAATGCTGTTTCACTCAAGAGAGGAAGACAGAATAGAACTGGTTAAACAAGAATATTGACCTACTTCCTCACTCCCACCCTGCCTTTTATCGTGATGTGCAAGTTCCTATGGCAACTTGTCTTCACTTATCTCAGGCCTACTGACTTGTTTCTGTTGGTGCTGCATGCTGAAAATTCTAATTCAATTAATTCTAGTGCTTACACTGAGCCCACTGCTGTTGTCTAGACTCATTTTAGCAGTGAAAAGACAACCTACTTAATGTTGGTAGAATTTTTGTACCATCGTTTCTGACTGATGAGGGCATGGGGAAGCAGTGGATTTCACAGGATGCTGGCAAGTCACTTTTAGAACCCCTTTCCCAGTTCTCTAAGTCGACAAGGTGCTGCTTCAGGTCTGGTTTGCTTTAGGAAGTTGATGTTGGTTGAAGGGAAAGGGGAGAGGGTGACACATAGCTCTAGTAAATCGTGTACTCTTGATGTGAGTGCTGCTCAGGAACCCTGGTTCATAACGTGTGCACAGGGCTGGAGAGATGGCTCAGTGGTTACACTTGCTTCTTGCTCTCTCAGACCCAGGTTCGGTTCCCAGCACCCATGTGGCAGTTCACAAACCACAAGTCCAATTCCAGGGAATCCCATACCTTCTTTCAGTCTCCATGTAACAGTGCACTAAAAATAAATTTAAAGAAGAAATAGTTTGGGAAGTAGATGGATGGTTTATTGCTTATCATATGTGAGAGTTGAGTTTTTTGTTTGTTTGGTTTTTAGTTATTTATTTAGGGGTAGGGTAGGGTCTCACTATTCTGGTGCTGACTGGCCTAGAACTTGTTATGTAGATCAGGTATGGTGTTCTTCCTGCCTCTTTTTCTTGGTTCTGAGATTACAGGTAGGTATGTGCCACCACACCAAACTTTAAAATGGTTTGTGAATCAGAACTCTACCAAGGTCTAAATTAGGCTGTAAAACAGATGTAGTGATTAGGGACTGAGCTTTGAGCAGAATCAAAGTATGAGCCTTGCTGTGGTAATAACAAAGAAATCAGAAAAGACAGTTTCTTAAGTGTTAGTTTTGTAGCAAAGCAAAACACAGCTGAAACAATGTATATAAAAATTGTACATTCATAAGTGCTGAGATGAATGATAGGGATGAGAGCATTTCAGAAAAAGAAACAGTTGGAGCTAATCTGGACTTTAGGGACCAAGATTTACCTGTTTGTTTCCTTGGCTGTTTATCCTAAAGAAGGATTTGTTGAATGTTTAAAGGAATAGCTTAGGCCTTAAGCTGAGGCACAGCCCTGTGAATAGGACATCAGTAGGTTTTGGAAGGTTTGATGTACTGCATATAGTTGTCGTTATTTGAATACACGTACTGTTTCTTTTTCATTAAACCAGGGAACAGTTGTGTGAACAGCAATACCAGCTTCTGGAGGCTGCAGAAAGTCAAGCCCCAGTCTGATTTTCTTTCTTTCTTTTTTTTTTTTCTTTTTTCTCTTTTTTTATTTTATTTTATTTTACAATACCATTCAGTTCTACATATCAGACACAGGTTCCCCTATTCTCCCCCCTCCCACACCCTCCCCTTACCTCCAGCCTACCCCCCATTCCCACCTCCTCCAGGGCAAATCCTCCCCCGAGGACTGAGATCAACCTGGTAGACTCAGTCCAGGCAGGTCTAGTCCCTTCCTCCCAGACTGAGCCAAGTGTCCCTGCAAAAGCTCCAGGTTTCAAACAGCCAACTCATGCAATGAGCACAGGACTTGGTCCCACTGCCTAGTTGCCTCCCAAACTGATCAAGCCAATCATCTGTCTCACCTATTCAGAGGGCCTGATCCAGCTGGGCCCCTCAGCCTTTGGTTCATAGTTCATGTGTTTCCATTCATTTGGCTTTTTTTTTTTTTTTTCCAATAATTGAGTAGATCTGAAATTTATTATAAGCCACAGTCGTCCTAGGGACCTCTCTACTATATATATAGCCTCTATGGTTCTATGGGCTGTGGTCTGATTGTTCTTTATTTTATATCTAGAATCCATTTATGAGTGAGTACATACCATGACTGTCTTTCTGGGTTTGGGTTACCTCACTCAGGATGATTCCAGTCTGATTTTCTAGCCCAGACTTTAAACACTTGGATATTCATTCTGCTTACCAAGTCTTTTGTCTTTTCTTGAGCCTGGCTACCATAACCTCTTTGTGCAGTCTTTATTGAAGAATCTTGTTTTTTTTTTTTTTTGTTTTTTTTTAATTGGAAACGCTTCATGAATTTGCTGTCATCCGTGTGCAGGGGCCATGCTGATCTTCTCTGTATCGTTCCAGTTTTAGTATATGTGCTGCCGAAGTGAGCACTTGTTTTGAATCATCCCAACAGCTTCTCCTCTGGGAAAAATTAGAGTTCCCCTAAGTCTACTATTCTGGTCAGAGTTCCTGTCTGTGGTCTGGGCATGTAGCTCAGTGATAGAATGCTTTCCTAGCATGCACGTAGTTTTAGATTCCATCCCTCATATCACAAAAATAACAATGGCAATACTTTCTATAGATATAAAATCCAGAATATAGATACAAACTTTCTAGAGTAGATGTAGAAGAGTTTCTGTTTGCTGTATTGAAAGTTACATACTGGGCTGGAGATATGGCTCAGCAGTTAAGGGCACTAGCTGCTCTTCCAAAGGTCCTGAGTTCAGTTCCTAGCAACCACATGGTGGATCACAGCCATCTGTAATGAGATCTGGTACCCTCTTCTGGCCAACAGGCATACAGGCAGACAGAACACTGTATACTTAATCCCAGCACTTGGGAGGCAGAGGCAGGCGGATCTCTGTGAGTTCAAGGCCAGCCTGGGATACAGAGTGAGTTCCAGGAGATGCACAAAGCTACACAGAGAAACCCTGTCTAGAAAAAAAAAAAAAGAAAGAAAGAAAGAAAGAAAAAGAAAGTAAGTTACATATTGAATAGTAGAGAAGAATGAGTAAATCATTTTTTTCTGAGTAAAACAGTTTGGCTCCATCTCAGTCTCTTTGTATTGTCCCACACATAAGTTCTCTTTCTCATAGTGGTTGCCTCTGTGGCCATGAAATTTTTCGAGGTTTTTTTGTTTGTTTTTTGTTTTTGAGACAAGGTTTCTTTGTGTAGCTTTGGAACCTGTCCCGGAACTCACTCTGTAGATCAGTCCGGCCTCGAACTCACAGAGATCTGCCTGCCTTTGCCTCCCAAGTGCTGGAATTAAAGGCATGCATCACCACTGCCTGACTCGAGTTTTTACTAGCGTATACTCCGTGGCCCCTTAATTGATTGGTACTATCTAATATGTTAGGCAGGAGGATTGAAGATTTGAGCTCATCCTTGAGAGTTTTGAGACCAGCCTGGACTATGTGAGATCCTGCCTCAGAAACAACAACAACAAAATTACTTCAGTTGGGGAAAATAATTTTCTGTATTAGTATCTGTAATAAGGTGCAAACTTGTCCTAGTGCCAGGGCCTATGGAGTTGGGTTTAATATCAATTTCTTTTCTTTTGTTTGGTTTGTTTGGTTTGGTTTTTCAAGACAGGATTTCTCTGTGTAGCCTGTCCTGGAACTCACTCTGTAGACCAGGTTGGCCTCGAACTCAGAGGCCTGCCTCTACCTCTCAAATTCTGGGATTAAAAGCCTGTGACACCAAATTGTAACTTTTTAAGTGTATCTTGTAGAAAGTTTTAACTTTAAAAGGATAATTTAATTACTAATTGTGTTACTTTTGGTGTTTTAAGTGGAACTCTAGTCCCTCTAGTGGGTGGAGTGTAACCTGCCTAAGTCCTAGGTAGAAAGTGTGATGTGATTGGACTCCCGTGGCCTAGCTTTTCAATGTAGTGTTCTCATTGGTGCTGGTATCCTTGGCTGACAGTCTGGGCCCAGCTTCTTCCACCCATGTGATTCTCAGTGGCTCTGATCATTCCTGGCCTGTGATTTTTGTAAACGGCTGTATTTCAAGCCTCAGCAAGTGTTTCGTTTCGTATGGTCTTACTTTCTATACCTTTCTTACCTGAAACTTGCTGTGTAGACCAGGCTGGCCTCAAACTTGAGGTCCACCTGCCTTTGCTTCCCAGGTGCTGGGATTAAAGGCATGCGCCATCACCACTCCACCCCTGCCAACCACTTAGCATATTTAAACTCAAGCAAACTGTCAGTTGATGATTTTATGTTAGGCATGTGCTTTACCATTGAGTTCCATCTCTAATCAGCCTTACTGTGTAGTAGTAATAGTGGTAGTAGTATTCTTGGTGTGGAAGCAGATGACTACCTCAGCTAGTATTCTTCAGCAGCCATCCACCTTGCTTTTTGAGATAGGGCTTTTCATTGGCCTGGGAGGCTCCCTGATTAAGTGAGGCTGGCTTGGTCGGTGAACCCCAGGCATAGTCCTGTTTTCACTGCCCGTAAGTGTGCCACCGTACTTCCTTTTCAATAATGTGGATTCTTGGGATCAGGTGCACATCTTCAGGCTTGTGTGACAAACACTTTGCAAACTGGGTTGTCACCCCTGCCTGTGTGCAGTTCAGTGTGGGCCTGCTTGGGGCACCACAGGTGCACAAGGCCATCTATCTAGTGCTTGGAGAGTGTCCATACTGGGAGCCAGAGTAGAGCAAGTGATAGGGTTGAAAGAGTTTGTAGCTGGAGTCTGAATCCTGATTCTGTCTTTACTAGTGGTGTGACTGAGCTATAACGACATAGCCTCTACCTCAGTTTTCTTTTTGTAAAGTAGAGGAAGTGGGAGAGCATTCTTCCAGAGCTGTCTCCAGCATTGGAAATAACACGTGCAAAAGCCTTTGTGTTTGATGCCCTGTGGTTGGGAACAGAAGTCCTGGAAATGTCCTTCCTAGTGCCCGTTGTAGTGGACTGTATTTCGTTGTTGGGGTAACTTTCTTCTTTTTTCTTTCAGTCACCTCCAAGTAAACGAAGAAGATTAGAAAAGCCGAGGAAACCCATTACGTTTGTAGTGCTGGAGTCTGTGATGGAAGAATTATCCCTCAAAGCCTTGTCACTGGGCTCTGAGACAGTGGAAGGCATAACAGTTGTGACAACATGGATAGAAAAAATCCTCACTGATCTGAAGGTGTGTACCAAGCATATTGATGAAGTATTTATCCATAATGACCTTTACGGTTTGTTTTAATTGAGGGAGTTTGGTAAGCAGTGACAGATGATTTCCTATAAAATTCTGATTTTTTCCTCCGCATAGGTCCACCATAAACGAATTCCTTGTGGAAAAGAAGAAGTTAGCCTTTTCCTGACAGCCGTAGAAAACTCTTGGATTCATTTAAGGCGGAAGAGAAGAGAGCGAGTGAGACAACTAAGAGAGGTGCCCCGAGCTCCTGAGGATGTTCTCTTAGCCTTGGAGGAGAGAAAGTCTACTCCCAAAGAGCTGAGTGGTAGCCAGGACATGGCCCCATGCTCCCAGGAGAGTGCCTTGTGTGGCCTTGCTGTACCCGAAGGCGAATCTGCCACTGTCGGTGGCCATTGCCTCAGCCAGGAGTCACTTTGCCAGGAGGAAACTCCAGAACCCATGGAGGATGAAAGGAGTGAGGAAAGGGGAGGGATGGGGGTCATGGAAAGTTGTAAAGGCTCCAGCAATGGAGCCCAGGACGGAGAGGCTTCTGAGAAGGGAGACCGCCTGGACGAAGCAGCTGGACGTTACCTGTTTAAGTGCCTAATCAACATTAAGAAGGAAGTAGATGGCGCCTTAGTTGAAATGCATTGGGTTGAGGGCCAGAACAGGGATTTGATGAACCAGCTTTGTACCTACATACGTAACCAAATTTTGAGGCTTGTTGCTAGTTAATTCTTTATTTCTTCTACAGTTAGAAAAGTGTCTGTATAGGGCTAAGGATGTGGTGCAATGACTGTATGTGCTTAATATTCAGAAGGCAGCCTGGGTTGAGTCCCTAACATCTTAACATCAATACAAAAAAAAAAAAAAAAAAAAAAATCTATAAAATAGCTTTGGAGGTAAAGCTCATTGGGAAGCCAGAGGAATTTCAGCATTGGTCCATTAGTGACACCATGTGGAATCATGTTACAAAGCAGAAATGCAGTTGAATGTGGTCTCTTAACACTTACAATCCCAATACTTGAAGGCTGAGGTAGGATGATTGCTGTGAGTTTATGGTCAGCCTACGCTACAGAGAAAGACACTTGTCTAAATAAAAAGAAGAAAAAAGAAAAGCAGAAATGAATCAGTTTTTAACCCTTCCCCTCTTAAAGATATCTGGAGTTGTATGTATAGTACAGTGGCTCAGGAGGAATTGTGACTGTTGTAACAGCAGATAAACTTAGGAGGAACTAGAGCCTACTCCAGTAGTTCATCTCAGCCTGGCACGGGTTCCCTGAGGCCAGAGGCACTGCTTGTGACATTGATCGGGTCATTGCTGCCTAGAACATGTCCATCCCTGAGAGGTATGGCGTTAATGGAGGCAGCACAGCAGATCAGAGGTCTGGGAATGCTCATCGTTGCCTTCAAGACACCTGCTTTCTCAGGTACCTAGAGTTGATTGAGCCAGTCCTCAGGAAGGAACTAGCCTGGGGTAGGTGGCCAGGCTGTCACAGAGAGACATCACAGACTAAGGAGAGGGCCAGTCTGGGAACATAGGTAAGCAGTACATTCCTCAGTTGCTGCTGTTCTGACATGGCCTATGTCAGAAGCAGAATTGAGGAAGCAAGATGGGGCTGAGGCACATCAAAATGTACCACTGATCCCTCCTCCAGCCCACTGACAGTATGGTTCTGTAGCAGTCGTGCTGCTTTTTATTAACGTGAATGGAATGTGTTTGGTTTTTAACATAAGACTTCAGAATTGAAAACTATTCATCCTGTTTGAATCCTGGAATTGGGGAAATATTTGCTGGTACTTGAGTTGGGTAAACAGTTGATGTGACAAATGAGAAACTAAGTAAGGTCCTATGTGTTCTAGGTAGGGTATAGGGGTGTATCTTTGTGGTAGAACATTTACCTAGATGTATGAAGGCCGGTTTTTTTTTTTCCCCGTCCCCTTCAAAACATGGTTTCTCTGTTTTACTCTGGCTGTCCTGGAACTCATTCTGTAGACTTGAACTCACAGAGATCCACCTGCCTCTCCTTCCCAAGTGCTGGGATTAAAGACATGACCCACCACTGCTCGGCTCCTGGATTATATTTTCAACAGGTACTGGTGTGGTGTAAAGTGGAGTCTTTGATGTGGCCAGCTAATTTATTGACCAAACTCTGCTTTTTTGGTGGATTTTCTGTCTACTTATCTGCTTATCCGAGGCCAGGGTAATAATGTCTGAAACACATTTGTAATGGGAATGTGGTTTTCTGATACTCTGGAAGTCTCATCCTTTTCTGTCTCATTCTTTTGTCTCAGAAATGGTCTGTTGTGCTGGATTCTTGACTAGTAGCCTAGGGTTCTATATGGACAGACTCTGGTATAGGGCTTGAGCTCTTTGGCACCCATAAAGACTTGTGCTGAGTAGTTAAGCTCCCTTTTTGAAAGGTGGCTGTGATTAGCAGAAATTGGTGTTGGGGGCATAGCTTAATAAAGGAAATGCAAATGGTGCAGTGGGGTCGAAAGCTGGGGAAGAATATTTTAGCCATGGTCTTCCAGAGACTAGGAGTATTGTCGTCGTCGTCGTCATCATCATCATCGTCATCGTGCCCCCCCCCCCCCCAGATCTGATCTCTGACATAGCAACCAGAAACCAACTGAGGAAAAGCAGCACTGTTGTAGCCCATCCGTTCATTTGACAGCACGAAGAAACCAGTGTTCAGGGGCACAACCATGCCCAGATTGAATGCAGGCCTTAGATTGCCTACATCCAGTAATTATGTCTGTGTCTGTGTATGTGAGTGCAGGTGCCTGCAGAGGCATCAGATCCCCTGGAGCTGAAGTCACAGGCAGTTGTGAGCCACCTGATGTGGGTCCTAGAATCCAAACTGGGTCCTCTGCAAGAACAGTACATTCTTTTAACCACTGAGCCATCTCCCCAGCCCTGTTGTTGTTTGTCTTCTCAGACTTCATGTGTAACTGAGATGAATTTAATATCCTTTTCCTCCAGTATCTTTATCTTGAGTGCTGGCAGTACAAGCCTGATTTATGTGGTGCTAATGATCTATTGAGCCCAGGACTCTGCTAGACAAAAATGCTCTACCAACTGAGCTATGTCCTCAGTCCCCACATCTAGTTTTCTTGATAAAATCTAAGGATCTCTGAGTTCAGTGGCAGTTAAATGCCAGAATACCTGGTGGATATTCAATAAATAATCAATAAATGTTTTCCTCATCATAAATTGGCAGATGTTCAATGATTTTGAAACAGAAGTGGCTAGAGATGTGACTCTGTGGTAGAGCACTTGCCTAGCAAACACAAGGTCCTGAATTCAGTCATTAGCTTTACAAAACAGACACACCAGTTACCCAGGGTGTCAGCCTTCTCACAGCTGTGTTAGTACTTTCTGTTTTCTCCCTGTCTTCATGTCGGTGGTACAAATGTGTGTGTGGTTCATTTGGATTGTATTGATGTTGGAATTTTGACTTTCTGTTTGTTTAATTTGTAAATTTTTCATGTTTTGATAATTGTATTTTTTTTTTCTCGGAGCTGAGGACCGAACCCAGGGCCTAAATCCCCACCCCCTGATAATTGTATATTTTTTTTCATACACTTTTGCCCATTCAAAATGCCCTTCAGGCACAGTGTTGACCTTTGTTTAAGTCTAGTTCCTGGAGATTCTTAGAGAACATTAATGGAGATGCAAAAGTTGTATCTGTGTCTATATATGTTTCAGCCCTAAGGTTGAGATTTGTTGTGGAGCAGGTTGTATAGGTGTTAAGATAATGATCTTAGAATGGGAAGGAAAAAAAAGTTTGACAAGAGTGGTGTCCACGGTCTTTGAAAAACTAAAGCTGTGAGTACCTTTGCATTTGAAAATTATTTTTTCTAACATTGTTTGAGATGACATTGAAAACATTTTCAACGGACATATTACACATGTGCTTTGTAATTGAAGAGAAGCTTTTAAAAGAAATTGGTTGCTCACGTGTCACAGTGTTGAGTGGCATTCTGCTTACATGTCTGGAGGTCAAGTTGGTGTTGGTGGATTGATATGAAATTGAATCTCTGTGGTATTATCTTAAATTCTGTTCTGCTCTCTGGTTGGCTTCTGATCCCCCGATGGCTGGAGTGGGGACAGAGCTGAACTTGTTTTCCAGAGGGAACAAGGTGCTTTTGTTTAGAATCGGCTTGGGTTTGTTGGTTTGGTTCCTTTACCCTACCTGTTGGCAGCTCCGAGGAGGAGGAGGAGGAAGAGTTTCAGCTAACCTTAAGGGTTCTGGTCGATTAATAGAGTTTAGAAAACAAAACCTCTTTTCCTGGTGGAAATCCAAGCCTCTGGTGTCTGACAGGAATAGTCCTATGCCAGGTGTGGAAAAGATGTAAACATCCCACGCACAAGCCATCCACGGCCATTTGGTTTTATTTCATTTTGGTTGTGTTTGAAGCAGGGTCTCATTCATGAAGCTCAGGCTGGGCTTGAACTTTCAAGGTAGCCAAGGTTGGCGTTGAATTCATGGTTTTCCTGTCTCCACCTCCCTGTTTCTGGGATTGCAGATGTTGCCTTCATACCTGGTCTTCTGTGGTGCTGGAGATTGAACCCAGGGCTCTGTTAGTGCAAGGCAGGTACTGTACCAACTGAGCTACATCCCTGGGCTTCCTCCCCCCACTTTGAAGAGAAGGAAGTGAGTGCTGGGTTGGTGACCCCACCTGTGATCAGCATTTGGGAGGTGGAAGGAGGAGGTCAGCAGTTCAAGGCTGAGTTCAGAGTTGGTCTTGTCTACATTGTGAGTTCAGGGCCAGAGGGAGTTGTAGGAGACCCTGTCTCAGGGAGAGGGGGCAAGAGAGACAGGCTGTGGGAGCCCCTTGGTCTTTCTCATTTGCAGCACTTCCTTCTGAAGCCACACGGGGGCACCTTCAGCCCCTTCCATCGCGATCCTGAATTTCATTGTGAGAATGGGAATGGATGAAATTGTGTCTGTGGAACTTTCTAGAAATACTCAGTTGTACCCAGATAAGTATTTATGATGGTACATTTTCACTTAAAAACTTTAAAATGAAAGTATAAGGAAGAAAAAAATCACTACCTGTACTTTTTATACTTTTTTTTGAAACATGGTTTCTCTGTATAGTCCTGGCTGTCGTGGAACTTGCTCTGTGAACCAGGCTGAATTCACCTAGATCAGCCTGCCTGTCTTTCTCCCAAGTGCTGGGATCAAAGGTGTGTGCCACCACTACCCCCTGGCTATGTTTTATGTTTTTTTTATAGTTTCACCTGACCAACCTTTCTTTTGGTCACATCTTTCTATTCTAGAATGTACACATATTGGGCCTGTCCTTTAGGTTTTTTTTTTTTTTAAACTTTGTTTTAGGACTAGTAAGATCTATCTATATCTATATCTATAGATAGATAGATCTCCTAGAGAAATGCATTTTCATTTTGCTTTGTATTTGATCTTGTTGGCAGGCTAACATCATGTGATGCGTTATTCATGTGAAAAGTTGTGACGGTTCTCTGTTTTATGTTTATATGAACTAGCCGGGCCTTATTTCTTAGAAGGATGTTTCTGTATAGGTCAGAGCATGCATGTGACTTGCCCTGTATGGCTGTAGGCTCAAGGGGAAATGCTCCCTGTTTTCTTTATGGTACAGAGTGAAGGTCTGCAGTGACCCTTCTACCCCGTTTGCAAAACCCCAGTTATTGCTCTTTGAGTAAAGAGAAGTCTCAGAAGTGCTAGCCAGGGGTGCCCTAAGGAGAGGGATGTGACTTCGTTGTTTCTAGGGAACTTGCTGCTCAGATTTCATTTGCTGTCATGTTCATTAATAGAACAGTCGGCTTTTACCTCTTGAAGGAGGGCATTAATGGTTTTGAAAGATGCTAATCATCCCATATGCCTTGTGTGAATATCACTGTAGTGTTAAAACGCCTGGCTCAGGGCACCCATAGCAATAGAATTTACACATGCCTGAGATCCTATTCTGTTCTGGAAAGATCTGCTGTGACTCACTCAAATGACTAAAACAGCGGTTCATTTCTTTAATTGCTGGTTGGAACAGCTAATGCTGCCTTTGTGAGTCTGTGCTTTTACTCTGGGAAGCTATGTTGTGACTGAATGAAGACCTTTTACCTCTTTGAGATGGAGTCTATCTGCCTGTCTTGGTCCAAGCAGAAATCTCTGGGTCTCTGGGCTCTCCTTGGGAGGTAGAGGATCATGGGTACTCCTTAGCAACAGGGAAACTGAAAAGAAAAGAAGGTAGAGGACGGAAATCCAGCCACACTGGACAGAGGTGCCGTGGAGCTGATGCTTAGAAGAGGGCGGGCAGCATGTGCTTCCGGTCCTGTTCACCCCGGGGCAGTGAGCAGTGGGAGAGAGCATGGGCGGGCAGCTCCTCAGCCCGGGGTTGGCAGTGCTGCCCCACTCCTACATAGGACGCCAGTCTGACTGGGCTGGCCTCGCGAGAGGGAGGAGTGAGACCACCATGCCAGGGAGAGAAGGACTCAGGATCTAGGGGAGTTCAGAAACAGTGACACTTGCGACTTGTCTTCTCTCCTTACTTCATGTAGCCTTTTAGAATTTTGGCCAGAAAGTCTCCTGCCATTGGACTCAATTGAGAAACCTGTCTAAATAGTACTAAATAGAGTACCACCTATTGACCCAAAGTGAAAGCCAGCTTCTGTGTTGTGGAGACATTAGGAGCTGACCTTGGTTTCTGTCTTTTACAGAAGATTGTCTCATTTAGTAACCTTTAGGTGATGTGGTGTTGTCGTGTGGCAGCTGAAGGTAATGGAAGCTTCAAAAGCTTAAGTAACTTGCCCTAATGTTATTCACTGAGCAGAGGTACAGAGGCAGGATTTGAACTCGGGTCCAAGAAGTTAAGGCTGAGCTCTATTGCCAAATCTAGAAATTCTATGACAAATAATGTACTTATGGTAAAAATGTACTTTCAGGCCCCTTTGCTCCGCCTCTGCAGGAAAGACTTTAATTCCATAACACGGGGGAGCCAGAACAAACATGTCTTACCCCTTCATAGTTCAGCACTTAAGGTAGTATCATTTTCTTGCCTGTGATCAATGAATGAGATTTAGTAAGTGAAATTACATACAGTTAGTTCTTAATTTATGCCACCAAATCTTCACCGAATCTTGTATTTGGCAGTAATGTAGATAATTAAGTAGTTAATGAAACCACAAAATAAAGTGTCTGGTGAAAGCCCGTTGGACCAGAATCAATGTGAAATAACTGATAATTAGGTAATGACAATACTTAATTGTATAATAATAGAAGGGAGGTTTTGTTCTGTTTTAAACACTGCAGTTCCAAATATTTCACTTGTGGAACTACACAAAACGCACGTGCTTTGTAAACTTGCCAGAGAAGGTAGGGCTGTCAAGAGAATCATAAGTTCTCTTCCCAGGTCGGCGAGAGAAACTAGTTTGGGAACCACAGAGGTGAGGCTGACCCTCAAAAGGGATTGTGGCCTTGGGGTTCAGAAGGAAAGCCAAGGAAGCCCAGCTGGGGATTTGGCTGAATGCTGTAGCTATAGTGGACCCCCAAACTGTTCAAAAAGAGCATCCTACTGGAGAGCGGGACCCTCGGGACTGTGGCTGAGGCTGATGTTTCTTCCTAGTAGAGGGGGAGTCAGCCTGGTCTGAGATAGGATCCCTGCTCTGTGGACCAGGATCCTGCCTTGTCGGCTAAGGGTGGGTATGCGGCTGGGCTTTGTACTGGATCTTCATTTACAACAAGGAAGTCAAGCAAGAAAGGGGGCACTCCAGCCCTCACTCACCAGCAAGGAGTGGCTTCTTCTCATCTGCTGATGAGCTGAGTGGGACCATGTTGTTGGGTGCTCTGAGGGAAGCCAAAAATCTAGGTTTATTTGAATCCTACTTAATTGTGAACTGTGGTAACTCACCACTTTATTTAAAAAAAAACAAGATATAGTAAAACATCAGTCTGTGATGTCCACCAAGTAACAGTTATTTCTGCCTCTATCTTTCCTAGTCTTGCTCACTTGACCTCTGAAGTTTGGTTGCTGCCTACCCTCTTAATGGGGCCCTTCCTACTCCTTAATCCATAAGTCTATTATGTGTACTTCTGTCTTAATTCAGGCTACTGGCACCCACTTCTGTGAGTTAACCCCCATTGTACCCTAATCTAGACGGTTCTGAACTTGGATTATCAGCCTAGGCAGTATCTGCTGGACAGCAGGGTGGATTTAGATCCGGTGTAGTGAGATGAAAAGAACCTGTACAGGGGAGTTTTCAGAAGAAAATAGAGCGGGGAAAATGGTGCCATAGGCTCATTTCAGGGGAAATCAAACACCATGACATCCCAGAGAAAGGGTGGCTTTCCTGAACAGAGCGAAGGCAACTTTCCCTTGCAGGGACATTTCCCCCTCCTGCCCACAGCCTTGGCATGCTACCACATTTCCAGCCTTTGAACAACTTCATTTTATAATTGTAATAAGTTTTCATATAAACATTTAGAAAATAATGAATAACCTACAATTCCACTACTCAAATGAAATTATTTTACATTTTGTTGTCTTAGTGTGTTTGTATGCATATGCATTTTAAACAACTGTGGGGTCAATCATTGTACATTAATTATAATTTTATAATCTTTTATTTAGCAGTATATTGTGATTTATTTATTATTTTTCTTTCTGAATAGAAGGCTAATAATCTGCTTCAGGGAAGCTGTGAAAATAAGAATTGCTAGTAACCACCCTGCCTGAAGCCAGCCTCTGCTGGTTCTGTGCCTACATCCTGCTCCTTCCTTGCTCTGATGTGCTGGAAGCACACTGTGCCTGGCTGGTTGTTCCTAGTTGGAGCTTTAGATTGCCCTGAAAAGGGTTTTCACTGCTGTAAATAACATTTTACTAGATTTCTTTATATCAAAGTTTTAATGTAGTTTTCTTTTTGTAGGATAAATTCACCTGGGGTTGCCAAGGCAGAAAATTGCTTCCCCAGTTTGCTCAAAAAAAAAGCTAGGCTAATGTACATTTCCATGAATAAGTGGGGTTTTTTGTTTGTTTGTTTGTTTGTTTGTTTTTGCCATACCTTTGGTAGTTTTAGAAGGCTGATTTTTTTTTTTAAAGATTCATTTTATTTTTAGTTAGGTCTGTCTGTCTGTCTGTCTGAATCTGTGCATGTAAGTGTTGGTGCCCTAGGAGGCCAGAGCTGGAGTGAGCTGCTAGATAGGAATGCTGGGAACTAAACGCAATCCTCTGCAAGAGCAGCTCATGCTGTTAGCCTTTGAGCTCGCTCTCCAGCCCTAGAAGGCTATTTTTAAAAAATTCTTCATCAATTGATGGGCCAAAAAAATTGTTCCATTGTTTGAATTTCATTTTGGGACTGACAAGGTCTCTTCAGCTACGCATGTGCTATTATTTCATGCATGTACTACTTTAAATCTAGATTTTTGTCTTTATTGAAAACTACAAATTCCCATTGTAAGACTTCCTTCCATTTTATCATTTCTTCCCCACCTTTAATGATGATTTTATTTTTACAGTTAGGAATGTCTAGAGATAATCAAATCCATCACACTGGGCCTTTATATTTGTGTTTTTTGTTTTTTGTTTTTTTGGGGTTTTTTTGTTTGTTTTTTTTTGAGACAGGGTTTCTCTGTGTAGCTTTGCACCTGTCCTGGAGCTCACTTGGTAGCCCAGGCTGGCCTCGAACTCACAGAGATCCGCCTGGTTCTGCCTCCCGAGTGCTGGGATTAAAGGCGTGCGCCACCACCACCCGGCCCTTTATATTTGTTTTATTTGCTTTTGTGAGTAGAAAACTCCATTGTTCTGGAGTAGAAAATGATTACCTATTTTTCATTATAGCTTGTTTTATTTTCACTTTTTTCATACAACACTTAGCAATTTATAGGTATCCATTTTAAGGATCTGTTTGACAATGGTGCAGTTATTACAGATTGGCTTCAGAAATGGCCAATAAAGCCCCATCTAAGATCACTAGTGGGGACAGGAAGCAGGGCCGTCTAGGGAATAGAGATGTATACTATATTCTCTCACCTGACCCCACCCCAACCTGGAAGTAGAAACTCAAGCTAGCTTGTGGCCACTAAGCTCTGCAGAGTGGCTCCAGAACTGCCTAGTGGATACTTGATCCCACTGCCTGCCTCTTGGGTATGACTTGGATGGGACCTTTCACAGGCACTGACTGCCATCCAGCCCTCTGCCTTGAGAGGAGTTCCTATCTCCCAACACATCTCCACACCCGAGTGATCCAGCTGGCTCTTGACTCACATTGCACGACTCCACCTCTCTTTACTCATAACTCTGCCCAGCCCCACTCCCTTGACCTGAATTAATCGACTCCCAGGAAGCCACATCTTTTTTCCTTCAAAGGAATATCTGAAGTCCTCCTGCTTCTATGCCTTTCCAGTGGATCAGCTTGTTCCAGCCCCTGGCACCCACAGCTCCAACTCTAGACAAGACAGCAAGGCTTGCCCCTGGCCTCTCAAAGAAAAAGCCTAGTATGAAGCTCCTCCTTTCTTGTTTCTGAACTGCATTTCTTTCTTTATTACTCAGTGTTCACACCCAGGGTGGGTGCCTGGATAAAAGTCTACCCTTTTCTCCTGTCACCTTCCCAGGCCCAGTTAGAGGTTCCCCCAAGGCATTCTCACTCACGGACTAACCTGTGTTCGGAGCAGCACTAGGCAAAGTTAATGATTATCTGTTTCTAGCAATGGTGTGTGCACATGCGTGTGTGCTTTCTTCCCTTGTTCACTCACTTCCGGGAGACTGGGCAGGGACTCTGGACCCCATACAGATGGTACTTGCCCAGATTAGACTGGCAGACAGAGAAGGTGATCAGGCCACTTCACAACTTGACAGCTTGGTGACCTTTGATAAGATAGATACCTTTTCTTGGGCTCTTAGACCCTGCAATCACAACTCTTCAGCTGTGACATTCAGTGAGGCCGTGCTGGGAGGAAGTACTTTAGGCAGAAGAAGAAACTCAACCGTACCTGTTTGGTGGGTGCTGAGAAGTGGGAAGGAGAAGTACAGACTCCTGGGGAACCCACTTCATTGATGACTGGTCAGAAACCTTGCAGGGTACACCTGTCAGGAATTTAGAATTATCTTGATGGCTTTGTTAAGACTTGGGTTCAAGAGGCAGGCAGATCCCTGAATTTGAGGCCAGCCTGGTCTGGAGTGAGTTCTAGGACTACACAGAGAAACCTTGTCTCGAAAACAAAACAAAGACTTGGGTTCAGTGTTGTCCAGCTCTAAGTGCCCTCACTTTCTTTGATGATTTGATTTGTTTTGGAGATGGAGTCATTCTGTAGCTCAAGCAGGCTTTGAAATTGGGAAACCATCTCTCTGCTTGAGGTTGTAGGTGAGCCACCATGCCTGACTGCTTTTTTTGTTTTATCGAGCTAGCATTTCTTTGTGTAGCCCTGGCTGTCCTGGAACTTGCTCTGTAGCCCAGGCTGGCCTCGAACTCACTGAGATCCACCTGCCTCTGCCTCCTGAGTCCTGGGATTAAAGGTACGTGCCAACACCGCCTGGCTACTGGTTTCTTTTTATGTTTTTGGAGAAATTAAGACCTGGGAGCCTGACTTAGTATTTCATAGCCTTTCGGTGCCTGGTGTCCCTGTGTTATCCCTTGCTGCATCCAGTATGGGAGAGGAAAATGAACCCTGCCCAGTAGGAATGGAGTGGTCAATGCCACCTTCTCACTTCCTACACCACTCCGCTTACCAAAGATTACCTGACCTTGCCTGTAGATTCTTAGCCAGTTGTCTAGCACGTGCTTGTTAAATGAGCATTACCTGGTGTGTCCCTGGACATAGCTGTTTGATGTCCTCTATCTTATAGCTGGCTGTTTCCCTTCTTGTGTTAATTATGACTGGTGAAAGGTTACCTAAAGCCACTAGTAAAAAGGTACCAGGTCAAGGCTGAAAGGTTGGGGCATCTCCTCGGATCCACTGTGAATATCCGTATATTTAGCTCCATACTCTTTCCCACATCTTATTGTTTGGAAGTGTTCAGGGAAGTGATTTCACATAGTACTTGGAGCTGTCAATGTATGACTCTGTAGGGATGAATGGCGAGAAGATAGAAAGTAGACGTGGAAGGAGTGTGCACTGTGGGGTGTGGATTAGATATTGAGGTGCACAAGACAAGAGGAAGAAGTTTGAAAAAGTGCACAGTGGTGGAAGATCCCGTTGCCCTCCTGATCCAGACATCCTCAGCACCCGGAAGCCATAACAGGACTTGAAGAATAAGTATTAGGAGATGGCTGGCTCTGGCATCATTCTCCAAACCTGCTAAGCTTTTGCTGAAACATCAAAAAGACTCTTTCTCTTGAATGAATGTGCTCGCCAACTTATACCCTGGCTCCACCCATTAAAACAGGAAACTGAAACATGTTAAAACAGCCCTCCCATTCATTTCTCTCTACGTGCCTCCTTATAGGTGTCTCTCACTCCCACTGTCCACTCCTGAACTTCAAGAAACATTGCTTGATGAGAAATTCTGGTGGTCACTTTTAGGCTCCTAAAGGCAACAAGCCCAGCAAAAGCCTTTCTAAATCCTTGCTTCTCCTAACATCCCCTGGCTGCTGTCCCCATGTGACCCAAATAAAACGTCATGTGAAGCCTGTAAGGCTGTTTGTTTTAAGTAGCAAGCATCTCCACTAAGCTCTGGAGCAGATGGGGTATTGGGGGCAAGGGAAAGGCCAGCCATCAAGTCTGCATTGACCCCACTTTCGCTTCCTCTACCCTGAGAAGAGAGGTGCTTTCAGAATACTGCTCAGAAGAGTAATTTTGTCACAGAACTGGCCCCTCACAAGAGGAGAAGCACTGGGCTTTGACCAGTAGAAAAGTCCAGGTGTTGGGCCAGGACAAGTGGCAGTCTTGAGTGAAGGCTATGGAGCTGGCTCCATGCAAAAATGGTAGTGCCATCTCAGGCCTCCCACCACCTGCATCTGTATCATCGCCGTTTTCTGTAGTAGGTCAGGCCCAGCCACACCCAAAGCAAGTAGCTGACACCAGGGAGGGGAACCGGGTTAGAGCTAGCACCCCTATAGTCTTAGGAAAAGGCTACTTACCCTGCAGAGGACTGGGCTTTCATGGTTTACTCCAGTTTCATGAAGTCGGTGACACCAGACGTTTGTGGAAGGGCGATTCATGCTCAGTTCCACATACTACACAGTTCAACATACCAACATCAAAGCTCCATTCAGCTGTACAGGGAGTCCCTCTAGGATAACCGTAAGGGGAAGACAGACCCTTAAGCCTCTTTTGTTCTGTGATCCTGGCCATTGTGGCAGCCCTTGAAGCAGGTACATACATACATACATACATACATACATACATACATACACATACATACACTTAAGGGCACGGTGTGGGTGGGTTGGGCTGTCAAGGTGGCCTGCCTCTAAGGTCTCAAAGGCCTGCTTTCGGTGTTGTGTGGTGGAGCCCGAGATCCTGAAAGCACTGGTATGTCTCCACTCTCCCTGCACTGGTTTATCAAAGAGTTTGAGACAATGACAGGAAAGTGTTTATGCCTAGCACTGGGACAACAGAATTGGATCATCTCCATGGTGCCCATAATAGTTCTGTGCTTTTCAATGTTAATGGAGATTGTGTGGCTTCCACCAAAGAACCCAAACAGTGTGGTTGGGTTTTAGGTATAGGACGTTTTTGTTGTCCTCATCAGACCCCTCTCTGCACAGTAGTTTAATACTCCTTCACTCTTTGCGGGGCGTGGGGTACAGGACGAGGTGGTGGTGAGAGAAGTCTGGCCTCAGACCTGACTTGGACGAGTTAGTTGCTCACGGCACAAGGAGCAGTTGGAATCGTCCCTTTTCTTGGGCCTCAGTTTTCTTATCTGTGAAGTGCAATGATTTGGGCAAGCTGACTTAAAAGATCTTTCTGATTGTACCCAAGGAGGGTCCTAAACCCTAGAGCCAGGATAAAGGCTGGCTGGCGAGCCTAGGAGAGAGCGCGCCTCCAACCCAAGGCAGCGACCCCGCCCCGCACACAGCCGGCAGCCCGGGTAGCGCGCAGCTTCCGCCCTCCACGTTGTTGTTCCTGGTTTAGACTACGCCTCCTTGGCCTGGGCTGTGGACGCTTCGCCTTTTGACCACTGCTGTCCCGGCACCACAACGAAGGCTGTCCTTTGGAACGGCACGTTTTCAGTCTCCGCCCATATCAGACACGAGTGGACAAAGAATTCAGGGAAAGGAAAGGAATACTTGGTTTTGAATGGGAGGGTGATGCAAAGCAGGGGATGGGCCTGAGCAGGACTGCGGAATTCCCCTGTAGGTGTCTCACCCTACGTTCACCCGGTGGCCTTATCCGCACCCGCTAAAACGACCCTGTAGACACTGGCCCTTTAAACAGAAGGCTGGCGGCGCGGGGTGTCCATGTGGAGCTGCTCCATGCCGTGTTGTCCTGCCCGCCCATTGGCGGGCGGCCTGGTGATGTAGCCTAATAGGATGCGAACGCACTGCGGGGGGAGGAACAGAGACAAAATCCGGAACGGGATCAGCTCTCCGGTCCCTCTGTCAATACTCTGGCTGCTTGCTGTCAGCTCCGCCCAGGGGCGGATCCCGGGGGAATTGCGACAGACCGGACGGCTGCAGGATTTAGGTCGTGTCTACATGGGGCGGGGAGACCTAAGGGTCGGATCGTAGGTTTCCCTGACTTGTACTACCGCTGTCTCAGCTCACAGAAGCCTTGGGTTTCCCGTTCTTTCTCTCAGCAAAGCAGATCTCGTCGTGAATGCCTCAAGCACGCAACAACCCCCGTTTAACTTGTGGCTGGCCGCGGAGCAGGGAGGGGCAAGGCGGGAAAGCGGAAACAGCGCGGAAGCCTGGTTCCATCTTCTCACCCCCACCCAAGCCACGTGTGCGCGCGCGGTGGGCGGGGCTACTCCTGGCGCGACCCCGCCCTCAGTGAGACGCCGCGGCCCTACGGGCGGGGGCTCCGGTCCGGGCTTTGGCTGCGGCCCCGGTGTAGTAGCGGGGGCGGCGGCCGGGGGCAGCGCGGCTCCTTCCCTTGTTGTGTGTGTCGGTGCCTCCTCGCCATCTTGTTGCAAAGCCCTTTCTTGTCGGCGGGACTCCGGGGGCCGCGGGGCGGGAGGCATCGGAAGAGAGGAAGAGGAAGAAGGAAGGAAGAAGGCAGTGCCGCCTTTTTTGTTTTTTGCATCAAAATTGTTTTAATTTGCAAATTCCTATTTTGCAAATATTTTGGAAGGCATTGATTTTTCTCCCCGTGCTCCCCCGTTCTTTTCTGAGGAGTGCGCTGCGCCGCCCAGCCCTGTCGCCCCCCGGAGGTGATCCCTCCCTCCTGCCGGCCCGCCAGCCTGACCTGTGCTTGGCTCGCGGGCCGCAGCCTCGGCCCCGGCGCGCCCCCGGCTGCTCTCGGCGCGATGAGCATAGAGACGCTACTGGAGGCGGCCCGCTTCCTGGAATGGCAAGCGCAGCAACAACAGAGAGCACGTGGTGAGCGGCCCGGCTGGGCCCCTGGGGCACTGGGCAAAAGGGGAGGCCAGTGACCCCGATCCCCAAACCCACTGGAAATAGCAGGCAGGTCCCTCTACGGCGCGACCTAAAAAGCCGGGTAGAGCACGGGCTCCCCGCAAGAGCTGCCGTCCCGAAGGAGTGATGCGAGCAGTGAAAATAATTAATGAATCCATTAACATGCAAAGAGGGACCCAGCTTCTGCGGGTGCCACCCTAGCTGCCTGGCACCCCCCGGTACACCTTCAGTGGGGGGCTCCTTAGGTGTGGGCGGGCGGCGCCCTGGATACCATTGAGGATGTGTGAACCGGGGGATGGGGAGAGGGATGTTGATGTGTGGGGGTGGCAGACCCGCGTGTGCGTGCGTGTGTGCATCAAGATGTGTGATCGGAGCCGGGAGAGAGCGGATGAACGGACGTGTACACGGGTGTTTGTACAGCACACGAGGGGGCGTGTGCGTAACTGGGTGGGGGTGGGGAATACTCTACGCGGAGCAGCTCTCCGGATTCCCTGGCCCCGGCAGGAGGGTGCGGGAAACGCTCCCGGCAGATCTACGCGCTGCTTCGGGCGGAGGCGGCCTTTGCAGAATGAAATGACATCGCGTGTCTTATGATCTTGGCCAGCCCCGCCTGACCCCGCCTCCCAGAGCTGGGCTGGGTCGCACGTCCAGGTTTGGCTGGAAGCTGCGCTGATTGGGTGCATGTGAGTGTCCCGCGGGTCGCTGGGGGCAGCCCCCGGGCCCCCCTGCCTTGCCCTGCTTTAGCCGGTGTGGAATGTGGCGTGTCTGCGCGTTTCAAACCCGCTCTTGGCTGGAATGTTGCGTGTGCCTGCGTCCCAAGCCCGTTGGTTACACGGAGTGGTGACGTAGGCAGGGCCCGCCCCCGACCACGTGCACGGGGGACACTCCCGCTGGGGACTGAGCGGCCCGGCCCCTCCTGGCCGCCTCGCGCTGGCCCGGGGGCGGGGCCTGGGCGGGGCTGGCGAGGGGCCTTGAGTCGGGTTGGGCTCGGGCTCCGGTTGCTGGCCGTCTCCCAGGGAGAGCCTTTGCCCTGGGTAGGAGGAGCTACGTTCACCTTGGCTCTGGCTGGATCCTCCTGTTTGTGATCCTGTAGTGAGGGAAACCCTCAGAATCTCAGGGTGACATCTCCAGCTAACATCTTCCCACTGACCCACTAACGGTGTCCCCGAGCCCTTGTGGCAACACCCCGGCCACACTGCAATAAGTCAGGGTGAGAAGGGCAAACTTTGGCTCGCCCTCAGAGAGGACAGACGCAGGTTTTATGATCCGGCCCCCCACCCCTTTTGGCTGTGGTCCTTAGCCTTCGAGTGCTGCTGAGAGAGAGGCTGAAGGGAAAAGACCTTAGCTTCCCAGACGCTTGCGAGGGCCTCCGTTCTGCAATCTATGTGCAGTTCCCGGGGATTCCTGGCTCCCCTGCCCTTCCTCAGAACCCTTCAGCCGGCAATGTTGTGGTGGAGAGAGTTCTTCGCCCTCCTTTCCTTTCTTTCTGCCTATTGTTGCTTCAGTGATGAGTCATGCAGGAGGTGTAGTGTGTGTGTGTGTTGTGTGTGCTCGCGCTCGCGCCCGCGCGCCTGCGGCTTGTTCCGCTCGGGCGGGCGGGCGGGCGGAGTGGTAGCTAGCCGGCAAGGGGCGGAGGAGCTGCAGGTCCGCGGGCCTCGTCACGGCGACCAGCCTCTCAAGGTCAGGAGTCACTGGAGTCGTGCAAGACCAGTGCTTAGGCTGGTGCAGAACAGCTGCTCTGGGGTATCATCGACCCTCGTGCCCCTCCCCCTTGTGCCTTGGGCCCCCGAGCAGGGTCAAGCAATGGACAGTGCGGTGGTTAACCAGAATGACAAGTGTGTGGTTTCAGCGGCGGATGTGGGCAGGGGGCGACCTGAAGAGTTTGGAGAGAACGAGTCACCCGCCGCCACCATCAACACACGGTGCAGTTCAGGAGTACCCATTATATCCCACTGTGGACCAGGCAGTCTGAGAGAGGTGAACAGGACTGACCCTCCTGCTGCCCCTAGGGAACTCTTATTTCACATTAACCTTCCTGGGTATCTAGAACAGGGAGAAGGCCTCTACAGCCGTGTGTTCACACTTGTTCAGTTAGCCCAGAGCTGACCGGTCAGGTGGAGGGGGCTGGGGGTCCCGGATCTGCAGAGGAGCGTAGGCAAAGCCCTCTGAGGGAATTGCACAGCCCTTCTCTTCCCTCCGAGGATGGAGCTCTGGGGAGAAGCAGAGCTCGGCTCCCAGGCCTCAGCTGCCTGATACTGGATCACAGAGTCTTAGAAGATGGGTGGGTACTGGGAAGCCCAGTTGGCCTCAGTACAGAGAAGGCCAGATTTGGTTCCCACGGGTTAAGACCCCTGCCCTGTAGTTGACACCAGCATGTCGAGCAGAACTGCCCATACGGAGGTATTTACTTCAGATAACCAGCTCTGAGCAGGGAGTCTCTTAGCCTCTCCGTTCCCACCTACAAGGCAAGGTCAAGCCTTGCAGACCAGTCTGCTCACATGACAGCCTAAGGATGTGCCGCACATGTAAGCAGTTGTGAGGGAGAAGAGAGGGAAGGGCAGGGCCGGGCTGGTGCCCTGAGGAGGACTTAGCAGGCCTTTGCCAGCTTGTGTGGAGATGACTTGAAATGGTCTCCTACATTGATGGGAGGGAGCTGGCTGGTGTGTGCAGAGGTGCCCGGCACCTGCCCTGCTCTGAGCCTGCCTTCTGTGCCAAGCTCTGGTAGCATCCAGAAGGGGAGAAGTCCTGTACACATGACGCCACAGTAGCAAGCAAGATTGTAGGCAGACGAGGCCTGTGCTCTCCCAGCCCGGAGGGTCTTGCTAATTCACCGGGGTCGGTGTCTGGGTGGAGCCTGGAGGAGGTAGGTGTGTGTGTGTGTGCATGCATGTGAGAGGAGGACACCTGTGGGTCAGAACATTCTGTAAGATGGCCTAAAGCACAGGTTGTCCGTCCAGGAGACGTCCCCAGAACCACCAGTGCACTGGGAGGGGACCCTGTGGGTAGGAAAGGAGGCAGAACCAGGGGCGGGAAGCTCTAGGGGGCTGGTGTGGTCGTGGAGCAGCCTCTGCTGTCCGGTTAGGGTTGACAATGCTGGGTGTGGTAGAGCTCATTCAGTGAGTCCTTCCTGGTATCTGGGAAGCATGGCTTCGTGGTGGCTCTGGAAGAGAGGGGGGAGGGGGTTGCTGTCTCCTAGAGGAGCTTGAAGTACAGACTTAGCTTCCAGTCCAGTACCTGGCTTTGGGCCCCTCCACCTGTGGTGACTTAAAACACTTGTCCCCAGGCCAGTGAGCAAGCAGCGTCAGAGAAAGCCTGACTGAGGTCGATCCTAGGAACCCATGGTGGGAGGAGAGACAGAACCTCTGAGACCCTGAGAGTGGTCCTCTGACCTGTGTGTACCCTCACTAACACAAAATAAAGATTAAAAAAAAAAAACTGGACCAGTCAAAGGGGCTTTATTAGGCCCTGAGTTTAAAGTGTGTGGGCCAGATCTGTTCCAGGCCAGCCAGAGAAGGGCTCTGAAGTTGGAACTCCACAGGCTTCCTTACCACTGTGGTTTGTGGGGAGCTGCAGGAACCTAAGTCAAGTGCTGACAGAGAGACCCGCCCGGGTGAGCAAGGCCTCCTCATTGGAGTAAGCCTGTCCTCCCCTTCCTGAAGGGCAGGGGAGATGGGAAGAGGCCTGAACTCCGGCTGCTGGGAAACAGTTTATGATTCCTTCCAAACACTTCCTCCCTCAGCTTCCTCCTCAGTTCCTTCCTCGTCTTGTGGGGCTGGAGGTGGGGCCCCTCCTTACACTGTTGCAAGCCCAGAAGACCATGGGGTCTTTTGGGTTAGGAAGACCTGGGGGGGGGGACTGTGCCCCTCCTTCCTAGGGAGGAGTTAGCTCCAGCCCCACATCACATGATCCTGTTCAGGGTGTGTCCGCCCTCTGTTGTCAACAGTTTTGACACCACAAGCAGAAGGGTCTGGGCTCCTTCCCTTACCTGGGAGATGGTGACCCAGCCCTGAACCAAAGCCCTGGCCAGGGAGCCTAGGGTGGGGCCTGAGGGAAGCCGGTTCCTGGATAGCGGCCGGTCCCACTTTCGTCCCGCTCTTGAGTGGGTCTCACTAGAGATGCTGAGGGATGTGATCATGAAGGTTCCCTGAGTTCAGTGGCCCTGCTCAACCTCTGCTGCCTTTACCTGGCTGGTCTTCCCTTCTGCCTGCCTCCACCTGTCTAAACTGTGCTGTTCCTGCTGTAAGTGGTCCTGGACAAGGGACAGCCTGGCCTGAGAGACATGGGTCCTAACATGTTGGGAGAACAGCTGTACTCACTGCTCTCTGAGGAAAAGTTGGGGCCTTTGGCTTAGCAGGCCATGTTCTCATGAAGTAAATGTGAGGGGTTTGCCCTGTAACCTGGGGCTCTTGTGAGAACTGGGGTGTGGATGTGAGAGGACACCTAGTGAGCTTACAGTGAGCAACAGGGCATCTGGCTGGGCAGCAGACTTGCTGTGTAACTCGGCGAATCATTTTGTCTCTCTGCTCGTTTGTGAAACAGAGGTACCGCCCGCTCTCCGACAGGTGCTGGGTAAATTCTGTGGATGGCCCCGTGCCCCTGTGGTGGTCTGGCCTATTGCCAGCCCAGACCTCATCCATCCCTGTGCACACCTTACTTAGCCTTATGCTCTTCTGGATACTCCTGTTGGTTACCTATCTAGTTGCACATCCAGCTCTAGGTTGCTGGCCCCCCAACATCCCATTCATGAACCCCTGTCTTCCCCGAAGCCAGCCGGGCACCCCTGTTCCTTTGCTGCCCTCCCCCACTCCCTGCCCAGGGACGTGAGGTCCCCAGGGGCAGGGGGCCAGGCTGGTGTCTGTTAGTGCTGCCTTGCCTTGCTGTGTCTGGTGTGTCGGGCAGGGCAGGAGGTCACTGAGCCCTGATGGGACGAAGTTAGGGTTGGAGCACAGGTGTAGGTGGGGGCCCAGGACCCTGGGCTCTGCTGAGACCCCCGTGTGTTCTCTCTGCATAGAGGAGCAGGAGCGCCTTCGCCTGGAGCGGGAACGGGAGAGAGAGCAGGAGCAGAAGAGGGCAAGTAGCCTGGCCAGGTTGGCCCATGCCCTGCCTGTGGAGGAACCCCGCATCGAGGCTCCCCCACTACCCCTGTCGCCACCGGCACCACCGCCCGCCCCGCCGCCGCCGCTGCCCGCCCCTGCTCCGCTCACCGTCATTCCTATTCCTGTAGTGACCAACTCCCCACAGTCCCTGCCCCCGCCGCCGCCTCTGCCCCCGGCGGCCCAGCCTCTGCCCCTGGCACCTCGTCAGCCAGCCCTGGTCAGCACCCCTGGACTCAGCGTTAAGGAGCCAGCCCCCCTGCCCACCAGACCGCAGGTGCCCGCCCCTGCCCCCCTACTGCCTGATCCGAAGACCACCACCGTCGCACCGACCGGCAGCCCCAAGCCTTTGCAGCCCCTCCCTACGCCCATCCTGACCATTGCGCCACACCCTGGAGTCCAGCCTCAGCTGGCTCCCCAGCAGCCGCCCCCGCCCACGCTTGGGACCCTGAAGTTGGCGCCAGCTGAAGAAGCCAAGTCCAGCGAACAAAAGAAGCGGCCTGGGGGGTGAGTGGGGCGCGGCAGAGGGGCCGGTTGGATGGGAGACCGTCCATCATGGGCCGGGAGTGCACGAGAAAGCTCCCCTGGCCAGCTAGCCCTCTGGGGAATGTCCCGTGCCACTTAGAGATACCCCTCATAATAAAGCACTGTCCTGCTGATGGTTGTTCTTAGCTGTGTTGTCAGACCCCGCGGCAGCGCTGGAGACCACAGCAGGCATTTCCAGAGGTAGATTCTAGAACCCCTCCAGGATCCCTTGTCTCAGTTGGACCAGTGGGATGCAGAGTTCCAGGGGCCATAGGTTTTGATCCTAGAGGTCCCCTCCAGGAGGTGGATGGGCCCAACACCGGGCCAACACTTCCGGTTTATCGAGAGAATGTCGGGGACAAACAAGCCTAAGACACCTGGTCAGTGGGGGTATGGGTGGTGTGGGTCCGGAAGGCCGGATCTGGGCCTTCCTCCCTGAGCCTCCTATTTGTCTGGGTTTCAGGATCGGAACCAGAGAAGTCCACAACAAATTGGAGAAAAACAGGTGTGTGTGCACACTTGGGAGTGTGACTCTGGGCCCGCCCCTCCCGGACTCACCCACCCAGCTGGGGTTCCCTCCCAGAGCTTCTGTTGTGATTGCCCCTGGCCTCCTGCCCCTGTGCCCTCGGGGCGCTGGCTGACCAGCGTTCACCCCTTTTCCCCAGGAGGGCCCATCTGAAGGAATGCTTCGAGACCCTGAAGCGCAACATCCCCAACGTGGACGACAAGAAGACGTCGAATCTGAGCGTGCTGCGGACGGCGCTGCGGTACATCCAGGTATGTGGGAGGGAGGGAGGCAGGGAGGGAGGGAGGCAGGGCTGGGCGCTGCCGTGACGGCCACAGCGCCAGTTTCCTCCTGCTGCCGGCAGGCTCCCCCGCCCGCCTCCACGCGGGCGCTGAGCACATGGCCCGGCTGACGTCAGCGGGGCTCCCAGCCCGGGAGGGGGCGGGCGGGAGGGCGCCTGCGCGAGAGGGCGGCGGCGGCGGCGCTGCACTTTTCGGCCTTCCCCTCCCCCACGCGCCGCGTCTGCTCGGCCCGCGGGTAACCAGGGCACGCAGCTTGGCCAACCGGCACCTCCCAACCCGCAGTGCCCGGGCGAGACCCGGACTCCGTCACTAGTGGGGGGGGGGGCGGGAATGAATCGGGAGGGCCGTGGTGTCTGCGTTCACCTGGCAGCGCTCAGGACTACGGTCGGGGTGGGGCCCTGAGGCTGCCCGGGTGACCGCGCGGGGCCACGGCGCCTTAACTGTTTCCTTCCCGCGAGTGCTGGGAAGGGGGTCCCCCGCTGGTGATGTCGCCTCTCCCCGCGGCACTGGCGGCCCTCCGCGGCAGTGCGAAGTGGCTGTCGCCCTGGAAACCGCGTAGGGTTCCGCGTGCCCGGGAGGCGGCGGCGGGGGGGGGGGGATGGGCGCGTCCGGGCTGGGCGGCGCGGGAGACCAAACCGTTGGGGAATGGGAGGGACCTAGCGCTCCCGGCGGCGGTGCGCGCGCGCGCGCGGGGAGTGCGGGGGGAGGGGGGGTGCAGGGCGAGCATCGGGGTTTCCGTCCACCCACGCGGATGCCGCGGAGCGAGGCTGCATCACAGCTTCCGTGGGAGGGGTGCCCGTACTCCTGCAGCGGGGCTTCCGTAGCTCGGTCACAACCTGGAGGTAACCGGACCTGGTGCTGGTGGCCCCAGGCCGCGCCTCTGAGCCGCCAGCCGATGCGCGCGCCTTTCTGCCCGCCTCCCTGCCCGCCTCCCGGAGCTTCCCGGCAGCTGGGGGCGGGGCCGGCCGCCCGCCCGCGGTGACGCAGCGGGCAGGTCCGCGTGGGTGCGCGCGTGCCCCGGAGGGGCGGGGCCTCGCTTGCGGGCCAAGGGGCCCGGCGGAGGCTGTGCAGTGTCCTGGAGCTTATTTCCGTGATAATTTTTACTGACTTTGGGCTCGGGCGTAATTCAGTTGTTTTTATCAAAGCAGTCTCTTAGCACACCTCTGCCGTGACGCCGTGACATTTCCTTTGAGTATCAGTTTCCTCATTTGGTGTGATGCTAAGTCGAAAAAAAATAGTACCATAGAGATGGTAGAAGAGTTGGAATTTATGCAAAAAATTTTGCGGTCTCTAAATATTAATAGGATTGTGACTGCGAGGTAGGAGCTGGAGCAAGACAAGTGTCTTTTTATAGATGTGTGCTTGGAAAAGGGAGCTTTGCATAATGTGTGGATTTGAAAATATCTTCGCTGCTGTAGAAGCCGCTGAAGGAAGCTCCCTTAGAGTCAGGCCTCAACTGACAAGGAAGTAGGAGGGGCCCCAGGCTGTCCGTGAGAATGCTTGTTTGGTGCTGATCATGGAAGCAGAAACAGAAGTCACAAGACTTTGGAAACGCAGCGGGGTGATGGGTGGCTCACGCCTTTAATCCCAGCACTTGAGAGGCAGAGGCAGGCGAATCATTGTGAATTTGAGACTAGCCTAGTCTACAGAGTGAGTTCCAGCACAGTCAGGGCTGTTACACAGAGAGACCCTGTCTGGAAAAAAGATTGTGGAAACCCGGTGTGGTACCCATTTATTTCATTAAATGTTTTTGGTCATGCCCTGGGTCTGCTTCTGAGGACCAGAGACCAAAAGAAAAAGGGATGAGTTTTGTCCTGGTAAATTAGGACCTGCAGCAGATCCTAAATGTGAACGTTCCAAGGACTGTGTCTTGAGGGGTGGTGGGATCTGTTTTGGGGCGTCAGGAAAGGACATTTGCAGAGGCCTGTAGGACAGCTACATCTGGATGAGTGAGGCACAGCACAGGACAGAGTGGTGGTTTCTTCAGCAGGAACGAGGGGGAGGTATGCTTGGATGTACAAGATGGTAGGAGGGTGACTTGTCTTGCAGAGAGGCAACAGGCACTAGAAGAGGGCTGAAAGTTGGCTCTGGGCCTTAGGGAGCTAGGGCTTTGGTGGTGTGTTCACAAGAGAAGGGCTGGGGAGGAAGGCCTGCCTGATGCCTCTGTAGGGAGAGGCAGGCGGATCTGGGTTCCAGGCCAGCTGGGCCTGCATAGTACAGCCTTGTCTTGTCTAAGGGCAGGGGGTGTTAGAGGAGGGTGTCAAGGTGGCCTCCAAGGTTGCTTGGGGTAGTGAAGGACTTGAAGAAGGCCACAGTGAAGTGGACGGAGACAAGAATAATAGGCATGTATCCAGATCGACACCTAAAATAAGTGGGTTTGAAACAAAGCCCGGGGACAGGGAGCTTCAGCTCAGAAGAGAACTTGCCCAGCACTCCTGCGGCTGTGGACTTCATTGCTAGCACCACGAAACAGAGTGGAGCCATGTGGACTATGGGTTGACTCGGAGAGCTCTGCAGGGGTCTCTAGGCCTGCGGGCTGAACTCTGTGGAAAGGGGGTGTTTGGGCCCCCTGACCCAGAGTCTAGCCTCCCTACAAGCAGTGGATAAAGTTGAGGATGGCGTTTGGAGCCAACAGTCTGAAGGTTCAAGTGAGGACTGAGTCACCCAGGGCCTGTGCTTGATGTGGCCTCCTCTGATGTCATGTGCAGCTAGCTCTCAGGGACAGAGCCAGGTGAGAGGACACCGAGGTGCCATGTGTGTTAGGGTAAAGACAAGGTCTTTCCTACTGTTTCTAGCAGAAATAGGAGAAGCAGGATAAATTGAAGTGGGGTGGTACATGGGGGACTGTGGTGTGGAACTAATGACAGGTATGCCGAGGCCAGCGTGGCACGGCTCTGGGCCTGGTGTTGCAGGCGTTAAGAGTGTGAAGCTTTTGCTCACCGCATAAGGAATGTCCAGAGCTTGGGGCCACTGGAGGAGTGTGGGGAAGTGGGGTTGAGTGTGATGCTGTACCCGGCCAGGAGAAGCTGCCGAGCTGCTGCTAGATCATGAGTCTGTGGGTTCCCTTTGACGAAGGGAAGATGGGGTAGAGGCTGACACCCTGAGAGGAGGGTGGCAGACTTACAGATCCTTGGCGGCCTGAGTAAGCATACTACTGGTCACTGATGTGGTCAGGGATGTAAACTGGCTGTAGAACAGCCCGTGGTCCAGTGAGCCGGGGCTAATGAAGCCCCATTGGACAGACTCCATTCTGTTAGCGACACACTCCATTCAGATACGCAGTAGGGTCACTGGGAGAGACTGAGTGAGGCAGGAGGGTATGCTGACAAGGCCTTGGGCTGGGGAGGGATAGTGGAGGAGAGTGGGACTTGGGTGTGGTCTAGAAGTCAAGAGACCAGGGGTGGGCTGGTGAAGGGTCTCAGGGTGAAGGAGCCAAGCATGTCAGCTGGGACCTACATTAGAGAAGTTGAGAAAAACCCTTTTAAGTTGTTTTCTGACGTGACTTGCACTTGCAGTGACTTGTCCCCTCCCCTGCAAGTAAGTATCATGGAGACCGACGACAGACAGACAGACAGAACCCCACACACGGGGTCGGGAGTGAAGGCAGGGATCCATGTGGGAACAGCAAGGCAGGGTTCAGAGAAGCTAATGTGTGGGGTGCCTGTGGCCTCTGCACCTGCGGGTGACCCCATGCTCTGGAGTTAGATGTTCAGAAGCAGGCTGAGAAATGGACTCGGGAGTCAGCCCTGGTAGTGCCTGCCTTGACTGATGGACACAGCAGGGCTGACCTTCCTAGGCTGGGAGACAAGAGGTGGGCCAAAGTGTCGGGTCTGGAGGTCACACAGGCAGGCACTTTACTTTAGAAGGCAGCTGAAACTGGGGCATGAGCTGGCCGTTGTGTATGCAAAGGAGACGCAGTGAGGCTTCGGACTGGGCGGGGCTGAGTATGGAAGAGGCATTGTCAGTAAGGAAGACCCTCCTGTGTTCTGAGGGAAGCAGGGATATCTGTGGTGAGGAAGGGCTGGCCTGGACCTTGAGGTGAAAACTCCCTAGAGGTGTGCAGTCAGACCTGGGGTACTGTGGAACTCCCCAAGATCCTTTATTGTTGGCCAGCAGGGCACAGCACAGGTTTTTCAGATTCGATATCCCCTGAGGTCTGGAGGGTTGTAGGCCGCTCCTGAGTGGGGAGCAGTGTGAATTGCGAGCTGGAGAGGAAGCATGGGTGGCTGAGGGGCTGCTGAGGTCAGGGAGGAGCGGGTCCGGCGTTGCGGCCAGGCAGAAGCCTGTGATGGGAACCTGGCTGTCAGTCTAGCGAGAAACCTTCCAGGGACCAGGTAGCAGGGAACCGTGAGCCGTGGTAGAGAAGAGTGTCGGTCGTTGCGGGAGGGAACCAAGGAGAGTCACTGTCGCCTCAGTGAGTGAACAGAGTGAGCTGAGTGATGATGGAGGCTGCGGGAGTGAGATGGGTTGGGACTGTGAAGTCCCTGAGGACCCGGTCAGGGTGGTGTGGAGAAGGGTCCCCTGGGACTTGGATCTGTGCTAGCTTTTGGTGGGTGCCTGCTTAGGCACCCAGTGACTCAGATGCTGGTCCTCATTGGGCAGAGTGATGGAAGAGGAGGCAGGTGTGGTCTCCCAGCTGCTTTGGTCACTGCAGAATGGTGGTTCTTAACCCGTGGGTCGCAACCCCTTTGGGGGTCACAGATCAGCTATTTACGTTATGATTCAGTTCATAACAGTAGCAAAATTACAGTTACGAAGTAGCAATGAAATAATTTTATGGTTGGGGGTCACCACAACCATAAAACTGTATTGAAGGGTCGCAGCCTTAGGAAAGTTGAGAGCCACTGGTTCAGAAGTTTGGAGGGCCATGGAGCCTGTGGCTGCTGCTAAGGGCACTCTGCTGTCCCTTGCCCTGTCCCCAGTCCCTGAAGAGGAAGGAGAAAGAATATGAGCATGAGATGGAGCGGCTGGCACGGGAGAAGATTGCCACGCAGCAGCGCCTGGCAGAGCTCAAGCATGAGCTGAGCCAGTGGATGGATGTACTGGAGATTGACCGTGTGCTCCGGCAGACAGGCCAGCCTGAGGATGACCAAGCCTCCACCTCCACAGCCTCTGGTGAGCCTCGGCCCCTCTGCTGGTCCTGTCACCCTCAAATGTTGTCCTTAGCTTCCCTGAGGTTTTTCCCTGCTGGAAAAGAGGCCATCTGTCCCAGCTCCAGCATCCTGACCTCCAAGGACACCTTTGCCTCCAGCCACTTGTTCCCCGAGCTCTTCTGACCTGCCCCCTGCCCTGTGTTCCCGACAGAGGGCGAGGACAACATAGACGAGGATATAGAGGAAGACCGGGCAGGCCCACCCAAGCTGAACCATCGACCCCAGCTGGAGCTGCTGAAATCCACCCTGCCAACCCCCAGCCCCGCCTCTGCGCCTCTGCCTCCTCCCCCGCACCCCCATCCCCACCCCGTGGCCCTGTCTCCTGCCCACCTCCCTGTGCAGCAGCAGCGCAGCAGCCAGCAGCAGCAGCCACCGCCGCCGCCGCCGCCGCCGCCGCCGCAGCAGCCGCAGCAGCCGCCACCACAGCAGAAAACCCCTCTGCCAGCCCCTCCTCCCCCTCCAGCCACCCCGACCCAGACGCTAGTGCCCGCTCCAGCCCATCTTGTGGCCACGGCTGGAGGAGGCTCCACAGTTATCGCCCATACAGCCACCACCCACGCCTCAGTCATCCAGACTGTGAACCACGTTCTGCAGGGCCCGGGGGGCAAGCACATCGCCCACATTGCCCCCTCCGCCCCCAGCCCTGCTGTGCAGCTGGCACCTGCCACACCCCCCATTGGCCACATCACAGTGCACCCGGCCACCCTCAACCATGTGGCCCACCTCGGCTCCCAGCTGCCCTTGTACCCACAGCCTGTGGCGGTGAGCCAGCCTGTGGCGGTGAGCCACATCGCCCACACCCTTTCGCACCAGCAAGTGAATGGCACAGCCGGGCTGGGCCCTCCGGCCACTGTCATGGCCAAGCCAGCCGTGGGGGCCCAGGTGGTACACCACCCCCAGCTGGTGGGCCAGACAGTGCTCAACCCTGTGACTATGGTCACTATGCCCTCCTTTCCTGTCAGCACACTCAAGCTGGCTTGAGGATGAGGACCCTTAGGCCCCCAGTGGGGGCATGGAAGGGGGACCTGACTGCCCCTCTCCCACCCACCAGCTCCACACATTCCAGCCAGGCCCGCCCCACCCACACCACCCCCAGGCCTCCTAGGGGAAGGGGGTGCAGAGACTCTGAGCCAGGGGAGGGGCCCTCCAGGGAGTTGGGTGCAGGCAGGAAGTTGTCCTGCCGCACTAGGACTCGGTAGACATGAGGACGACGCTTTGGTGGACGTACTTGCCTGCCCAGCCTGGTGCCAGCCCTGGTGCCACTCCTGCCTCCCGACCTTGTCCACCCCGAAGTCTGCGCTGTGGCTGTGTTCTCTGGCTTCTCCTTCCCCGGTCTGCCTTCCTGTGCTGCTGCTGCTATTGTCTGGTGAGGTGGCTGAGCTTCCCGGCCTCCCTCCCCAGCCTCAGAGTCCTCTGGGACTTCTGTGTAGGAAACAGAGCCCCAGAGAAGTGAGGACTGGGTGGAGAGGGGCCCAGCTCTGAGGACAGCTGACAGATCCCAAGATCTGGAGTCAGGCTAAGACAGGTGAATACCTGGGCCTGGGGCTCTCCGATCCACCTGGAGTCACTGTGATTGGTCACAGTAGAAACTGTTTAAAATGAGTCTCAACCAACAATAAACAAAATGTAGGCTGTTGCCAAGTTTTCCACACCTGCCCCTGGGCTTCTGACCTCTCAAGATCAGGCTGAGCTTCAGGCTGGGGAGGTGGGTCTGGCAGTCTTGCCTCCCACCTGCGAGGCCTGGGAAGTTCCATCCTTGGACCTGGCACTCACTGTCCTGGTTCCTTGCTCTGCCCAGTGCTTCCCCAGGCCTCTGGGTTTCGGTACTGCCTTCAGCTTGGGAAGCAGGGACCAGCCATGGTTCTGGGAACTAAGCCGCATTGCTGAGGTATCAGCGAGCTGAAATCCTGGGGCTTTTCCCATCTCCCGCTTTGAGTGGCAATTTTGAGGCCCCTTCCTGGTGGGTGCTGCACTGTCCACTGTGGAAAGGGCCTTTGCTGGGCTAAGACAAGGCTCGTCAGGACTGGGAAGAGTGAGGGGTCCTGGGCTTAGGGATGCTGTGTCTCCTGCCTCTGCGCTCGCAGGCCGCTTCGGCTTCTCTTTTTAAGTGGATATTTATTCTAAGTGGCCTTGTGTCAGACACTCAGTT
This sequence comes from Peromyscus leucopus, assembly GCF_004664715.2. Classification (NCBI taxonomy): domain Eukaryota; kingdom Metazoa; phylum Chordata; class Mammalia; order Rodentia; family Cricetidae; genus Peromyscus; species Peromyscus leucopus. The sequence continues at coordinate 58,073,822 of NC_051086.1, forward strand.
ACACGTGTGCACATTCAGCTCCCCACTGGACACTCACCAATGGCCTTTCGGTGTGGGGCAGGAAGCAGGCGTCCCTAGGTGTGAAACTTGCACTGGGGTAAGTTGAGGGGCCAGAAGGAGGGCTCAGGGTCCTTCAGATGACATGTGAGCAGGGCACTGAGGCCAGTGAAGGTCTTGAATACATTCTCCCTTGAAATAGTGACTTCCTCAGATGCTTAAGAACTCACAGGTCCTTCTGGCCCTGGAGACTTCCAGGGCACTTGATTATGTCTCCTGGGGTAGGGAATGGTGGCTAGGACCAGGTCCCTATCCCAGCGCAGAAATCCTAACCCCACAAGCTGGCTGCCTTGCTGTGGCTGCAGCCACCCCTCCCCACACCCTGCCTCCGGGGGCCACCTCCACTCTGCTCCGTGTTGTGAGAGCAGGGTCTGGTGCTGGCACAGTCAGAGCACGTGATGATCTGCCCCCACCCCTTTTGCCCCTCTCTGTGTCTCGAGGCCAGTTCCAGAGCTCACACCATCCATCGTGTTGGCCTGCAGGCCTGCACAGATACCTCATCATCCACCCCCTCCCCCCACCAGGGGTTCCTCCAGACCTAGTGCCGAATGACGATGTCCAGATTGGTGATGATGGGTGTTGTTGCTGTTTTTGTTGTTTGTGACTGCTGTGTGCCCAAGTGGGCAGCCACCTCCCAGCCCTTTCTTGGGCATCTCCCCTTTGAGAGCTGTTAGGACCACATCTGTCCTCACCCTGTGGGACCGCCTGGCCCTTCCCTTCCTATCCCTTCCAGCCTGGGACACACACACACATACACACACACACCTTACCTCTCATGCGTGTTTTACCTGTGCTGATTGGAGTGGCTCACTGCCTGGGATCTTTACCTCGGGGAGGAAAAGGGGGGAGTGGTTCCCTGGGGGCCAAAGAAGGGCAGAGAATGCCTGGAGGGTAGCTGGGTCACCATAGCCTCTCTCTAGGAACAGCTGCTTCTCCCCCAATCCCAGGGTCCCACTCCCAGTCCCCAAAGAGGTGGCCCTTGTTTACAGTGAGGACTCGGTCACTGTGTCTCTGTTTCCTGAAATATGAATTGTAGCGACCCCAGACTGTAGAGATTTTTATGTGTTTGGGTACATCTGCTGTGTGGGAAAAAAAAAAAAAACTACAAAAACCCTAATTTTGTACATATTGTATTTTTACTATTGAACTGTATTCTAGTGGCTGTTCATGCTCTGAGACTTTAGGTATTGAGACATGAATACTATCCATGTAATAAGCACTTGCCTGGAATAAAATATAAAACTGAAATAAATCTGCACTGAAACCTGACGTGGGGCTGCTAGCCTGCAGCATCTGGGTCATTTCATTTTGAGAGGCAGAGGCTCACAGGGCCAATTAGCTGGAGGCTGAGGCAAGAGAATGAAGAAAATGGGGTGGTGGCCTGAGTTACGAACTTAAAACCTGGTAATGAGTTCCAGAGGTGGCTTAGCAGGCAGCATTTGCTACACTTCCAGAGGAACCAGTGTGGGTCTCAACACCCCCATCACGTGGCTCACAACTGCCTGCAGCTCCAGTTCCAGGGGCTCTGACTCCCTCTTGTGGCCTCCATAGGCACCTGCATGCATGTGACAGATCAGCATACATCAATAAGCAGTCAAATAAATGTAAATAAAATTATTTTTTAAACAGCTTGTAAAGGGCTGGAAAGATGGCTCAGCAGTTAGCACTGGCTGTTCTTCTGGAGGACCATGGTGACTCAAACTATAACTCCAGTTCCAGGGTATCTGATGCCCTTTGCTGGCATCTGGGGAATCAGGCACACATGAGGTACAGACAGACAGACTTGCAGGTGTAACACACACACACACACACACACACACACCCTTAAAGCAGGCTGGGCGTGGTGTGGTGGTGCAGGCCTCTGCAGGGACTAGAGGTGTGTGCCAGAGGCAAAGGCAAGTGGGTCTCTGAGTCTGAGCCAGCCTGGTCTACAAAGCAAGTTCAGGCCAGCTAGGGATACATAGAGAGACCCTGTTTTAGAAAACCCAACTAAACAAAAACATCAGGGGATGGTCTGTCCTTACCCTGGGATGTTTGTTTCTCAGAAAGGGTTTCTCTGTGTAGCCTTGGCTGTCCTGGAACTCCCTCTGTAAACCAGGCTGGCCTTGAACTTGTAGAGATTCACCTGCCTCTGCCTCTGAGTGCTGGTATTAAAGGCATGGCCACAACTGCCCAGCTACCTCGAAATGTTTGGGGAGCAGCCACTAGACAATTTTAGGAAGGATCTGACCTCACAATTGTGCCCTCCCCCCATGCCTCAAGCTCTGAGACTACAGTTCTAGGTCTTCCTTAAGCTTACACAAGGCTGTATACTTCATAATTTCAAAACATTATCTTGTTTAATTGGAGTAAATAAGGCAAGAGCTAGTCCCTTTGAGCAAATGAGAAATGGCTAATGACTTGTTGAAGTCCAACAGTTGCACCTTGTTGGTTAGGACCACAATTCTGAGTTCTGCTCACTCACCTCGGGAAATTTTCCCTTAGCCTTTGGGAATAGAGTGGGGAACAGATAGCAGAGGCTAACCCCCAGGACCTAGGTACAGATGGTGATGAGCTTCCCAAAGCCACCTTGGGTCCTGACAATTTATTCCACTCTATGAAGCTGGATGAGATTGGAGGTCAGGATCTCAGTTGGGCACAGACGACTTCTGACCCCGTCTCTCTCCCCAGCTTAGTCTTAGACAAAGCCGTCTTGGAGGCAAGTGGTGGGGAACAAGATCAAGGATCGGGTAGCTGTGCCAGGCTTCTCCCTGGTTACAACACCCTCAGTCTCCTTCCTAGGAAAGTGTACGTGTGGGGTCCTTACCCTCAGGAAGAAAATGCTGGCCATAAATGACCCAGATTCTTGTTTTCTGGAGGGGCCAGTGCTAAGAAATGTCAGTTCCAATCTCCCACTGCCAGCCTCATCAGCCCTTCTAACTCATGAGGTGTGGGCGCTCTCTGCTGGTAGCGTCGAGAAGAGCTTTGTCCTGTCCACTCGTGTAGCAGGTGAAAGGTAGGGTTAGGGCTAACAGTTGGTGAGTGCTCTCTCGGTCTTGGTAGTGTGCCTGGGAACTTGAGTACTGGGTACTGGGAACAGAATCAAGCCCGGGCCTGGGAATATCACCTGATATAGGGGGCTGCGTCTTCAGGATGAACGGCAGGATTCCTTACCCTCAGAGTTCCTGCTTTTACTCACCAATGAGGCTGTGTCCATGAAGCCCAATGTCCCAGAAGGCTGGCCCCTCTCCAGAGACCCCTTTTGGACGTGGAGCCTCCTGTAGGGTCTACATGCCCAGCCAGCAGTCTAAGTGGACCAGGGAGGGTGGGGTATGGAGCAGCCAGGTCACTCTCAGGTAGGTGCGCCAGGCTTCGGTGAAGGTGTCATAGCAGGATTCAACAATCACCCAAGCCACAGAACCTGCTAGGGTTTCCCCAGAGGGCTTATCAAGTTCCCTTGTACAAGCTTCACATGTCTCAGTTTTTCCTGGCCACCTTTGGCCATTAGCCTGTGGGGTTTTTTTTGTCTGTTTTGTTTTTCAAGACAGGGTTTCTCTGTGTAGTTTTGGAGCCTGTCCTGGATCTCACTCTGTAGACCAGGCTAGCCTCGAACTCACAGAGATCCGCCTGCCTCTGCCTCCTGAGTGTTGAGATTAAAGGTTTAAAGGTGTGCGCCACCGCTGCCCGGCGTAGCCTGTGTTGTCTTAATGGCTGGGGCCAGACTGCTAGGGCTGTGGACTAGAACCCTTAGCTTTTGAGGAGCTGACAGGAGAGACCACAGGGCTCAAAGCAGGACTTGGGGGGAGCTATTAAAGATAGGACCAGAAGCGCTCTGGGGCAGGGAAAGGCAGGACACGAGGGTCCTGACCAGGTCCTTTCCATGCAGCCACAGGAGCTGTACCCTCCAGCCACTTCCCTCAGCCTGAGCCGGACATCTCAGAGATGCGCTCAGAGGGCTGTGGAGCTGGGGGCTCGTGCCACCCCTCATAAGGTCTACTCACTCTGCTAAGCTGACTGAAGTGTGGGGAGGCTGGTGGGGACATAGGGAGGCCAAAGACTTACTCCCAACTACAGGTTGGAGGCTCTGCTGGTCAACCGGAGGTAAGTTCTGGGGTGAGGTGTGTGGCATTCTGGGCAACTGACTTTCTATCTAGCCCACACCGTGGAGGCCCCTCTTTAGGAAGAACTTTGGTTCTCTTATCCCATTCTTGCTTTTTTGGAAGCTGTCACTCTTTACTGCTGGGTCATGGAAGGACATGTTTTTTTGTGTCCTGTGTCCAGCCAGTCCCACAAGTAGCCATCAGAGCTGCAGGCATTACCAAACACATTTTATTGGTCTATTATACTGAAGAGTATAGTTTCTGAGCAAAACAAAATCAACCGACCAACCAGATGAAAAACAAAAATAAACCCCAAACCCCATACACTCTGCTCCTCACAGAACCAGAGTCACTAAGGCAGGCACACACTGGCCACCATGCTTGGTGGAGGCCAAGGATCATGAACAGCAAGGACGGGCTGGCCCCACACAGGCCGTGCAGGACAGGGGAAAGGGAGGGCATGTGCTAGATGCAGACGGCGGCTGGCCCTTTCTCGTGTTTTCCGAATGCAGGAAGTCTGTAGACCTTGGTGACTTCTGGGCAGGTTCCAGGCCTGGCTGTGCTTGGGGGGGGGGGGGGCGGAGATGACAAAACTAACAAGCAGCATGTCTAGGCCTTGGGTCAAGGGGTATCCATTTGGTGACACCCCTGCAAACTCCTCCAAGGGCCTTTCTGGGTTTCCAGGCCTCTCAGCACCCTGAGAAGCATGTGGAAAGTGGAGCTGGCATGAACTGAGAATACCCAGGCAATCCCACCTCCGTTGGTCCTGGGAACTCACAGATGTCTGGAACAGGTAATGGGCACCCTGAAGCTCAGAGGCCTGTCCTTGGAACCAGGCTGTGACAGGATCGCTTTCCTACAGAGTCTCCCTGGGGTCCCTCTGGAGAGCAACCACACCCACTGCCCTCCATACCCTGCAGAGGGTAAATGTGCTATTTACGCGCAGCCCTGGGGATCTCTAGTGCATAATGCAAGGGCAGGGTGTGGAGGGTGACACTGTACAGACATGAGTGGGTGCACTGCAGTGGGTGCGGAGCTCCGGGGGTCACTCTGGTGGCCAGAGACGATGGCAGTGCTGCTGAGGTGGACTGCTCTCACCCAGGGCCCACATCTGGCTTCCCAAGTCTCGGGAGAGCCTGGAAGGCAGCCCAGGCCTCCTGGCCCCAGGACACATGCCTGAATAGGCAGCTAGTTGAGACGACAAAAGGTCTCGGGAGAGATATGGCACAGAGCTCCTTGCCCCATGCACCTCCTGCTAGATGAGGCTGAGGCCACGTGGACCCCACTAACCTTATATGGCCCCAGGGTGACTGAAGAGACTAGGAAACAGTCCAGGCGGAGGCTGCGGGTGGGGCAGTTCTGTTGTTTGAGAGGGAAACTGGGTAGCTGTCCCCCAAGGCTGCCCTCCCCTGAGGCCAACCCTTCCTACCCAGTTGTGATCTGCAGGCATCCTGACCCTGACTGGCCCTGGAGGGCCAGCACTGCCCATACACCCCAGGCTCACAGTCACTTTGTCAGGTCACACGGCTGAGTGGGCAGGGTTGGCCGGGGTCGGGGCAGGGGACTGACTTGGGTGAGGCAGTCTGGCTATGGTGACCTCCGCCTCTCCCTGCTGGAGTGCAGGGTCTGCTCCCGGGCTCTCCACTCTGCAGCCCCTGGTGGCAGGTTCTCACTTGTTGTCCATGAGCATCTGCACCTTGTGGACGAGGTCCCGGGCAATTCGCAGGATCTCCTGGGCGTCATGATGTTCAGCCCGCTCTGGGGTGGGGGAACATGGATAATTGTGGAGAGGCTGTGAGGAGCCCTGTGCCTCCTAACCTTGCTTAGTTTCTACCTGCTATGCTCTTGACATCTGCCAATGGGGAAGGAACCCTAGAATTCCTGAAAACCCTCCACCTCTGCAGAGTCCAGGACCTGGCCTCCATGCCCTGCTGGGGGTGGGGGTGGGGGAGCCAGGATGGCTGGATCACCTCATACCATTGAAGAACTTGATGATGTCAGTGAAGTCCATGTTGTTGTCACGGATAATCTCTCTGTAGGCCTCCACCAGGGCCAGGGCGATGAACAGGACAAAGTGCTCTGATGAGATGTGCCTGGCCGCCCAGATCACCTCCCACACTGCGAACACGTCCTCATACAGCAACTCTGGGGACAGTAAGGAGCTGGCACTTACCGTCCCAAGCACGGGGCTTGATGGAGACACATGGGAGTCAGCTTCAGCGGCTGGATTCTCCCCACTGCATACAGCCTGGTTGAGCCTGGCTCCAGAACGGCTGTTCTAGCCCCTACCCCAGACCCAGACCCTGCCCGTCTCTTTGGTTATTTCCGAAGACTGTGGCACTCCCCACTTTCAGTGCTCAGGGAAGCTGTAGTTTGAACAAGGTTCCAAGACCATGACCTGTGACAAAGGAAGCATACTGCCTGTGCGATGGAGCTGCCTCACAGGCGGGAGGAAACACGGGCCCAGACCACCTTAGGAAAACTCAGGCGGGGCAGGGGCAGGACACACAGTGCAGTACGCAGTCATTAGAATACCACTGACCACTGACTCGGGAAGAGGGCTGGCTCTCCTGCTGCCTGACCTCAGTCCCATGATCTTACTTTTTTTTTTTTTTAAAAGACAATCTTGCTATGTAGCTGACACTGGCTGGCCTTGAACTCCTGATAACCCTCCTGTTGCAGCCTCTGGAGTACTGGGATTATAGGCATGTGCCATGATGCCCAGACCCACCCACTTCTTACCTCTTTTAAAATCCAGCAGGAACCAGCGGTAACAGAAGTAGAAATGGGTATAGTCTCCATTTTGATGCATCAGCTCAAACAGCTCCGAGTCCAAGATCTCATGGTGGAGAGGGAGAGACACTGACCAGAGCTGCTTCTCTGGCACCCTCCCGCCACCCAGGGGTGCCCAGCCACTCCACTGCACTGCCACACCCACCCATAGGCAGCTGCGTCCCACTGTCCATGTTCATCTGTCCCTCCCTCTCCCTCTCCCAGCTGCATCTTTATGCAGTTACTTCGGTTTCTGGGCATTTGATTTGATCACCAAGCCCACCTCTCACCAGCACACACACAGGCACAAGCGTGTGCACACTGCTACTCAGTTTCTAACACAGATAACAGTGTTTCTATGTGGTGCTGGGGATGAAACCCAGGGCTTCTCGTGTGCTAGGCCAGCATTTTACCTCAACTAGAGCCTTTTTTTTTTTTTTTTTTTTTTTTTTTTTTTTTCAATTTTTTTTTTTTTTCTAACTCATTTATACTATAATCACAAATCTTCTCATCTGGATAAGCTAGACTTCATTTTAAACATTTAAATGAATTAATTCTTTTAAAAAATGATTTTAGTTTATGCACAATGGTGTTTTGCCTGCATCTATGTCTGTGTGAGGGTGTTGGATCCCCTGGAACTGAAGTTATAGGAAGTTGTGAGCTGCCATGTGGGTCCTGGGAATTGAACACGAGTCCTCTAGAAGAGCAGTGAGTTCTCTTAACCGCTGAGCCATCTCCCCAGCCCCAACTAATTAATGCAGGGTTTGTATACATGTGCCTGCAAGTGTTCGTGGGTGAACATGGGCGTGTGTGCTGACCAGGGGATGTGTGTGTGTGGGGGGGGGGGGGGGCTGACCAGGGGATATGTGTGTGTGTGTGCTGACCAGGGGACAGCCTCAGGTGTCATGTCACTGGTGCTAGTCACCTATCTTGGTTACCTTTTGGATACAAGGTCTTTCACTGGCCTGGAACTCAAGTAGACTAGGTTGTCTGGCCAGAAATGCCCAGGGATCCACCTGTCTCCCCCTTCCGGCACTGGGATCATAAGCCACTATGTGGCTTTAAAAACAAAAGATTATTAGTCCTGGGAATCAAACCAGCTCCTTGGCTAATGAATTTCTCCAGCCCTTATTTTTTAATGTTGTTTGAGACAGGTTCTCACTCTGTAGCCCAGGCTTACCTTCAACTCACAGCAATTCCGGATCTTGCCTCAGTCTCCCACGTGATGGGATTTTAGGCATGAATTGTGATACCCAGCTACTTTTATTAATGCATGTGTGTGTGTGTGTGTGTGTGTGTGTGTGTGTGTGTGTATGTGTGTGTGAACTAATTTAATTAATTTTAAGACCTCTCATAGAGTCAAGGCTGGTCTCAAACTTGCTGTAGTCAAGTTGGCCTTGACCTCCCTGCCTCCACCTCCCAAGTGCTGGGAACATAGCATGTGCCAGGCAGCAGTGTTTTTCAATGAAGGAAGTTCAGCTATGGCTGTGGCGCATGCCAATGTGCCAGCACTCAAAGCAGAGGTGAACGGATTACTGCAGGTTCCAGGCCAGCCCCTAAGACATAGTTCCCTTGTAAAGGACGTCTCTAGCCTCCCCGGGGCTAATGAGCAGGTCTAGCCATGCCCAGCCCTCAGGCCGCTGCAGCACTCACCTGGATGAGGGAACGCATGTTGGCAAAGTGGGTGTCCATGGCACCCCCATTGGGGAAGTTCTGGCTCATCCTCTTCATGAGTTGGCTGAAGCAGCTGTAGGCCAGCTGATCTATGATGAGACGGGAGTGAGGTCCCGGGACACCAGGGTAGACACCAGGGTGGACTGGTAATAGTCCCACACCTAGACCCAGGCATCATCCCCTTCCTCCCATCTTGTCACTCTGAACCCAGGTCCACTTTGGGAAGCCCACACCCCACCCCTTACCGTTGTCGAGGACGACCAGGAGAGGGGCCAGGAGGTCACACATGCCCTGCACGTAGCCCACATCCAGGTGCTCCCACACGAAGCTGAAATGCCAGGGGGACACTGTGAGACCATGCATTCTCTTTTCTTGGGGGTTGGCATGGACATGACCCCTAAAACATTCTGTTCCCCACAAGTCAGCCTTTCTTTCCACAATTATTTTTTTTTTTTTTTTTGGTTTTTTCGAGACAGGGTTTCTCTGTGTAGCTTTGCGACCTTTCCTGGAACTCACTTTGGAGACCAGGCTGGCCTCGAACTCACAGAGATCCGCCTGCCTCTGCCTCCCGAGTGCTGGGATTAAAGGCGTGCGCCACCACCGCCCGGCTCTTTCCACAATTCTAAAACACTCACTGTGCTCTACCCTGTGAGGCAGAGGGAACTACCAATGACCCTTGTCCCCAAAGCACTTCAGTAGAGGACTTGGTGAGGGAAACAGAAGGCCGCCACAGTTGGTGTGAAGGCAGGGGAGTGAAAACAGGTGAGTGTCTGAAAGACCCCTAGGATGCAGGGTGGTGTGGGGTGCTGCAGGGACAGTGCTCCAGAGGATGCAGTGGGGTGGGGGTGCTGCAGGCAGCAGAGGATGCTTGTGCTGCAGAACTGCTCCAGACAGGATGCAGTGGGTGGGGTGCGGCAGGGACAGTGCTCCAGACAGAGGATGCAGTGGGGTGGGTGTGGCAGGGACAGTGCTCCAGACAGGATGCAGTGGGGTGCGCAGGACTGCTCCAGACAGAGGATGCAGTGGGGGGGGGTGCAGGGCGTGCCAGCGAGGATGCGGGGGGGGGGTGGGGGACAGTGCTCGACAGAGGATGAGTGGGGGCGGCAGGGACTGCTCCAGACAGAGGATGCAGTGGGGTGGGGTGCTGCAGGAACTGCTCCAGACAGAGGATGCAGTGGGGTGGGTGCGGCAGGGACAGTGCTCCAGACAGAGGATGCAGTGGGGGTGGCGGGACAGTGCTCCAGACAGGATGCAGTGGGTGTGCAGGACAGTGCTCCAGACAGAGGATGCAGTGGGGTGGGGTGCTGCGGGACAGTGCTCCAGACAGAGGATGCAGTGGGGTGGGGTGCTGCAGGAACTGCTCCAGACAGAGGATGCAGTGGTGGGCAGAACTGCTCCAGACAGAGGAGGGGGTGGCAGTGGGGTGGGGTGCTGCAGGACTGCTCCAGACAGAGGATGCAGTGGGATGGGGGTGTGGCAGGGACTGCTCAGACAGAGGGTGCAAGGAGACCTGAGATAGTACATAGGTGAAATTGTGGCCCGGACTGGGTCCCCACATCTCCCACAGTCTGCCCGCCCCCAATGGCACCTGCACATGATGTCTCTGAGCCTCTCAAGGTTGGGGGTCGTGAAGTACCAGTAGTTTCGGTCACATCTCTGCACATCCTTGTCTATGCGGTGCAGATTTAAGGCCACGGTGTCCAGTAATTCTATCTGGAAAAGTGGGTGTCTCTCAGAGGTGAGGCTGGCCAGCCTCTCCTAGGTTGGGGCAAGAGGTGGTACCCAAAGAAAACCCAGCCAACAAGGACCCCAGAGCTCTGAGGACAGAGGCCTCTTAGTGATGCTCAGAGCCCTTTCAGGATAGCCACACACACCCCTTGCAGTCAGTGCCCAGGTTTTAGGGTGTCAGGACTCCAGAGCCACGGACAGTAGTGCGAGGGAGCACCAGGGAACACCCACGTACAGTATAGGCTGCAGCACACACGGCTGCCAGCTCCTCCCCTGCTTCAAGCTCACTGGCAGGTGCGAGCTTCTCCTGGCCTGGATCATGGGGCTCCGAGAAGGTGTGGGCTGCAGGGGCTGGCCGTCGGAGGGGGCTTCTTCCCCAGCGCCGTCCTCTTCGAAGCCCACACTCTGCGCCTCATCTAGGCTGGACTGGATGCCGGAGGCCACGGAGTAGTTGCGGGAGGAAGGCAGCCCCGAGTCTGGGGAGTCGAACTCCACTGACTGCTGCTCGGCAGCAGCCATGCCTGGAGTCCCCGTTGCTGGTTCCTGCTCCTGCTTTGGTCTGGAATCATCGGGGTCCTGCGGCCCTGGGGGCTCTAGATCCTCCACAGAGATAAACACCTGGTGGAAGTAAACAGATGGTGACTCCATCCAACACCCCAGGGTCTTCCCTGGATCAGAACAAGCTGGGAAGGAGAGTTTTCTTCCGACTCCCCCTCCCACCCCCAACTCCCAACACCACAGTCCCTGGGCCCCAAACCTGCCTCTACTCCAGCCAACCAAAAGAAGAAACAAGGCTTGGGGCAAAAAGAAGACAGGTGGTGCCTGTACAGTGCACCCCACAGCTTCCAGGGACTGCTACAGGAAGGGGAGCAGAGGCCCCTGGCTTTCTCTTCTCTCTGTGAAGCCCTGGCTGTCCTAGAACTCACTCTGTAGACCAGGCTGGCCTCAAACTCAGAGATCTGCCTGCCTCTGCCTCCTGAATACTGGGATTAAAGGCATGCACCACCACCATCCATGTTTTGTTTTGTTTTGTTTCCAGACAGGGTTTCTCTGTGTAGCTTTGGAGCCTGTCCTGGGACTCACTTTGTAGACCAGGCTGGCCTGGAAGTCACAGAGATCCGTCTGCCTCTGCCTCCCAAGTGCTGGGATTAAAGGTGTACACTACCACCACCTGGCCTTTTTTTTTTTTTTTTTTAAAGAGATTTATGGTTCTATTTTTAATTATGTGTCTGGATATTGGGTTTTACACCCGAGTGTAGGCACTTGCTGAGGCCAGGGACACTAGAAACCAAACCAGGTCCTCTACAAAAACAATATGTTCTCCAAACCCGCAGTATGTGATCTCAGTAGCTGAGGTGTCTCTGGCCCCTAGGCTCCAACTCTTGGTAGCCAGTTTGAGTTCATCGTCCTTTTGCAAAGACCTGCAGTCACAAAGGATCCGGGAGAGCTGCCTAGTGTCTTGACGTGGCTGCTGGGGCATGATGGGGAGAATTAGCTGCAGGTTTAGGAAAGGCAATTTCTTTATTGCTGGTCTCGAATGTTGAGCAGACAAGACAGGAAACCTTTGTAGCAACACCAAGTCGGTCACGTTAGTCTTCAGACAGTGCAGAAGTAAAGGGGAACCCTCCACTGACTGCCGGAAGCCCAGCACAGACTAGTCAGGGGAAACAACACACCACACACCCTTTGCCTTTCCTTTTTCTAACTGGACAATGTAGTCAAAGGGATGCTAAAAGTCTTTACTTGGCTAAGAAATCTGAAACACTGGGCAAAGTCATACTTGTGAAACTCGGTAGCCCAGGCTGGCCTCAGCCGCCAAGTGTTGTGATTACCAGAGCACACCACCGCCGGGCTCAGACTTGTTTTCATGTACTTACGATTACTGTGTGTGTATGGTGTGTGGGTTAGTGATTCATGTGCCGTAATGCACACAAGGCCAGAGGACAATTTTGTGGAGTCAGTCTCTCCTTTTGCCTGTAAGTGGGTTTTGGGGATCAAACTTAGGTCATCAGACTTGTGCAGAAAGTGCCTTTACCTGCTGAGGCGTCTCACCCTCCCAGAGACAGGTTTTTACAAAAGGCAGAGCACAAAGTACGCTCATCAGGGTGAAGAACAGCGCGCATGGGGATGGAGAGGGTGTCTGGTTAGTTTAGACAGTTACAAATATTTATTTTTATTTTAAGTATATAGGTGCTTTGTCCACATGTATGTCTGTGCATCACATGCATGCAGTGCCCATGGAGGTCAGAAGAGGGCATCAGATGCCCTGGAACTGGAGTTAACAGATGGTTGTGAGCAGCCATGTGGGTGCTGGGAATTGAACTCGGGTCCTCTAGAAGAGCAGCCAGTGCTCTTAACCACTGAGCCATCTCTCTGACTGGAGTTATATTCTTTAAGTCTTGCTCTACTTTATATTCTCTGTTAACATTCATAATTAGTAAAGTATAAAGAGCAAACTTAATCTAAAAAAGCCTTTCTCTCTCTCCCTCTCTCTCTTTTTGAAATAGGGACTAATGTAACTCAGGATGGCTCTGACTCTACTATGTAGCTAAGGCTGGCCTTGAATTCCTGATCTTTCTGCCTCTACCTCTAGAGTACTGAGATTTCAGATGTGAGACACATCTGGCTTTTTAATATTATTAGTTTGACATACAGAGTAATGGGCTTCACATTTATGTGTCATATTTTGAAAAAAAAAAAGACAATTTTGAAGGAGGAAAAAAATCACAAAATGGTGTGGCTGGAGAGATGGCTCAGTGGTTAAGAGCACCTGTTGCTCTTCAGAGGACCTAGGTAGATTCCCAGCACCCACATGGTGGTTCTTAATCATCCATAACTCCAGTTCCAGAGAGATGTCCTCTTCTGACCTCCACAGGCACCAGGCACACACGTGGCACATCAACATTCATGCAGGCAAAACACTCACACACATAAAAATAGATAAATCTTAAAAACAGAACTACGAGCCGGGCGGTGGTGGTACACACCTTTAATCCCAGCACTTGAGAGGCAGAGGCAGGTGGATCTCTGTGAGTTTGAGGCCAGCCTGGGCTACAGAGTGAGTTCCAGAAAAGGTGCCAAAGCTACACAGAGAAACCCTGTCTCAAAAAACAAAACAAAAAAAAAAAAAAAAAACAAAACAAAAACCCACAACAACAAAAACCCAGAACCACAAGCTGGTGTGGTGATGCACACCTTTAATCCCAGCACTCGGGAGGCAAAGGCAGGCAGATCTCTGTGAGGTCGAGGCCAGCCTGGTCTACAGAGTGGGTTCCAGGACAGCCAGGGCTGTTACACAGAGAACCTTGCCTCAAAAAACCAAAACAACAACCAAAAAAAACCCAGAACCACTTACGGGCTGGGCATTGCTGTATATAACTTTAATCCTAACACTTGGGAAGCAGAGGCAGGTGGATCTCTATGAGTTCAAGCTAGTCTTGTCTACGTGGTGAGTTTCAGATCTACAAAGGGAGACCCTGTCTCAATAATAAATACAGGAATAAAAACAGCTTATTCCAGGTAAGTATGCAGAGCATGCCTGTAATCCCAGCTAAGGAGGCTGAGGCAGGATGACCGTTAAGGCCAGTTCAAGACAGGAGGAGCTAGGGAGAGGAAAGAAGAAAGGTAGGAAAAGAAACAGGAAAAAGAAACTCAGATGTGTGTGAGTGGGATGGTGGTGGCAGCAGCAGCAGTGGTTACTGCCTGCTGTTCTCAAGGCAGCAGTGGCGGCAGGAAGAGCATTCCGGAATGCTCTACCTACTTCTGCAGATACTTGGACAAGGTGACAGAAAACTGCAGAGAAAGGGCCCTGCCAGTGGACATCAATGGCTCTCTAAGCGCTCCTCGGTTCTCTGACCAATAACTTCCCATAAAGCCTCTTCGATCAGAGTCACAGGAATGGAGAAGTTTGGAAACAGAGTCCAGATATGGGGCACTCTTGCTCAAAAACACTGATCTCCCCAGAAGCAGATGCAGTACTGGAACTCATGGGAACCCATGACTGCCTCACATTTTCTCTACAAGGAGGGAGAAGCTTCCCCACATCCCAAAAGACTTATTTGCTCCTACTGTTCCGTTCAAACGCAGCACAAAGCGACGCCTTGGTTTCTGGTGAAAGCACCCAAAGTTGCCCATTCTTCAGCTGAAATTTCAAGACACTGACACAGGAAGCCTCTGTGCAGGACCCAAGTGCCAGTACTGGGAGCTGGCCCCATGCTTAGGACCCTTGTGCCTGAGAGATCCGTGGGCCCCATCAGCCCTCCCCACCAAGGCCTTCCTTCCCCCAGAATGGCTCACATCATTGCTGATGGTCGAATCTCGGTGCACCAGGCGCTGCACGTGGCTGTCGATGCTGCTGCCCGAGGAGAATTTAGGAAGCGTGGCTGGATGAGCTTCCCGCTCCCGCTGCCTCACCACCACCTCGCAGGCCTTCCACTCTGCCAGCACCTGCTGGTACCTCACTGCCACTGCTGCATCCACCTGTGCTCAGACCACACCATGACCATGAGGGAGGGTGCCCGGAGGCATGCCTCCCTCGGAGCTGAGTGAGTGAGCAGGTACTGGAACTTCAGCCTAGAGGGGACGCAGGAGCTGAGATGGCTGGGCTGGAGCAGGTCCTGAGGTGAGGGCCATGGGGCCGCTCCATTACCATCTTCCTCTGCTGTTTCTAGCTAGGAGGGGCTGAGGCTTCCGAGACTCCCTCTCGGGGGTCACCTGCCTAGCTGCTGTTTCCTTGGCTCTGTAGGAGCAGGCTCCCTTACCTGCTCCATCTCCTTCTTGCTCATGCCAAACTTGTAGTGGCCGAGCAGGAAGGGCCAGACATCCTTGCGAATCTCATGTTCCACACCGCCATAGTACACCTGCCGCAGTAGCTCCAGCTCCTTGTAGTTCTGAGGGATCCAGAGGGTAAAGACTATGCAGCCTCCAGTTACTGTGGCCCAGCAGCCAAGCCACATCCCAGGGAGAGCTGAGCCTGCGTTTTAGTGGCTTTCCTGAGCCCAGGGACACCCTGCTTGGGGTACCACATTCTCCTGTTCTGTGGTTACAGCTATAAGAGATCTTGTCTCACCTCCTTCCTCACATAGCTTGTCAGATCTCAGATCAATATGGAAGTAGACTGGATTCCCAGCCCAGTCCCTTCCCATGCATATGAGATTCAGCCATACATCTACCATGCAGGTCACCCCATGGCATCAATTTTGCCTATCTGCCCAACTCCCTACCATGCTTTACCGCAAACGACCATTCTGTTCAGAGCAGGCAGCCACATACAACTGTTGCCTCCCGGGTCCCCACCCCACGCCTCTGCCCTGGGAGCCCAGCGCGCACCTTTTTGTCCTTTTGATACTTGCTCCACACGTCCTTGGTAAGGCCACCTGCGGCCCCGGGAGGCCTGTCAGGTGGAATGATGTTGTGATGCACTAGTGCCGACAGGTGCGTCCTCACCGTGGACAGGTGGCGACAGTAGGCCAGCCCTGGTGGGGGGACAGGGAGGAGGCTGTGATCGAGGCGCTTCCCCACCCCCACCCCTCACAGCCCCCCTCACCACACACTCACAGCCATAGAAGGCCCGGGACACAATCTGCCTCTTCATGCTCTCGCACAGCAGCCTGAGAGGTAACCTGTGGAAACACCCTGGCTCAGAGGGAGGGGACTGGAGCCCACCGGTAAGAAGGGCGGACACTGCGGCTTCAGGGTGCAGGGGCAGGCAAGATGCTGGGGGCTGTGTGGAGAGTGGGATAGATAACTTGGTAGGATAAGACTGGCCCCCACCTTGCCAGCATCCTTGAGGTTGCTATTGGGGGCCCCCACTTAAGCTAACTTTGCTCCAGTGAAACACTCCCCCCACACACACACACAGGGTTTCTCTATGTAGCAACCCTGGCTGTCCTAGAACTCACTTCATAGACCAGGCTGGCCTAGAACTCACAGAGATCAGTCCTGTCTCTGCTTCCCAAGTGCTGAGACTAAGGATGTGTGCCACCACCACCTGGCACTCCAGTGAATCTTGATTTCCTTATGTATAAATGGAGACAGTTCAGGATCACCAGAAATGGCAGGTTAAAAATGAAGTGACTGGTGAAGGAGAATATTCAGTCAATGGACCCAAATTGTTCCCATGCTGCCTTCATACATGAGAGTACATGTGTTCCCGGACACACAGGCTGACAGTGGGATATACTCCTAACAGGAAGGGGAGCAGAGTATGGTATCTATTATGTGGAGGTACCGCCCTGGGCACTCACATGATCCTCACCTGCTTTAGGAAGGAGATGGTATTGCCCCATTTTGCAGGGGAGAAAACTGAGGTTTAGAAACACAGAAGTGTCAGGCCTTTAATCTCTGCACTTGAGAGGCAGAGGCAGGCAGATCTCTGTAACCTGGAGGCCAGCCTGGTCTACAGAGCGAGATCCAGGTCAGCCAGAGCTACATAGTGAGACTCCGTCTCAAACAGAACAAACAAAACAAAAAGGAAAGACAGAGACTCCGCAACTTGCTGGAGTCATGCAGGTAGCATAAATGGAATTTGAATCCAGCTCTGTCCAGTCTAAAGAGCTACCCGGACAAGCCGACGGCGGGGCCTGTCAGGAGAGGAGGACACACTGGCATGCATGAACGGGGGCTAGTTGCCGTCCTTCCCACTCACCTGTCAGGAACACAGCTGCAGTGACTGGGGGTTGCATACGGGGAGCTACTGGAGGAGCAGGAGAGGCAGGAGGAGCCCTGGCTACACAGGGGCTCCAGGTGCCAGGCTGTCAGGCTGGGTCCAAAACCCTGCATCTCAATCATATCACCAGCATCTGAAGGCAGGAAGGGGCCGAGGTCAATGCCGGGTAGGCTTCCTCCCCAAGTGCCCTGTAGCACGCCCACCTCTGCCCAGAGCTGCAGACAACATCACCCATTGGTGGAAATTCACAAGGTGGTGCCTGCCTGGTTGAGAACCCAGAGTTGGAGAAAGTGGGAGGGTGCCTGACACTGCCCAGCTTCCCTGGCCCTGGAGAAGACGGAAAGTGCTCTTTCCATGTAACGGAATACTCGGACTGAGTTGTGGGTGAGTTGTCTGCCCACCTCCGTCAATAGCAGAGAACACATATGCTTTCCTAGAGGAAAGGTTAGAAGAGCAAAGGCCTCCACTCCCCGAAATACTGCCAGTTAGCCTTGGCCTTTAAAGGCCCAGCCTACTTCTTTCTGTGATGCTCAAGAATGTGTTTGGAAGCTTCAGTATCAATGACCAAAATCTCTGAGGAAGTCTCAAGCTATCTTTCTCATTACCCTTGACTATCCAAGATCTGGTGGCCAGCGGCTAAGTAGGAACAGTGCTTCCTGCCCAGACCAGACACCCCGAGGCCTCCTCTGAGGGCACTCAGCATGGCAGCTACTGTGTGAGCTGGGATGGGGGAACTTCCCAGGGCTGGCAGGGTAGAAGTGGTGCCTGGGTACTTGGACCCAGTGATCCACCACACCAGCCATAGCTGAGCATGCCACGGTGGAGCATCACAGACAGATCCTTGGGCATGTCTGTCCGTCTGTAGGTGGAGCTGTCCCAGCCATCCCTGCTGATCTCAATTAGAACTGAGTCAAGACTCTTCAAAGTTTCTCGGGCCAAAGCAGGGCAGAACACTGTTCAGGGTGAGTATTCGCCAGGAGCCACAGAGATGGACCACAGTGAAGGTGAAAAGCGAATGACTGCTACCGCCGTGAGGGAGGAGGCGCACAAAGAGGGAAGAACTGAGAGAGCTGTGTGCTGAGGTCTGGTCAGCAATGGTTTTCTAGGTAAATCTATCAAGAGACCCTGACTCTCCCCAGTCTGGAGGCCTAGGCCTGGTGCTTCTGGACAGCCAGACTCTAGCTCTGGGTGTGCCTTGGTGGAGAGGGCTGAGCTGATTTCCCTCCAGTCCCTCAAGGGCGGCCCTGCCTTGTCCCCCCAGACCCATGAGGAGGATTGTGTCAGCATCTGGCCCTTCAGCTCCACCAGGAGGTAAATTAAGGGAATCTACTTGGTAGGGGGGCTGCGGCTCTGGGAGTGAGGGGTCGCAAGCCATGCTGAAGACCTGGGGAAGAGCGGGAGAGGCTAAGTACAGGTAGTAGGGATGGGGGCCTAGCTCATGCTCCTGCAGCAGGCAGGAGGCCAGGTGTGGGAGGGGCCGGGGGAGGGGTAGAGGTGGGTGGGTGGGGAGGAGTCAGCCCAGCCAGGCAGACAGCAGGCAGCAGGCAGGGATGGTGCAGAGGGTGGAGGATGGGCACAGAGGGAAACAAGCTCATGCCCAGAAAGCTGGGCCCAACCAAGGCACATCTCCTGGGTCAATGCTCTTCACCTTAATTCTCCAGGAAGGAGCTGAACCAGCCAGCATTGCACACTCTACACTGTGACAACCCAGTGCAGACAGCTGGAGCTCTGGAGTGACTGGGTGAGTGACTGGTGAGGCAACAGGCTGGACGGGGTCTGCCAGGTCAGCTTTGACTCTGCTCTCTCCTCTGAGCATGAGGAGAGTATAAAGCAAACAATCGAGGGGTGTGAACCCCACAGCCCCTAGGACTCCGAGTGAAAGGTGCCTGGCCTGGAGCAGAATTAGAGTGAACAGCATCTCTGCTCTGTAGGGGGCAGCGGGAACCGGAGGGGGAAGGGAAGAGACCTGGACACCCCGCCACTTGAATCACATGCACAAGTCAAGCATGTTGCCGGCCTGAAAAAGCAGTGACCGCGGAACTCAACAGTGTTGTCATTACGGACTGAAGTAAAGAGGGAGCTCAGCCCTACTCCCCTCTTCTCGGTGGATCTTCTCCTCATACTCTACCTCTCCCCCAAGTACTGGGGGCACAGGGGGTACACTGTGGGTTCATCTAATCCCTAAATTCTATAAAAGGATACCCAGACCACCTCCAAGGCCTCTGAACTCCATGAGCTTGGAAATCTGTCTGATCTCGAGACCTCAGTCCTAATACTAGTCAGTGGGCTTTCCTTTTTCTTCTGAGATCTCAAGTTGCCTGGGCTAGCTAGCTTCAGACTCCTTATGTAGCTAAGGCTGACCTAGACCTCCTGGACCCTCCTCCCTCCACCCACAAAGTGCTGCAATTACAGGTGTGTGTACCACTCCACCCAGCAGTCAGTGGCCAAGAGGCCAGTTTTCGGGGTAACAAGTTCAACCATCCCACACTACTCAAGGCCAGTTAACCAGTAAACAAGCGGTATTGTTCAAGTCCATGGTGCAAAGAGCTAGCTGGCAAGTGTGTGTGTGTGTATGTCAGGGACCTAAAGAGTCGGGTACTCCATGGCCTACAGGACTGGGAAGGAAGGCAGACCTGTGGCAGGAAGAAGAGCAGCCGGCAGGGTTGGCTGAGGGGTGCTGGGTGTGCTCTGAGCCATGGGCCTGGCTGGCAGGAATAGGAGTCATTACTACTGGTGGAATGACTCGGCTGTGCCCATGAGCAGGACTCTGTAGAAGTGTAAGGAGAGAATTAGAAGGAACAGCATCTCTGTAAGGAGTGTGATAGATCTATCAGGCTCGCTCTGTAAGAGTGAGCACCGATCGACTGGTATAGACATGGTGGGGACTGGGGAATTCCCTGGCATCTAAGAGCTAGCCTCGTCTCTGCTTCTCTGTCCAGCCTTCCTGGAGCCCGTCTACTACCCTCACAGAGTCCCTGGCTGATGGCTTTTCAAAGAGCGGGGCTCCTTCTCACCAGAGAGCTCCGTGGTAAAAAGAATTTGGTGGGCAGATGACTGCTGAGACAATACTGTGCCGTGTTGTTTCTAGGGAAGGAGATCCTCCCACCATGGATGCTGGGGTCCAGAGTACAGGACACCTGGGTAACATCACTGGCCTGGCACCTAGCACCAGTGAGAAAACAGCCTGGCGATGTTGAGATACTTGCTCAAACCCATACAGTGAACCAGGGCCATGTGGGGCAGGAATTCAAATTGCTGCCGGGAGCCTGTACCAGTCCCTGGCCCCCTGTGGTAAGTACATCTAGCTTCATGCTAAAGTACCAGGTCTGCACGCTAAAGCACTACAGCCCTCATGAATGCTGGGAAGACCAATCCTTGGGGTCTCTCCTCATGGTGACCCTCACCCCTCACCTGACCTGTCCACTTCCTATCTTTACCCCTGTCTTGTTAAGTCAGCGTTAGGAGCACAAGGGTGCAGCTGGTCTTTCCTGTTAGCAGGAGAGAAAGAAAGAGACCACTGTCTGGCATCCATCAGCATGACTGGCAGGACTAGGGAGCAGTTCTGGGAGCCATTCAGGCCCCTAAGAGGTGGGTCATCAGATAGCCAGCCCTCCTCCCCCAGTGGCTTTCTTTCTCTCTCAGCATAAAGCCCCCTCCTCAGCCAGAGCCATCTGCTCGGAACATCCTCTCTTCTTGCCAGTACCTGTGTGGCCTCCCTGTGTCCTCACTCATCTGCCTTCTGACGGAAGGAGATGGCCCTGCAGGCAAGTCCCCTAATGCCAACACTGCTGTTTGAGCCCCTGCAGTGGGTGGCAAGTGGGCCCAGGGGGGTGAGGGTGGAGGACAAGGTGAGTCAGGGATGGGAGGGATAAAAACCTTTCATCAGACTGGGAGCTGTGAGGTTCCGCGAGCAGATCATTGAGAGCATCGCGTGTAGCTTATCCTCCTCTTCCTCATCATCGTCCACCGAGGCCGCACGGCTGGCCGCTAGGTGGTGGTAGTTAATAGTGACTGCTCAAAGAAAATAGCGAGAGAGGCAGAGGCATGAGGACCCTAGTCCCTGGGCAGGAGAGACCAACTGCCTTCCTTGAGGTGAAAGGCATGGAGACTGGGATCACCTTGAACCTGCAAGGCACAGAGGAGGGAAGGGGGCAGGGGGTTGTCTAAGGACCCTGCAGGTTATCAGGAGAGGATGGTGGGCTCGGGCTGGGGGGTGGCTACAGAGCTCCACTGTTTGGAGGGGTCCTCTCTAGGAAGAACAGAAGAAAGGGGTGTGTGTGTGTGTGTGTGTGTGTGTGTGTGTGTGTGTGTGTGTGTGTACACGCCTAGGAGATCACCAACCCTGACTAAGGCCAGCTAGGACTCTGGCCAGATGGATCCCATCTTTCTTTAGCTGCTGTCATGGTCAAGCTGAACTTAACTTAGAGATGACCCCAAGTCCCTCAGTTTAGAGTATAAATTCAACCTTCTTCTTCCAGGGTCCCCTCAGAGCCATCTTTGAGGAGCGGGAGTCACTCAACTGAGTTTCAGCTCCTGATGCCTGGCTCATACTCCAGGGAGGGAAGAGGTCCTTAAAATGATGTGACCAGAATGGAACGTGTCATGGACTGAAGGAGCGAAACAGAGGCTGCAAGTCAAAACCAAGCCACCTCTGAGGTGAAATGCCAGGCTACAGCATCCTGGCTGTAGCTGTCTCTTGTCTGGTACATCTGGCAGGAATGGAGTCCCCCAAGCCCAGGTCCTCCAAGCCTCTTTGGAACATTTGTGCTATAGCCATCTGTATGAAGTCTGGGTCATCTGCCCATCGACAAAGACATGTAACTGTGGACAACTTTCTGGCACAAGTTAGGAAATGCAGGGAGGGGTAGGTGGTCTGGCTGGCAGCAATCACTGTGGACCGACAGATTCCCAGATCTCATCTTCAAGAAATGCAAGTCTGGTGCAGAGAACCCCGCAGGTGGTAGCATCACTGAGCAGAAAGAGCACCGATGAGGCAGGCACTTAGCCGTAGATGCCCCGAGGCCCAGGTGCGCACCAGGACCCCCGCCCTCGACATCCGGGTCCCACCCTCTTCAGAGGCAGCCCCTGCTCCTGTATCAAGCTGGCTGGAGGACTTGGCTCTAGATGTGAACTTGCACTGTCATAGAAGTGCAGTTCCCGTGGCCAGGCTGATCTGTGGAGGCTGGGCGGTGGGGCCAGACAGGGGTGGAGAGCTCGCCATCGCTTATCCCAGCCTGAAGAGGAACACAGAGTTTCCCACCTTCTATTCATATTTCTAGTCTCCTTTTTTCCTGCATCATGACATGAAATATGACTAAGAAGCTTGTATGGTGATGCCTGGGTCTGCGGAGCTGAGAGTCTCAGGGTGATTGGGGGAAGACAGCTAGGCACAAGACAGGGATGACCTGTGAAAGACTCAGCGGGGAGGCTTAAGTGATGAACCTCTGCCCTTGACCTGGCCTGGCCTGGCCAGTGGGCCTGCCTGGCCTAAGTAACACAGTGCTCCCACATCCCCTGAGCATTCTCCACAGGGAACGTGGGGACACTCACTGCGCTCGTGCCTGTGCCCAGGGTAGATGATCCGGAACACGTAGTCTGTGGCCCGTCCTACACCCAACTCCTCCACATCGACTGAACGTACGCTGCTGCGTTTCCGTAGCTTGGGGAAAACCTTGCCCTGCGGAGGGAGTGGGTGGTCAGCTCGTCCAGTGCACAGGCCCACCCAAGGTCCCACCCAAACCTGTTCCTGAGAACTGTTCGCTGGAAAGGAAGAGAGGAGGCCTTTCTTCACCCAGCCCTGCACCCAGAGCCTCCCCTGCCGAGGTACCTTTCCCTGCTGGGTCCACAGCGGGGGCTCAAGCTGTCCACGAGGCAGCAGCCCATTCTCCAGACATGACAGAAAGGACAGCAGGTGTCCTCCCTGTGGGAAGTGCAGTGGCGGCCTCTGGATGCCATCCTGGCTCACCAGCACAAGCGTGCCACCGCTCTCTGGTGGGGGTGAATGCCCACGAGTGAGGCTGGGGCCCTTCTTGAGATCTCCCAACCCATCACCCTGGCCCGACTGGTGAGATTGCCCAGGCTAGGAAGGAGGGTAGACAGGCTAGCACATGCCTTGGGTAGTGCACTAATAGGAACAGTAGAGGGCTGGCTAGATGGCTCAGCGGGTAAAGGGGCCTGAGGCAAAGCCTAAGAATCTGAGCTTCATTCCCAACCCTGGGGTGGGAGGAGAGAAGTGACCCCTGCAAACTGTCCTCAGGTCCCCATGTGCACTGTGGTGCAGATGTCAACATGTGTACTTACATGTGTATATACACTAAATAATGTCAAAAAAAAAAAATGAAGCTGGCGAGTTTGGTTCAGTGGTTAAGTGTACTTGGTGTTTCTACAGAGGACCCAGCTTCAATTCCTAGCACCCATATGGTTGGTCACGGGTATCTGTAATTCTAGTTCTGGGGAGCCAATCCCTCTTTTGGCTTCCTTGGGCACCAGGCATATACATGGTGCACATATATACATGTAGGTGGAACATGCATGCACATAAAGTTTTAAAATAATAATTTAAAAATTGAAAGCTGGGCGTGCGCAGAACACGTGCTGAGCCTGTCCAGCGCCGAGTCTGACTCCCAGCACTGGGAGGGACGCAGGAAGTCTGACAGGCCCCATGCACAGTGCACAACAGCACGGAGGCGTCTGCCCCCCCCCCCCCCCCCCCCCCCCCCGTGCTTCAGACCAGCAGACTCACTTTGCTGGTGGCAGTGGATGCAGACGATCTGACTGAAGGGTACCACCAGGGCATAGTCCCAGTAAACACTGAAAAGGAACCACAGGGTGTCACTGTCCCCTAAGACTTGCCTCTGTCAACTGGTCCTATCACCCCCTGAAACTATGTTGAAGAGAGGGCAGCCGCAGCCAGGCAGTGACCTCGGCCAGCCCTTCCCTCTAAGTTTCATGCTGCTTGCCTGGCACACAGCCTGGCAGTCTTAGCTGTCCACCCTTGGCTTGCGCAAACCCCTCCACGGCCAGGCATGGCTCAGCCTCAGAGGGCTTGGGAATCACTCAGGCAGCGTTTCCCAGTAACTCTTGGCATTGAATAAGGAGTAAGGCTTGGCCCTTGGAGTCTCCTTTGTTTCTCCATCCCCTTCCTTCCCTGGGACCAAGGCTCCATCCCTTCCCTGTTTCCTGAGAGCAAGTGTAAAACCTTTACCTCTTTTCTAGCTCAGAGTCCCCGAGAGTTCCGTTCATGAGTTGGTTGGGAGTCCACTTTAGAGTCAGGTTCTCTGCAGACTGGTGCAGGGAGAGGTAGCCAGGGACTGCCTCCATGTCCTCCTTCTATAGGGAAGAGATACACCAGAAGACAGACGGTATGGGCCTGAGAATCTCATAAGGTGGCCGGTGAGAGTGAGCCCAAGAGGGAGCACACCAGGCCAGCAATGGGGGTCCTGGGGCTAGAAGCTGGGCAGAGCAAGGAGAAAGAGAAGCTCTATCTGAACGTCTCTTCCCAGTTGGCTTAGTGCCACTGGCTCTGTCCTGTTGACCTGGGTGCCAGGTATGCCGCTGGCCAGCCACACCCATGCTGGGCATTCACTCTGCCTGCTGGCTGCCATCCTAGCCCTGGACAGCCTGGATTTCGGCTAGCCAGGGCAGATGTCGTCCCTGTCTCCTGCCAACTCCAAGCTGGGCACGAGTCATATGACAATAAGGGATGGGCAGGGCGACAGCCCCTTCTCTCTGGTCAAGTTCTGTAGCGGAGAAACTGGCTGGAAACTCCTGGTCCCGGGGAGGCGGGTCTAAAGAGGGCAGCGAGGGAGGATGGGTGGCACAAAGCATCCCTACCGGCTGCACCAGCACGTTGTTCTTGCCGTAGAGCAGCCGAGTTCTCGAGTTCTGGTGCAGGGACTCCACGTACTCACGGGCGCAGGCAGCTAGCCGGTCTTCGGAAGTGCCGCCACTAGAGTGGCGCTTCCGGATCTGCCAGGCAAAGTTACGGCTCAGGCCCCCACCCTGGGCAACTGCTCTTAGGACTGGAGAGTCTTCAGGCTCCCATGCACCACAGCCCTCTCTAGCTGACTCTGTTACCCTTTGCTCTCTAATCAACAGTGGGCCTGGGCTACTGGCATTTATGCAGGCCCTAGTATAGACAGGAAGTCCTCTTGGGTGGCTAATACCTGGCGGCCCATAAGTACAGTCTGAATAAGTGAGCACAGGAGGTGGGGAGGAGGATACGAACCCCCAGGGCAGGGCGCTTTGCTGGGGAGTCCTGTCGATTAGGGGGACCCCGGATACGATGCCTCTGGACTAGCTCGTCAGCAGAGGGGTCAGTCCAGTAGTGATCAGCTGTCTTGAGCTTCGTGTACTCCAAGGCACAGGGTCCCACTATGGAGACAGGGATGGTTAGTTTAGCTGGGTCTGTTTCCTCGCTCACTCCTCACTCCACTGAGCCAACACAGGCCTTTAAGTTTTCAAGCTCACCTAGGAGACAGGCCAGGACTGGGCCAAACACAGGGTCTGCCAGTAATGCTTCCTTTTCATAGTACTTGCTGCCAAGAGGAGACAGAGACAGGGTGACCACCAGGGCTCCTGGACTCAGGCCAGGGTAGTCAAGCTCACTCAGGAGAAGCACACCCACAGACCAGATTCATGCCAGTCACCAGAAAAGAATGAGTCAATAGGATGAAGTGCTGTAGGGTTCTTGTTGTGGTCTATGTTCTTGGGGTGCCAAAAGAGGGCTGGAGGCATGCCTACAGACTGCCATGGACTATTCAGCATGGAGAGGGGATGAGCTGAGGCGGGCCAAGGAGAGGACCAATGGGGGGTGGGCAGTCACCTGCAGTTTTCGGCCAGGTACTGTACAACCCTGTCCAGAACTTTCTCCATGAGTGCTGTGCGTACCCAGATGTGTTTCAAGGCCTGTGGGCTGAGAGCTGGGGCCTTCCCGCTGCCTGAGCCCTGTTTCCGAAGGGCTTCCTGGCTGCCTCCGGAGGGTTTCCTGCAAAGAGAACAGGGGAGGGAGGCTTCAGGAGCACAGGCCCCGGTGGTGGCCTGAAGTGAGAACGGGAACTCAGAGTGCCTGGGCCGAGATAAGGAGCTGAAGTAGGGAGACAGGATACGGAACCCACAAATGGCCAGCCCCTCAGAGGCCAGGAAGCCCCTGCTGAGGTCAACCCCAGGACAGAGCAGAGGGCCATCTGGAGGGCGGGCTCGGGCCTCACCTGCCCTCTACTTGTTGCTGCAGCTCCTGCACCTTGTGGCAGATCTCTCCAGCCACGGGGCACGTCTTCCCCACTTTGGTGAACAGAGCTGCCATCTTGTCGCTGCGCAGGAAGCCAGCGGCACGGCGTCTGAGCTGATGCAGGAGGCAAGCCTCCACAGCACCTGGGACACGAAGTCAAACAGCATCTGAGCCTGGGTTGGAGGTCACCCACCCCACTTGGCCTTCTCCGCTCCCCCTGCAGCCTCTCAGCATAAGGATGAGTTCTCTGGAGAGCTAGCAGAGGCAGAACTCAGCAGGTACCGCTAGGAAGGAATGCTGAGGGAACCCCAAACATCAGCCTGTTCACACCTGAACTCCTGCTGGTAAACTCGGGTAAAGTGCTAAGCCCTCCGAGGAAGGAGAAATCCCTCTTGCCTTGGAAATACTGTATGCCTGCAGAGAGGCAGGGGCTGGGACAAGCTGTGAATTGTGCTGAACTGGGGCTAGGTCAAAGAAATCGATCTTGACCTCCCTCCAAAGCTCTCCACCCTGCCCTTCTGCCCCACGCTCATGGTGGGCTTGTGAGGGCTGTCACGTGCCCAGCGGCTTCTCTCCCCTGCCTGGTGCACACACGCCTTCTGTATGCGGTAGCATCCCAGTGAGCTGTGAGGAGCAGAGCTGCTCACTGGAGTTGACACGAATGTCTCCACCTGACCACAAGGACAAACAGAGGCAGCGCCTACAGGACGAGGATGCAGAGAGCACATGGCCCAGCCGTCCTTCTGGAGAGCACGGTGACGTGGTTGCTAAGGAACAAGGCTCTGAAGCTGAAATATTGATGAAGCCTCTGCAGAGAGCAGCCCTCACAGTAGTCTCTGGATTATTTATGAGCACAGCAGTTGGGAGTGAGAGATGTTTTTTCCCCTTCAGCACTTGAAGGACTTTCTTAATTCATTCATGTTTTCAGGGGCCACACTTAATCTCTCCCTCTGGATCCCTGCTTACCACCGAGACCCCACAGGAAGGAACTTGGCAGGGAAAAGCAAAGAGCTGCCCTTGGCATGTACAGACTCTGAAGACATGGTGCACATGTGTGGTAGGCAGTGCCTGGCCATTGCTGAGGCCGAACTAAGCAGTGCAGGGACAAAGAGGTGGACAGCCCAGGGTCTCGGACTGGTACAGTGACTCCACGCTTCTGGGAAACCTGGCAATTGACGTCATGCACTAAAGCCACAGCTTTGTCACCCGTGCAGTGAGGGAGACTTCTTAGGACTGTGTGATGTCACACGAGATGGCATGTGAAACCACTTCCTTACCCATGAGCCCACGTCTATTTCTGACCCTCACTCTCAGTGTGGTAGGACCTGGATACATCAGAGGATTATGGGCTGCCCCAGAGGTGGGTAAAAGTGATGTTTTCTTTGATATGGGGAACTGATGCCCTGTTAAGGTTTTTTTTGTTTTTGTTTTTGTTTTTTCGAGACAGGGTTTCTCTGTGTAGCTTTTGGAGCCTGTCCTGGAACTGACTTTGTAGACCAGGCTGGCCTCGAACTCACGGAGATCCACCTGCCTTTGCCTCATGAGTGCTGGGATTAAAGGCGTGGTTTTCTTTCTTCTTTCTTCTTCCTTCCTTTCCTTCCTTCCTTCCTTCCTTCCTTCCTTCCTTCCTTCCTTCCTTCCTTCCTTCCTTCCTTCCTTCCTTCCTTCCTTCTTTCCATGTTATTTAGCTTGAGCATGTATACCTGTGTTGAAGCTGTAAGAGGAAGATGGATGTCCTCCTCCATCACTCTTCACCTATTCCTTTGAGGCAGGGTCTCTCCTTGAACTCAAGGTTCATGTTTTCTAGATGTGGTGGTTTGAATGAAAATGCCCCCCAGCTCACAGGAGTGGCATTATTTAGGAAGTGTGGCCTTGTTGGAGGAAGTGTGCCACTGGGGTGGGCTTGGAGGTTTCAGATGCTCAAGCCAGGCCCAGTGTCTCTCTCTCTCCCTGCTGCCTGCTCATCCAGACGTAGAACTCTCAGCTGCCTCTCCAGCACCGTGTCTGCCTGCATGCTTCCATGCTTCCCACCATGATGACAATGGACTAAACCACTGAACTGTTAGCCAGCCCTCAATGAAATGTTTTCCTTTTTAAGAGTTGTCATGGTCATAGTGTATCTTCACAGCAATAGAAACACTAAGAGACTAGACTAGGCTGAAAGCTCTTCTCCTGACTCTGCTGTCTCAGAGATGGGCTACAAGCACATTCGGAATGCCTGGCTGGTTACTTCGGTGTTGGGAACCAAACTCTAGTCCTCATGATTGCACATCCAGTGTTCCTAGCTGTCTGAGCCATCTATCCAGCCCCAAGATTGTTCTGATTAGCACAATCAGCACATGAAACTTGGACCCAGGAAATAACTACTAATTTATTTTAAAGGCAAAGACTCACAAAGCCCAGACTCTTCTCAGATTTTCTATGTAGCAGAGTCTCGCTTTGCACTCTGAGATCTTCCTGTCTCCACTGCCCAAGTGCTAGGATTATAGGCATGCACCAAGAGGTGTGGCAAATAATTACTTTTCAAGTAGATTTTTTCATGTTTTTCTATCTCCATTTAAGCAACTAGTAGCAGTTACTGTTTTCCTAGAAAGGATTTTTGTTTGTCTTCCTCTTGGACTGCCGTCAAGAAGGGAGGGGGCCTTGAGGTCTTCTGCCAGCTCCGTTTCCCAGGGGAGGGAAACAGGCAGGCTTCTTGTTCCAGCCATGGAGGCCTTTGTTTTAGAAGGCACGTCTTTTCTTTCCCAGGGAGGTCATACATCTGTGCACATGTGTACAGAGACACGGTCTCACATATGTATCAAGCATACAGGAAATCTTTGACTTAAGCATTCATGTGCTCCACCTCGTGGCTAAGCCTGCTCTCTGAGGATCTTGTGTGGCCCTGGGGTGTCCAGGGGGGTGTCCTCCAGCCTCAGTCTTTCAATCTGGGCTGCTGCAGCTACAGCTCTGTGTTGGGGGGGGGGCGCTCGCCATTCCCTGACGTTGAATTCTCATTGTGGAGAAGGGAAAAGCAGCCACACTGAACAAAGCCGGAGTGGCAGCAGGTGGCACCCGTCCTGCAGGGAGTCATGGCCTCAGTGATGGGACTAATGGCGAGGATAATGAGTTATTAGCCTTCCCACCTTCCCCAAGCCACTGCAAACGCAGCCAGGCTGGGAGCTGGGGAGCAGCCACCCCATTTGGCTTCACCCCCTCGCCAGCAGCCTCTTAGCACAGGAACGCGTTCTCCTGAGAGCCAGCCGAAGCAGAGCTCAGCAATTATCACAAGGAGGGATTGCTGAGGGAAGCCCAAACATCACACCCATCGCTTGGTTCGCACCATGGCTCCTGAATTCCTTCTGGGAAACTCAGGCAAACTGCCAAGCCACGTCTGGGGAAGGAGGAATCCTTCTCACCCTGACAGTCCTCAGGGACCTGTGAGGCCAGGTGTTCTTGGCCTAGTTCCATACGCTCCCAAATCAGTGATTGCCAAAACTAGAGTATCCTGCCCACTCCCACTGCAGAGATGAAAATGTGACTCTGTGCAGCATGGAGGTAAAATAATAATAATCACAACAGAGAACTACTACCTGAAGGGGCTTGTGGATGGGTTTTTTTGGGGGCTCCAAATGCATTGAAATTATGTATAATATGAATGTAAATTTCTGGTTTGTTTTACAATGCTTAAGTGCCCCTGTGCCCAGGGTATGGAATCAGTGGCTTCCAGCTTCTAAGAGAGGGTCCAAACTCCAAAAAGATTAATAATCTTTGCTATAACACTTAAATTTATTTTTTATTTATTTTGCCCAACAAGGTGACATATCTGTAATCCCAGCATTCAAGAAGTCAAAGCAGCAAAATCTCTTGATTCAAGGTTAGCCTGGTCTACACAGTGGGTTCCATGGCCAGCCTGGTCTACACAGTGAGTTCCATGGCCAGCCTGGTCTACACAGTGAGTTCCATGGCCAGCCTGGTCTACACAGTGAGTTCCATGGCCAGCCTGGTCTACATAGTGAGTTCCATGGCCAGTCAGGGGTAAGTAGTAAGACCCTGTCTCAAAAAAATTATTCTTTTTACACTTATTTAGTGTGTGTAGAGGTCAGAGGACAGCTTGCAGGAGTCGAACTCAGACTGGACAGCAAGTACATGTATTTACCTGCTGGCCCCATACTCTGGGACTTTTGAGTGGAGCAGGAACCCAAACACGATTCTAACTTGTTCTGAATTTGCTCCCCAGACAGACTGAGCAGGGCACTGTGAAGCCCCATTCCCCAGGGGCAAGTACAGGTGTGACCTGTGTGACCTCATGCCCAAGGACATCAGGCAACTCCAGGTCCTCACTGCCTGGAACTTGCCACCAGAGCACCACATCTT
Organism: Peromyscus leucopus; assembly: GCF_004664715.2. Classification (NCBI taxonomy): domain Eukaryota; kingdom Metazoa; phylum Chordata; class Mammalia; order Rodentia; family Cricetidae; genus Peromyscus; species Peromyscus leucopus. Next base: position 58,104,384 of record NC_051086.1, read on the forward strand.
TGTAGAGGCCATACAGACTACCACAGGACTAAAGCACCAAGTTGTAAGCCCCCCGCTAAGTGAGCTGTTGAGCTCTGGGCATCAGCCATGGAGGCTCCAGGGCCCTTTGTCTCAGTGAATCCTAGCACCATGTGGATACACCATAAGGTGACAGCCCTGACATCTTTGGCTCGTTTAATATGAGAAAAACATGTCCTAGTCAATAAATCCCAACATAGAAGGCTTGGACAAATACATTTAAAAAATAGAAAATAAAAACAAAAAGACTTACGGGGAAAGCCCCCACAAAATAAAAAAAGGATAACAGAGTTAGAGAGGGAGAGAAGACTTAACAAGCATGACCCTCACCCCCATCTTCATCTTCTGGTGGCTTTTAGAGTTTGGTCAGCTGATCCCAGAGACCCTTCTCCATGGTCCACCATCCTGTCACACTGAGAGGGAAGCTCAGAGACAGCAGAAGAACAGCTAAATTTAACTCTAGCATCTTGCTATGAACACTCACTGAAGTCTGATACTGTCCTAAGGAAAGCTAAAGACCACAGGCTGGACCAGCCTGAGGAGCTCCTTGGGTCCTTCAAAGCCTTAAAAGTTACGGAACTTAGTGAACGCTACCTGGGGCTGGAGAGCACAGTGCTAACAGAGCCTACTGGCCTTGGACTCGACCCATCGCATACTGATTTAACCATTCCAAGTGGTCGTTTATAGAGGGGAGACACTGGGTCAGATCTGGTGGCACCAGCCTGTAATCCCTGCTACCCAGGAGACTAAGGCAGGAGGGTTGATTACACTGGGCTACAGTGTAGATTATGGAGACCTGCGGGGGTGGGGTGGGGGTGGGGGTGGGGCGGTATGACAAAAGATGGAGGGATACTAGATTGCTACTACGTTGCTGGTGGGAGGGTTAGATGATGTCATTCCTATTTAGCAATTTGTCACTCTCAATCAAAGGTGCAGATAACCTTTGACCCAGCGATCCCTCTTCTGGAATTTTTCCTACGATGTAAGGGCACAATTAGCTGTAATAGCAAAGAACTGGAAACCACCCATGTGTCCATCAGCAGCGAGGGTCAGGCTAAGTAAATACGGTTTGTTCACACAGGTGAGTAGTGTGCAGCTCTCGGCAACAATGAAATGCTCTCTAGGAACTAACGGGGAACTTCCAAGAGCAAGGTGCAGCACTGGATCATTGCATGGCACCTGTCAATCACAAAAGGGGGAGGAGTCAGGAGTGGTGGCTCCTGCTTGTATGTTCAGCACTTGGGAAGCAGAGGCAGGGATAAATGACACAGTTCAAAGCTAGCCTGGGCTACAGAGTGAGTTTCAGTGTGAACTGTCTCAAAATAAAGGGGGTGGGGTGGGCAGGGTCTCATGTAGCCTAGATGCCCCTGAACTTCAGATCCTCCTGCTTCTACTTCAGGTGCTGACATTACAGGTGTGTACCACCGTGCTCAGCTCACATCTGTATCAGGATTTAAAAACAATAACAAAGCCCCCCGAGATGGGAACACACTCAAACCAAAGGTGCTCTGTGTGGGAGGTGGTGAATGGTGCCCGAAAGCTGTAAGATCCTGGGAGTGCTCCTTTCACGGTTTTGATTTTATTAGCAGACAGATATATTACCAGTTCAAGATAATAATAATGATGAGTAGGTGACCACCAAGGGTTCCCAGCATGAGGTGATGCTGGAGGCCCTCTCCAGTCGGGAGAGAATCAACCCCAGAATGCCAGTCGGTCCATAGTCCCTGCTCTTTCACCAGCTCTAAATGGATTGCTTCCTCATACTTAGTCAGTACCTGCTCGGGCAGCAGCAGGTAACCTGAGCTTGGCAGGAACCAGAGAAATAATTCTGAGTGGCATGACTAGCCTGGCTGTCTCAGGAGTTCACAAAAATGAA